>NW_028327177.1:29610845-29917142 GCF_987537825.1 Furipterus horrens
AAGTACAAACCATAAAGGAAGAAATAATAAATTGGACTTTTTAAGTATTAGGAATATTTGTTTATCATAAGATCCCATTGCAAGAGTAAAAAGGCAGCTCACAGAAGAGGAGAAAATATTTCCAATACACATACCAAACAAAAGACACATATCCAGTATGTAGAATTCCTAATAAGCAGTAACAAAAAGAAAGTCAACTGATAGAAAAAATGGACAAAATACTTAAACCAACAATTTACAAACACAAATATAAAAATTACTAATAATCATATGAAAAGTGCTCAGGTTCATTACCATCAAAGAAATTTAAATTAAACCACATTCAATACACATTCACCAGAATGGCTAAAAAAAAAAGAAAAAGACAGAAAGAGCCAAATACTGGGGAGGAGGTAGGGCAACTGGAACTCTCATACATTGCTAGTGTGAGTATAAGTGCACAACCACTCTGAAAAACTGGCTTATCTACTAAATATGAACATACAAAATACCCCATGACCCAGAAATTCCACTACTATCTATATATGCAACAGAAATGTTGAGTGTATAGATAGCTTCACCAAAAGAGATGGACTAGAATGTCCATAATAGCCTCCAACTCCTTCTCAAAAAGAAACTATTGACAGCAGAATGAAAGGTGTTATATCAACGCAACATTGCACAGTAGTAAGAATGAACGAACCCAATACATGATAAATGTACATGAGTCACATAAAAGTAATGACGAATGAAAGAAGCCAGACAAAATAATACATCATGTATAATTCCATTTGTATAAAATATAAAAATAAGCAAAACAGGAGAGTGGTCCTCTGTGGCAAGGAGGGTCAGTGACAGGAAGCGGGTACAAGGAGAGCTTCTGAGATGCTGGGCATGTTATGGTTCCTGATCTGCGACCTGTTTCACAGATGTGCTCCGTTTGCAAAAGTTTATCTTGTTATGCACTTAGAATTTGTGTACTTTTTCTCTTAGAATATTACACTTTAATAAAAAGTTTTAAAAAACAAGTGCATCAGATTGATGTGTATGTACACGATGTAGTAAGTAAATCAAAGTTAAACAAGTCTCGATGATTAATGAAACACCCATGACTTTGGGAAAGCAGGCTTTTGATTTGAAATATCAAGCAGCTGCACCGTCTCCCATTGACTCTGTATACACAGACCCAGCCTACTATGACTTCACTATAGTCACAAACAATATCCAGACCAACAAATGGCCATGTAATGAACCCAAATGGATTGTTTCTAAGGAAAAAAATAAAAAATATATATTGCAAGAGCAGGAAACTCTGATTCAGAAAGTGGTGTAATCCCATGTGGAATTAACATCAGTCAACTGTCTCCCCACCCTCAGAACCATTTTCCCAGTGAAGTTAAAGTTCCAGTGGGTTCAAAGTGTCAAAATGTATTTTAATAAACTTTTTCTCATATAACACCTAAGAATAATTATTTTACTCTTATTTTATCCTTCAGATGTCCTTCAGAATTACTGAGGTTGTTTTAAAATAATATTTCTTCATGTTTTCAGAAATGTCTCCATTCTCCAATCCAGAATTATTATTTCAGCTAATAGTCAAAAGATGGCTTTGAATAATAGGAAATTAAATGATATCCCATAATACAAGATCTTTGGCACAGTGCTATGGAAGGATGATCACAAACCATTTGGATTATAAGAACTTATTTTAATTTTTTTTAATCAGAAAAAATTGGGGGACACCATGAGATAGTAATTGTAACTTTAATATTGATTGCTTGAAAAACTAAGTAATGACAAGTTACTTCTAATTCAGTGGAATTTTTAATGAAGTTGAATTTTCCTAACCATAAGAGCAGCTTCTACATACACTTAGAAATAGTAATGCATGAGACCTCATTCAACATGGTGTCTGGCTAGCATGCCTTAATGCAGCCCAAAAGGATAACCCAGCAAAACATACAAACTCACCATGCCTTATGTCAGTGTCAGGGAGAAATGAACATTAATTATAATACATTTGTACCTGATTCAAGCATTCAAGAAAACAAAAGACTACCCAGATATATTGCAAATCCCAGTTCATGAAAAAGAACCACCTGATAAAAGACAGGAAAATGTACAGTGCCTTTACTTCCCCTCTTTCCAGATGTAGACATAGCACCCCTACAGCAATAACATGGCCTAGAATCAACAAAGAAGTGGGGCACCCACACTTCTACCTGCTTCGTGTGCTGCTGGGAGGCAGGCGGAGCACTGACCAGTCCCCTACCCTCCAACTTCTTTTTCACCAGCATCTTTCCAAATGCAGTAGAGGGTAGCAATTATTGCAATGACAACAACAGCAATAGCAGCCATAGCAAACAATAACTAGTAAGGCAGAATGGGAACTGTGCTGCTCTGCAGTGTAGAGGTTGCTATTTGTAAGGCACGTGGTATCCTTGACTGTCAAAGACTCAGCCTTGGGAGAAAGGGGAAGAGTCTACGGCAGCAGGGCAGAAATGCTCTGGATGGAGGCTGCCAGGATGAAGGGTTAGACCGGCGCTGACACACAACCACCTGCAGGCCAGCTGTGGGAGAGAGCGGAGACAGACCAAATCAAGGGGAGAGAGAGAGAGCAGCCCCTAGGACAAGCCCCTCAGTTCTTTACTGTTGGTGCTCACAGTGTCACTGAGTCCACGTAGATTTGTTTGATTAAAAGATAAATTGGAATGGAATCAAAATGGGGCATATGTAATTATGGCAGAGCAAGGAAGACTGAACAGCCATACTTCCTGTGGGAAGCATGTTCTTAGGAAAACAAGCCAATGCAAGACCCTGGAGAAAATTCCATGATCTTTGGAATCCATCAATTCATTTAGTCAACAGTTTTTATAGAGGTTTTACTATGTGCTAGAGATACAGAAATGAACAAAACCAGCAAATATTTAGCCTCAATGGAACTTACATTTTGATGAGGGAGATGGATGATAAATAAATACAATATAATGATAGTTTTAAGTGCTATTAAAAGAAGTCAGAGAAAGAGAATAAAGATTGGTGGTGGCAGAGAGAGAGAAAAAATCAGTCTGCTTCCTCTTAAAATATAAATAGCTACAAAAGAATTCTGTCTCCATTCTAACAGTGAGAGAAACCTGATAATCTATAAAATCATAACTTTCATTAGGCCTGTTAGAGAGCTGAGATTGTAATTCAACTGGAGGAACTGAATTCTAGAAGATAACAAGTTCACCCAAGGAGAGATGGCGTTTGCCTATAGCAGTGACTGGGTGTTGGGGGTGGGGTGAGGGGAGAGGTAATAGTCATAAAAGCAGGAACCAGCAAGGAAGAAGGCAGCTAAAACATTAACAAATTCTTACAGGGTAAATCTGGGTTCATACGAAAGTTTAGAAACCCTGGGAACCTCTCACATAAGGGCACTCGGTACCTGTTTCCCAGATCTTTTCTACAGGTCTCCTTAGATGCTCACAAGAAACATCGGGAGCAGGGCAGAAGCCATGGGAGAGCCGGCCTCAGTGGGGCAGATGGTGCCAGGTACCGATGGGAGGCAGGCAGCAAACAACCTGCTGCCAAGACCCTTCTCTTTGAAGAAGAGACAGAAAGTTGTCCTGCAAGGCAGCCCCAGACACAGGGAAAGAGGTAGGAAATTGCACCCCCACTCTGCACTGACACTAGGAAAAACAAGTGTGCCCCCGGGGGAGTGCAGGAAGCCTGCTGACGCCCAGAATACTGCACTGATACAAAGCAAGAGTTCTGCGGCCATTGGGCGAGGGGCAGAACACACACTCTCATGACTCATGACAGAGATTGGCTTCCACGGGAGGAGCAGAAATGTCTAGAAAGCCCCACTGGAGAGCTCAGCACACAGAGCCTGGCTATGATGGAGGGGCAAGAGAACCAAGAAATCACTGTCCCCACTGGGAGCCTCCAGTGTGCAACAGGCAGAGCAGTAAGAGTATTCATAGCCAAGGCAAGAGCAAGAACAGAGAAGCAGACATGCCTGCTGTGATGTGGGCTTACAGAGCCTGCTGAAAGCCGAGGGTGAAGCTAGACACTGAGAAATCCCATCTCACCACCCAACCCCTACACTAAAAACGAAGTAGCAGCAGCCCACTGCTGAAGAAGTTTCAGGTATGTAGGCGCCAAGAATAAGAATAGAAACAGTAAAATCCAAATGAGTTCTGTTCTTATTAGTGGACATACACGCTATTCTCTTAACTCGACTATTCTTGTACATATAATATTTAGCATCCACTCAAAAATTATGAAATATGAAATAAGCAATTTAAAAAATCCACTGTCAGAAAATAAAGTATTCAACAGAACCAGACAAAAATATAGTCCAGATATTTAAACTGTCAAGACTTTAAAAAAGTGCAAAACTATGATTAACATGTTAAAGGATCTAGTGAAAAAGATGGAGAACTTCATCAGAGAGGAGGCTGTATTTAAAAAGTCAAATTAAAATGCTAAAAATTAGAAATATATTTATTTATAGATGCACTAAATGCATCTGTATGCAGTGCATACAAAGATGGTAGAACTGCAAAGCAAAGCAAAGTATAATAATGGTAAACCAAAATTAGGGTAGTGTTCATATCAGATAGGGTTGGGGCAGAGAGAAGGAGATAATTAGAGAAAAGCACATAGTGGGCTTCTAAGGCACTGGTAGTATTTTTTCTCTGAAACTGAGTGGTAAGAACATGTGTAATCCTTTTATTATTCTTAAGATTTTATATACATGCAAATAAAGTCTTTTGCATGAGTGCAATCTTAAACAATAGCAAGAGTTACAAAAGACATATCTTTGAAAGGCATGGGGTTCAGATAGTTTTATAAGTCAATACAAACAAACACTAAAGGTCAGATTTATCTCATCCTATTTCTTTTGTTTTTAAATTTTTAATTGTATTATTTTCCATTACCATTTATCCCCCTTATATCCTCTTCCACTTCCATAGACCCCCTCCCCACCACAATCACTACATTGTTGTACATATTTTTGCTCTTGTGATGTCTTGTTTTCTCTGCAAATGCTTCATTCTCTTAGTCTCTTTTTATTTGGTGTATTTTAAGAGGTAATGGGGCGAGTATTTGGGCTACAAACTTCAAAGCCTAATGCATTTCCAGACACAGGAAATCCCCAATCAAATTTTCAACAAAAAATGATTAAACAATTGAAAAATATGAGCTACAAAAAGAGGAGGGAAAAACCTATCGTTCTTTAGCCTTAGAGAAGAAGCCAAGAAGTGCTACAATAATGGGCTTCAGCAATGATGTGCCTCTCTGTGGAAGATAAGAACAGCAGATGACAAAGCAGAAGGACCAGGTTTGAGCTGCAGCAGTGAGCATTAGAATCCTATAAATGATCAATTATTTTATGATGGAAGGCTTTTGTAGACATTAAAAGAATGCTAACAGGAGAGAGATTATGGAAAATTCCTTTCCTTGGGGGGTTTCTAAAATAGGATACATTGTTAGGTCCTTGATGGAAAGTTAACATAGAAGAGATAAATAAAATCTCTCAAGGTTACATCTAGTCCAATGTTCCATGACTGTTTTCAAGAATTCTTCTATTCTAACCACTTTAAAGGGGGGGAACTTGTCTTTTGAAAAGTCCCCATAATCTCAACAGACTTTTCTCTGAGCATCTCCTAGATACGCTGGCTGCCAAGATCTTCCTACCATTCAGAATCTAAACACAGGTGGGAAGGCACTTCTTGAGAAACTCATGTTTTTCTAATCCCTGTCGAAGATAATCTCTTGGCTTTCAGAGAGCAACTGATGAATGTAGTGTGCTATTGCCCAGCACAGACAACAGGGATTATGTTTGAACAAATACTGTCCTCCCCAATGGACAGACTGGATGGTCTACAGAATAAAGCTAGGCTCCTGACACACAGGGTGTGTTCAGAGACAACACAGCAGACATCTGAGGTCCTCTTGAATTGATTCCTTATCTTCAAGCTTTGTTTAGTGAAGCTGTTGGGTGTTGATAGTTTGTGGGATAAAAAATGGTCCATCTGTCCAAATGATCACACATCACCACAGCTGTTCCTGAAAGGAGGTGTTTCATTCCAGACTGTCCCCTCTTATTTGTGTGGGGCACATAGTCTGGCTTCATAAAAGGAAATCATGACTATTCCTGGCTGAAGTCTCTGAGTACATCACTGGACAGATATCTGTGAATAAAACAAGAAAGGTCTGGTTTATCTGTGACTCACAAAAACCAGCCGTTAGGTAGATTTATAAAATATGATTGCAGTGTATTTGGAAGAAATGGCTGAAGTTTACTAAACATTGATTTGTGAGTAGGGGCACAGCAGAGAAAGCCTATGGAAGGAAATTTTCTGATTAAATGGAGTTGTTTGAGTTTCATCCAGGTGTCATGACTGGTTGCAACTGGAGATGATATTCTTTTAAGAGAAAGAACCACGCTTCTGAATTATTTCTTCTTTGGCCTAAGCAACCAAAGGGTAATTTGTCTCACTTGAGAGGATGGGAGGAGCAGAAGAGTTGAATTACAACATTGTATTTTAACTTCCTCAGGGGAAGAAAGGGAGACAGAGAGCTTAGGCAACTTCTATCTCAATAATGATCATCTTTCCCATGGTTAAATCCAACTATGGTACAGTGCACAGCTATAACCTCTCTTTTATTACAACCATTCACTCATCCCTATGTTCCAGGCACAGTGTGTAGAATTTTAAAGAAAAAGAATAGAAGCCTTAGGTATTCTACAGACTCTTTCATGGTTCAGTTTAGACAAGATAATCTTTCTTTATATATTGGGGGCCAAGGTACTTCCTACTAAAAAAAAAAACAATAACAACATAAAAACATGTTTTTGACATTTAGGTTTATAAGCTAAAGGATTCTTCTTGGCCCCTAATGTTTTTTTAAAATCCCAGAAGCCTATGCAGCTTAGAGTACTATTTTTGATGCTTGTTTGTCTACTGATTATGAAAATGTTCTCAATTATTTAATCTCCCTGATGTTCTGAATGTGCTCTATAGAAGTCAGTTAGCAAGATCAACTGAAAGCTTCTGTCTTTACATTATTGTGTAGCCTCCAGTTTTCGGCCTGTTTGATGTGCTAGGAGATAAAAACTAAAAACAGAGCAGGGCTTACTTATTCAAGTGAGTGCTTTCACCTTGAGAAACATAGTTTGTGGGAAGCTATACACTAATTCCTCCTCTACCACCAATCCCCATAAAAAGAAAGCCAAACCAGTGTGGATTAGTATATAGATTTACTTCTTTACTTTTTTATATAGTTTTTCCTTAGTAGAGGGAGTTTTGTTTTGAGGGTGGGGACTTTTTAGTTACTTTGTGAATGATTAGGAAAAAGAGGAAAAAAGAAAGGGATGAAGGAAGAGATGGAAGAAGGCAGGGAGAGATGGGAGTAAAATGATGACTAACACAAAAAGGGGAGGTGAAGCAGAAGACAGAGCAGAAGGGCAGAGGATTATAAAGCAGCTCCAGGAAAAGCACAGAAAGGAAAGGTGTGAGTCCAGGCTGTGTTGAGTTGCAGAGGCTCACAGGACAAAGCTAACGCAAATGCAAATTCTTTCTCCATGTTGTGATGTGCACAAGCTTGATGTCACCATGGATGTTGCTAAGACCTGGTGGACTGAGAAGCGGGAAGGAGTCTTTGAAAATACTACCCAGCCATGATAGCCTGTGTGGTTTAAATAAAGTGACCTAAAGTATTTCTGCCTCAGACACCCAAGTCATTCTGTTGTCTCCTGCCTGCCATGTCCCTGGACCACAGTGGTAAAAGGAAATCAGAAGTCAACCGTCCCCCGCCTCAAGACCTGGCAATTAATTTTTTGGTAACTGATGTTAACACACGAAGACAATTTAAATTTTGATGCATATATTTGACAAAAGACAGTCAAATAATGTTACCAACAATCCGAATAGGGGACATTTGAATGATCTAATTTTTAGCTTCAGGACAGTGTCAAGAAGCCAAGCTTCTTGGGTATATTATGTATATCTACCCCAAATGAAAAACTCTTCCTTTCCATTGAAAACATATAAATTGAAACTGAACTTCAATATTCACATCCAAATAACACATCTGCATAAAGAAGAGTGACAATTATAGCCTCACAATAATCAAAAGCTACTAATAGCTAAAATGTTGGTTAACTTTATGAAGTTTGTACATCACAAGTCAAAAACAATAGTCTGAAAGGGATTTTTTTTCCAAAGTCCATAGCAACCTCGAAGTACGGCCATGCTTTGCACAGAACAGAAAATGTTATCTGCTAGAGTAAAGGGGATAAAAGTTGACCCTAGAGATTGGAAGTCCATGAGGAATTACTGTTAAAAAATAACAATTATCGGCCATAAAAAAGAATGCAATCTTATTACTTGCTACAGTGTGGACAGATCTAGAGAGCATTATGATAAATCAAATAAGACAAATACCATATGCTTTCACTTACATGTGGAATCTAAAAAAATAGAATAAATAAACAAACAAAATAGAAACAAACTCATAGATACAGAGAACAGACTGATGGTTGCAAGAGAGGAGGGAGGATGGGGGACTGGGTGAAAAAGGCGAAGGGATTAAGTGTACAAATTGGCGGTTACAAATAGTCATGGGGATGTAAAGTACAGCATAGGGGACATAGTCAATAATATTGTAATAGCTATGTATGCTCAGGTGAGTACTTGAAATATCAGGAGGATCACTTTGCAAAGTATATGATTGTCTAACCACTCTGCTGTACACCTGAAACTAATTCAAAATAATGTTGACTGTAAACGGTAATTGAAAATTTAAAAAAAGAACATAATGAAAATACAAGGTAGTTTTCAGAACATAAAAGAGACCACAAAGGAGAATGATTTAGCTTTCCTTTCCCTAAATACAATTAATGAAAATGAAAAAGCATCATGGACAATGAATGCTCACTTTCTCCATCAATGGTTATTGTGATATTATTGTCACATTGTAGGTTTCATTTTTTTAATGTCAGAATTCATGAGGTTGTCCATGTTCCCTTAAGTATTTTGACTTGTCATGAGATTATAGTCTCATTAGTTAACTGTTGGTTATAACCACTTGTTTCTAATAATCATACACTTTGGGAAAGCTAAAAAAAAAAAAAAAAGAAAGAAAGGAAGAAGAAGAAAAGAAAAGAAGGAAGGAATGGGGATGGAAGGGAGAAAGGGAGGGAGGGAAGAAGGAAGACTATTTTCTCCTCAATAGTGTATTTTCTGAAGAAACAAAAATGCTCAGCCAAACAAACCAGTGTTTATTAATTTAACACTTATTTATGAGCACAAATAGTATGTTTAACAGGCTATAGAATTACAGCAAGATTTAAAGAAGTACAAGCATCAAACTCCAATTCCCACTAAATTATATTCCACACTAAATTCTGAATGTTAGCAGTTGCTTAACTCAGCCCTGGTTCAATCTTGTTCAACATTTCCATTACCTCGGACACATGCTTATGAATTTTAAGATGCTAAAGTTATAAGATGAATCATTAATATGTTGAACAAAATAACTGAGTTTCTAGGATATTCTGAAGCAGAAATAATAGCTTGTCAACAAAATAATTCAGCAGGAATAAATATGAAGGTGCGCACTGTACTTAGTGATGGTAGGTTGATAGCAGCTCATGTGGGGATGGGCAGAAAACTCAGGTGGGCCTAAGCATATTGAACTAACAGTATGTCAACTATGGAAAAAGTTAATAAAACTTTAGGGTTTGTTAATAGAAATATAAGATTCTGATTATATGAAGTAATACTCCCACTTTAATTAATCAAACACTTTTTCCTTTCTGTTTTTTTCAATCCGGATACCTAAGGAAAAACTGGTCAGAAAAGAGCTGCAAGGATTTTAGTGTCTGGAAATAGCACTGTTTGAAGAGCAACTACTATGTTTACCCTGGAGAAGAGAGGGCTTCAAAGGGCTAGATGCTTCTTATACAAGAAGAGTAGATTTGCCCTCTGGGTATAACCAGGCCAGTGAGTGGCGGGTATGTGCAGGCATATTACAGCTTAGCAGAAGAATAAATATGGCAGGTCCAGAAAGGGAACAGTATTCCTCAGAGGAGTGAGCTGCCAAACACTGGCAGTGTTGAAGCAGAAACGAAAGGTATATCTGTCAGGTAAAGAAAGGGTATCTGACCTGAACTGGGAGTGGGAGCTGGGCACCAAGCACAATGATCTTGAAGGGTGCGTAGACTCTAAGATTCTGATTTTAAAGTGAAAAGTGGGCTTTTCTCGGCCATTACTCAATGAGAAGGAACTGGTAATGTCTTCCTGGAATACTGGCCTTGTTTTTGCACTATAAATTTTTATTATTGTGTTTTTTCTTCAACTTGATCCAAAGTAAAAAATTTTCATTATATTGTTAGTAATTTATTCTTAAGGAAAACTGCCATAATAAACAGAACTTTTTATTTAAAATGTGCCTTTCTGAACTGACGCTGTTCTGTATCAGCTGCCACTGGAACTGAGGGGCACAGCGAGGGACAGCACAATAATTACGGGCACTGTCGATGCGGCAGTGAACTCTGCACCTATAGTTTCCTTTGAAAAGTCATGATAGGCTGTCATCTCTGCATTTGCTTAAATCTTCTCAAATTTATTTTTATTTTTTGCATCCAAAATAACAAATTTCATATGTTTATTATGTACCACATGGTACTTCCCTCTATTTGCCCTAAAATTACCTTCTCATGTACATAATACATAACAATTCTGACTTGGTAGACATTTCTAAATCAAGTTGTCGTTTTGTTTCCTTTGTAAGGTGAAGATTGCTACACTCATTATAAGTCTCATCATACCATTTTTGATGTTTCCTTCTGAACTTTCTCTAATTCCTCTAGGTTTTGGAAATGTAGCCATCAAGTTTGTAATGTATAAATACCATAATTTTGTGTGTATTCTATAGAAACTGTAACAACCTTCCTGATAGTCCCCAGAATTTACTTGGCCTCTTTAATTGTATAGAGTTACACAAATTAAGAAACCTACAATAAAGGGACTCTGGATTCCTTTTTAGGCTCCCACATCCACACCCAGTTAAAGACAGAATTAGAAATTAATAGATAATGGCCAACAGTCTCCTTTCACACAGAGAAGTAAAGTGATTTGCCCAAGTGGTAGGGCCTGAAAATAGACCCCAGAGCTTCTGACCCAGAGCAGCAGGTTATTTAGATTATATTCCTCTACTGGCTTCATAAAAAAGTGATGCAGAAACTACTTTTGAATTAAATGAGATGACATGACATATTCATCATTATCATAGTCTTTGGCATAGAACTTAAACTCCTTAAATGGTTCCTATAATTGATTAATCATAATTACTTTGAGTTGACTTCAAACATTAAAAACAATTCCCTCTGGGAAAGAGTCACTTGGGAAGCTGAAGAGCATAAGTAGATTGCATACAGACTGCTTCAGAAGGCACAGCTCAGGGTACTATGCACTGCCAGCTTGAATTAATGGGAGAATCAATCACAGCACATGGTTTTTAGAAATATGACAAATATTTTTAAAGTGTTGTTTGGTGAGCCTAACTTAAAACAGTATGAACTTATTTCATTTGAAAACACCCATATGCCATGAACAGCTTAGTTATATTTTCATTTCAATAACAGGTTGCAAATGGGAAAAAATAGTTATAGCTAAAGCAATCACCAATACACAGATCTCTCTAAATAACTGCAGTTACTAGGTAACCAGGTAGCACCGGGTGAAAATGAATTCAGGTGTTTGAACTGAGATGGCTCAGTTTTGTTCTGGGAATGGCTCACCTAGCAAAGGATTCCACTGTCAATTGCATTTACAAAGTTGGGAAGACTGGGCACAGAATGACTCTCTTCCTAGGAGTGCCTTGAATATAGGGAGAGTCCAGAATAGGGTCTTGGAGAAAACAACAAAAGTCTGGCATATTGCAGGGAGAAATGAGAAGCTTAAAGCAGGTACAAAAAGCACATCCTGACATATCATTTGAGTATAATCTCTGTAGAGAAGATAACAAAGATTTCCAAGAATGGGGACTGGATGATAAAGGACAAGTATCATTTTTTAACGCTATTGTAGACAAATTTAAGAGTAGCATTGTTTAAAGATCAAAGAAAAACTAAATGGCTTTTCAAAGGAGCACTGTTTCATCTTTTTCAACTCTCTACTCCAACAACTTATGAATTCTAATCTCCATGTGTTCCTTCAGTAAACTGCATAACGTAGGGCATGTTTCAACGTCCTCTTTATCCCTCCTCTTGCAACAGAGTAGTTAAAACCATGGGTTTCAGAGGAGGACAGACCAGGATTTGAAGTCTACCTGTCCTATTTACCAGGAGCCTTCAACTGTTGGGACTCTTTGAACTCCCATTTCCACGTACGGAAAAACAGACATTAACAATTGTCCACAGTGGGGGACACAGCAGCAACTGCAAGGGAAGAGCCTAACTGGCACCCAGTGCAGGCTCATTCCATCCAATTTTCTAAGCCATTTTAGCACTTACTTAGACGTTTTATTGTTACCAGAGTGCCCAATGGATATAGTGATATTATCAGTAAATGTGCTTTCTCTGTGCGTGGTTCTCAAGCAGCTGGGGGGAGCAAAGGATACGTTGTTTGGCAGTATGGGGCTGGGCAGGGGGTGTCAGGTGCAGAGGTTGAAAATAAGAAGCCTCTTATCCCTGATCTGATGCACTTCTAGGGACAGGGGAGGATAACGTCTCCCAACCTGCTGAGAAAAATAAAGCCCCTCAGCTGAGAAACGCTAGACTGGAAGATTCCTAATTACCTTCATATTATATTCTCACAAGACTTGAAATACGGTGAAGAATCACAAATCAGGTTTCATTGATTTGTTCCTGCTTAGTATTAAGATGTGACTTAGAATCAAGCTAGTTCAGTTCTTTAAAGAAAAAGATATTTCTTTTTGTGATCAATGCACAATTAAAACACATTTCCTTTAATTTCTTTGACCTTTACAACTTTAGTCAAACTCATTAAATAAGTTTACTCTCAACTACTGTATAATGTAATGAGCATAAAAATGAGCACAATTTTAAAAGATTAACCTTTTAATGTATCTTCAAAGGTTAGAACCATACAGAGCTCTGAACAAGAAATAGGATGAGAAATAAAATAATGCTTAGAAGTTGACCATGAGATTTCTGATCAATATGGTACAGCAAATTTACACCTTTATGAGCTCCCTCTGTTCCAAACATGTGCAGTTAAGAGATGAAATATAGAAAGTGAAAACCAAAAGGTTGTAGTTTGGCTCCAAAAACCACATAAACATCTCTGTGTACTAGAAATGGATTAGAATCACAAAGCAGCGAGTGGCTCTGAGGTCAGGACAGCTGCCGGACTCCAGATCTAGAGGCCAGCACTGACTGTAGGGCATTCTGCTCCTATAGGCAAGGACAATCTAACCACTTCCCTGAAGGCAGGGAGACCTAAACCAGATTAACTGTCTGAAAGCAAGCAAGGGTGGGTGCTAGGCTCATGACATGAGGCTGAAAACAAAAACACATGACAAGGGGTAGAGCTTTATAAAAAGTTGGAACCCATGGAGGAGAAATGGACAGACAGGAATCAGAACCAGGCACTGAAGCTAGCCACCCACTGGCTCTGTCACACAATGTGTGATCCTCACTGTCACCCTCAGTAAGGGTGAGTGATACAACATAATAAAGCCTGGTTCTAGGCTGGCAGTTCTGCAGGCCAGGTGAAAGTAATCACAAAACCTCTAGAGAGAGAAAAGTGAACCAAGAGGAAGGGAACACAAGACAAACAATAACATAAACTCAATTGTAAAACATCCTGCTCAAAATGAATCAGCAAATCAAAATTCCAAAACACATGAAGATATATATTGCTCAAAATGTCAATAAAATCAATAACTTGAATAAAAACTCAACTCCAGATTAAATTAATTTAGTAGAAAGACTACATAACATTTTAAAGTTAATGCTTAGGATAATCAGAGAAATAATTTTCTAGAAAAAGAAAAATTACTAAAACTGACTTAAGAAGAAATAGAAAAATTATAAAATCAATAAACATTAAGAAATTCAATCAAAAATCAGGAAGCACTCTCTTTCCTTCTCACAGACACACAAACTAAGTCACTAGACTCAAAAGGTTTTGCAGGTGAGTTTTATCTAATTTAAAGGAATAGATAATCCTTAAACTAAGCCAACTCATTTATCAAGGTATTACCTTGATAATGAAACAAAACAAGAACAGTAAATTTTAGACCATCTTATTTATAAATATAATGTAAAATTATTAAACAGATAACTTAACATGAGGTAAAACCTTCTCCAATTTCAATAGATAAAGTTAGAAAACAGACAATAAAGGTAAAAAGTGGGTTTATAATTCCAGTCAATTTATACACTGTGTCATCATAAAGTGAATTAATCATTCTTTAAAATGCAAACATAACACCAAACAATATCTTGTGTTTGGTCCAAAGTGTGAAATATAAGTTAATGATTCTCTATGAAAAACTAAAATTCACAAGAATTCTGGTCATAGACATAGAGGGTCCAGTAGATTTGTTTATGTAGATATAGCATTTTGAAAGATCAATTCCAGCTCACTGCCTAAAATTTAAAGAATTATGGACAGCAGAAAATGAACACATTCATCCCTTTACTCCTGCATCACTACCCATGTCTATAAAGCCAATTAGCACTGTACCCTATCATCTCAGTTTACTTATTTTTATTTTATGTATATGATAAGGTCCATCCAGAAAAACTCTAATCCCTGTTAATATAACAAGAATGGTTTCTGCAACATTGATGTCACCTGGCAGCCAACGAGAGTGGACTGGAATGAGCATGTGTGAACAATGATGACTTCACTGTATTAGTCAGTGGGGGTAGCAGAAACTGTTGAATGAACATGGTATTCTGTGTCCATAGCATTCAAAAGGACTGAGTGAGCAGAGCAACGAATCTGTATCAAATTTTGCATTAAGCTTGAACATTCCTCCATAGAAACTATCCAGATGATGCTGAAGGCCACAGATATGGACAACTGTTAACTGGTAGTTTCATCATGACAAGGCACCTGCTCATGCATCACGTCTTTTGCAGAGTGTTTTGGCAAAACATCAAATCACCCAGGTGACTCGGTCCCCTTACAGCCCAGATTTGGTGCCCTGTGATTTCTGGCTTTCCCCAAAACTAAAATAACCTTTGAAAGGGAAGAGATTTCAGACCATTGATGAGATTCAGGGAACTAGAATGGGGAAGCTGATGGTGATTGGGAGAACTGTGTGAGGTGCCACAGTGCCTACTTTGAAGGAGACCAGGGTGTCATTGCCCTATGCACAATATTTCTTGTACCTTGTATCTTCTTCAATAAATGTCTCTGTTTTTCATAGTACATGGCTGGATACCTTCTGGACAGACATCATGTGTGTGTATCTAGATCTATCTATCTATCTGTCTATCTATATTTGATATATATTCCAGAATTTCTAAAATGCATTCAGCAAGATTTATCAAACCACTACGTGGCAGATATGATTCTGTGTTTGTGCTGGGGATAGAGCAATAATCTTAATGACAAGGCCTCTGTTCTTCTGAACTTACATTTTTGTTGGAGGACAGGTAATGAACAAGTGACAAAAAGATAACTCCAGACACATGCTATAAAATACAATCAAATAATGTGACAGGGTAGTGAAGGTTCAAGGGCCAGAAAATATCCTTCTTTAAGAAAGTAAAGTCTGATTTGAGACCTGAATGATAAGAGCTGGAATGTGAAGGTCTGGGAAAGAGAACTCCAGCCAAAGGGGTGCAAAGGCCCAGGGGTCAGAATAAGTTTGAGTGCTTAAGTCTTTCTTCACAACAATTTATTAGTATTAAGCAGAATAGTGAATCAGGAAATCTCATTTAGGAACTACTTGAGGTACCATAAATATAGTGCTTTAATTTTTATTTAGGAATTATAGACAGGCATGCTAATTTAGGAGATTTAAAAAATTAGTAAATGCTCATAAACAGACCCATCTGGAAATGCTGATAATAATTCCCTTTCAAGTAGTGAAATGCATCAAATTAGATCTAGAAGTCCCAAGAAAGAGTCAATATAGCAAATTAAGATGTGATTTTGTAGCATTATCTTTCTAATAATAGAAAGTCATCAAATAATTTTGTTTTGGAAATGAAAGCAATGCAAATATGCAACTGTCATAGAAGTCCTGCAGAAAAGAACTAAAGGGGAAGGATCATTTATTGAAAAACATCTGTCTACTGCCCTGACTGGTGTGGCTGAGCAGACTGGACATCTACTGCAAATGGAAAGGTCACCAGTTCATGGTCAGGACACACGCCTGGGTTGTGGGCCAGGTCCCCGGCAGGGAGCATGTGGGAGGCAACCAATCAATGTTTCTCTCTCTCTCTCTTTCTCCATTCCTTCCCTTCTCTCTAAAAATAAATAAATAAAACCTTAAGGAGAGAAAAATGTCTGTCTACTAAAGAATATTGGGGATGGGATGAGCCCTGAAGACTGGATCAAATGGAGGAGTAGATGGCTAACCATGGGATAGAAACAGAGATATGTCTTTGCACAAAGTGAATTGCCCTGTCATGGAAAGCAGCCCTGATAGGAGCAGTCTGAGGCACTAGAAGCATCAACCAGTCAGCATGCCCCCAGGGCTCTGCAGTGCAGAGATGAGCAGCCACTGCTCAAGGCAAGTCACCAGAAGTCACTTTGGCTGACTACAGTTCACTGGCCCTGAGTGAAGGGCAGAGAGCAAATTCAGGGGAAATCCGTGTGAAGACCTTCCTCAAGAAGAGGTCACAATTTAGGTACATGTGGAAACTAACTGTAACAATTGCTACAGGCCAAGTAGGATGAAATGGGGACAACTAAACAAGATAATAAGGAGGCTGTGCTTTGTGTTTTCTTAAAACTGGACTACAGTGCCATTATAACAGATTGTCTTACAGAAATGTATGGTAAATTCCTCCAGTTGCAAATCTAACTTGAAAGAGGTACTAAATTGGATATAAGTGCAAAAAATAACCATGCTGCTGGTACTCTTTCATCTTGAGAAAAAGCATGCTCAAGCAAATAATTTATAGCATAGAGTGTTCTGCTTAAATCAATTTCCTGATTAGGTAGATTAGATTTTTAAAAAATAGTTGTCAATCTTTCTTACCAATATCAGCTAAGATCAATGGAGCCTAGCACACAAGTCCTAAAGTAGATCTGTGCATATGTGTACAAAATAATTAAGTGGAGCATTAGTAATATGTCCAACAGTAAAATAAATATTTAAAAAATGCTTTAGAACACCAACATCCTACGTGCATTATGACACACAACAATAAAAATTTTAAATGGAGTGTTCTAAGAAAAAAGAAGAAAAAAAAAAGAGGAGAAGAACAGAGGTACAACGGGAAATGAATAAATACACGTCAATAATAACCTTAAATGTAAATGGATTAAGTGCTCCAATTAAAAGACATAGGGTAACGGAATGGATAAGAAAACAGGACCCACATATTTGCTGTCTACAAGAAACACACCTCAAAACAAAAGATTTACACAGACTGAAAGTAAAGGGATATAAAAAAATATTCCAAGCAAACGGACCGGAAAAAAAAGCCAGGGTAGCAGTCCTCATATCACACAAAATGGATTTCAAAGCAAGGGCAATAAAAAGAGACAAAGAAGGACATTTCATAATACTTAAAGGAACAATCCATCAAGAAGATATAACATTGATAAACATATATGCACCTAACATAGGAGCACCCAAATACATAAAGCAAATACTAGAAGATCACAAGAAGGATATCAACAACAACACACTCATAGTAGGGGGCTTCAACACTCCATTATCAACAATAGACAGATCATCAAAGCAAAGAAACACCAAGGATATACAGGCATTGAACAACACACTAAACCACATGGACTTAACTGATATATATCGAACTTTCCACCCCAAAGAAGCAAAATATACATTCTTTTCAAATGCACATGGGACATTTTCAAAGACAGAACACATGATAGGACACAAAACAAGCCTCAACAAATTCAAGAAAATTGAAATCATATCAAGCATCTTTTCAGACCACAATGCCTTGAAACTAAAAATCAACCTCAGAGAAAATAATCAAAGACACCCAAACTCATGGAGAATGAATAACATGCTATTAAATAATGAATGGGTTAACAATGACATCAAAGAAGAAATCAAGAAATTTCTAGAAACTAATGATAATGAGCACACAACAGCCCAAAACCTGTGGGACACAGCAAAAGCAGTCCTGAGAGGGAAGTTCATAGCAATACAGACATATCTGAATAGGATCAAAGAATCTCAAATAAAAAACCTAACCATTAAGCTACAAGAACTAGAACAACAACAACAAACAAAGCCTAGGGCAAGAAGAAGGAAGAAAATCATCAAGCTCAGAGCAGAACTAAGTGACATAGAGACTAAACAAACAATCCAAAAGATCAACAAAACTAGGAGCTGGTTCTTCGAAAAAATCAACAAAATCGACAAGCCTCTAGCCAGTCTAATCAAGAAAAAAAGAGAGAAGACCCAAATAAACAAAATCAGAAATAAAAGAGGACAAATCACAACTGATACCACAGAAATACAAACAATTATAAGAAATTACTACAAACAATGGTATGGCAAGAAATTTGACAATCTAGAAGAAATGGACAAATTTCTAGAAACATACAACCTTCCAAAACTGAATCAAGAAGAAGTGGAAAGTCTCAGCAGACCAATAACAAAGAAGGAAATTGAAACAGTAATCAAAAATCTCCCTGCACACAAAAGCCCTGGACCGGATGGCTTCACAGGCGAATTCTACAAAACATTTAGGGAAGAACTAACTCCTATCCTCCTCAAACTATTCCGAAAAATCCAAGAAGAGGGGAAAATCCCAAACTCTTTCTATGAAGCCAGTATTACCCTAATCCCCAAACCAGGTCAAGACACAACAAAGAAAGAAAACTACAGGCCAATATCACTGATGAACATAGATGCTAAAATCCTCAATAAAATATTGGCAAACAGGATCCGGCAATACATCAAAAAGATCATACATCACGATCAAGTGGGCTTCATTCCAGGGATGCAAGGATGGTTTAATATTCGCAAATCAATAAATATAATACATCACCTAAACAAAATGACAGACAAAAATCACATGATCATATCAATAGATGAAGAAAAAGCATTTGATAAAGTACAACACCCATTTATGATGAAAATATTCAGCAAAATGGGAATAGAGGGAGCATACCTTAACATAATCAAGGCTATATATGAGAAGCCTGAGGCCAACATCATACTCAATGGACAAAAACTGAAAGCATTCCCCCTGAATTCAGGAACTAGACAAGGTTGTCCACTCTCTCCACTTCTATTCAACATAGTGTTGGAAGTCCTAGCCACAGCAATCAGACAAGAAAAAGAAATAAAAGGCATCCAAATTGGGAAAGAAGAAGTAAAACTATTATTATATGCAGATGACATGATAGTATACATAGAAAATCCTATAAACTCCACTAAAAGACTACTCAATATAATAAGTGAATTTGGCAAAATCGCAGGGTACAAAATAAATATACAGAAATCTAAGGCATTTCTGTACACCAAAAATAAAATATCAGAGACAGAGACAAAAAAAGAAAATACCATTTACTATAGCAACAAGAAAAATAAAGTACCTAGGAATAAACTTAAGCAAAGAGATAAAAGACCTGTACTTGGAAAACTACATAACATTGAAGAAAGAAATTAAGAAAGATACAAATAAATGGAAGCAAATACCATGTTCTTGGATGGGAAGAATCAACATCATCAAAATGGCCATACTACCCAAAGCAATTTACAGATTCAATGCAATCCCTATTAAATTACCAATGACATATTTCACAGACCTAGAATAAATACTCCATAATTTCATATGGAACCAAAAAAGACCCCGAATCGCCAAAGCAATCTTGAGACAGAAGAACGCAGCAGGAGGAATCACAACACCAGATATCAAACAATACTACAAAGCCACTGTGATCAAAACAGTCTGGTACTGGCATAAGAACAGACATATAGATCAATGGAACACAATAGAGAGTCCAGAAATAAACCCAGGCCTCTATGGTCAACTAATATTTGATAAAGGAGGAAGGAACATAAAATGGACTGAGAAGAGCCTCTTTAACAAATGGTGCTGAGAGAACTGGACAGGGACATGCAAAAAAATGAAACTAGACCACCAACTTACACCACACACAAGAATAAACTCAAGATGGATCAAAGACTTAAATGTAAGCCGTGACACCATAAAAGTCCTAGAGGAAAACATAGGCAAGAAAATTTCAGATATCTCACGTAACAATTTCTTCACGGATACATCTCCTAAAGCAAGAGAAATAAAGAAAAAAAATAAGCAAATGGGATTACATCAAACTAAAGAATTTCTGCTCAGCAAAAGAAAACATCAGCAAGATGAAAAGGAAACCAACCATATGGGAAAACATATTTGCCAATGACATCACAGACAGGGAACTGATTTCCAAAATATATAAAGAGTTTATACAACTCAACATCAAGAAAACAAACAACCCAATTAAAAAATGGGCAAAGGACCTGAACAAACACTTCTCCAAAGAGGACATACAGAAGGCCCATAGACACATGAAAAAAATGCTCAACATCATTAGCCATCAGGGAGATGCAAATAAAAACCACAATGAGATACCACTTTACACCAGTCAGAATGGCCATCATCAACAAATCAACAAACAACAAGTGCTGGCGAGGATGTGGAGAAACGGGAACCCTACTGCACTGTTGGTGGGAATGCAGACTGGTGCAGCCACTATGGAAAACAGCATGGAATTACCTCGAAAAATTAAAAATGGAACTGCCTTTTGAACCAGCAATTCCACTACTAGGATTATACCCGAAGAATCCTGAAACACCAATTCAAAAGAACTTATGCACCCCTATGTTCATAGCAGCGTTATTTACAATAGCCAAGTGCTGGAAACAGCCTAAATGCCCATCCGTAGATGAGTGGATCAAAAAACTGTGGTACATTTACACGATGGAATACTATGTAGCAGAAAGAAAGAAGGAACTCCTGCCATTTGCAACAACATGGATGGAACTAGAGAGAATTATGCTTAGTGAAATAAGCCAGGCAAAGAAAGAAAAATACCATATGATATCACCTAATACAGGAAACTAAAGAACAACACAAACGAACTAAATACAACAAAGAGCGGAATAGCAGTCAATAGGGGGGAAGGGGGAGAGAGAGAAGGGGGATAAGTAAGGGAAGGGTTTAGTCAAGGAATATGTATAAATGACTCATGAACGTGGACAACGGGGAGGGATATGATTGCGGGAGAAGGGGTGGGCTGGGTGGGGGAGAGAAATGGGGGAAAAATGGGACAACTGTAATTGAAAAACCAAAAATAAAAAATAATAAATAAATAAAAATTTTTAAAGATATGAATAATAGCATTTAATATATAAAAAAATTTTTTTAATGCGATAAACAAATTTAATTATTTTTTTCCAACATCCTCCTGGATCTCCTCATATCCACTTTGGAGACGTCTGTTCTCTCTGCCAGTACTGATCCTTGCTGGGCTGCAACCATGACCTCCAGGAGGGCAGAGCCCATGGCTGCCTTGCTCATCATCCAGTCTCTAGCGACTTACAGTACTCAACAAGTGTCCATTGTCCCTTGAGCCCTGTCCTTTCTAGGGCGCTGACACTGGATATGGAAGATATAAGCTTCTCCATTGGCGTTAAGCAGTATCTTCTATACTAAGCTCTGGGGGCACTGAAAAGGACTTTTCTACCCTGTAAGAGAATGACAAGCACTGGGCTATCAGGTGAGTCTCCGAGCCTGAAACATGTGCTGGAAGTAAAGGGGAGTTTATTTTTTAACATATTCTCTAGGAAATGTAATCTATTAAAAGGAGGAATTTAAGGTATTTCCCCACTGCTTATGCCACTTGGACAAAATTTTAAAGTTGAAGAGTTAATATACAAACATTGTAGCTTTTAAGAAGTAGACTGTTTAAAAATAGTATACTGGCAAGCTTCTCAAAATATTCTAAAACAATAAGCAGCTAGACATTTTTCAAACAAATATTTAAAAACTCAGGTCCACATATGCACTGGAAATTAATGAATTTGTTCAACAATAATAGATTTGATTCATATCCACTTCTTGTACATCGGATTATATATTTGCGGATTTCATGAAACCTTCAAAAGGTTACAGCTGGTTGACATATGAAAAATTCCATACCTCTAAAAGAAGAAATTTTGCACCAGTCTTTTTTGTTTGTTGGTTTTATAAAACCATTCCTCAGGAAAAAATGCCAAAGCCCAGGTCTCTGTTCTTCACTATCACTGATAATGTATACAAGCTTTTACTACCTAAGGATATATTAACGAAGAAACAGAGCAGGTGGTCATGAACAAATTCGAAACTGAGAACATGACAGACAACACTGGTAACTCTGTCAACTGCCTGGGACGATTTTGTAGGGACTCCTGGAAACCTGGGCTCTTCAATCAAGGGCCATAGGATACAAAAGGGGGTATGAACATTAATGAGATACCTTCGCACTTTTGGCTGGTGGGGTCAGGGGACATTTTTATCATACATAGGATTCTGAAATTCAGCACTAAGAAATGTCAATTGTCTTTCTATCTTTTCTTTCCAGGACACTTAAAAAAAAAAATCCTCAAAAGAAATTCTCGCAGGACTAACATAACAGAAGAGCTATGTAACTCCTGAGAAATTGAAGCCAGCCTTTTAACATGCTTTATTAAAGCTACTTGAAACAAGAAAAACGGCTTGACCATGCCAGAAACATATTATGATCAATGTGGGTTAAATTAGGGCTTTCCATAATTGTGACAGTAATTTCTGCAATAAGACCTTTAACAGCTACTAATGTACAAAACCTTCCAACCTAAAAGGTTTAGTGACATAAATAACTATTACATTGTCAAATCCTGAGTGACAATAAAAGTCCTGGAATTAACCCCAATGTGCATTAAAGGCTATAGCTACCGTGCTTAGATACGTTTCTGAAAAACTTAAAAAGAAAAAGCTATAACGCTTCTCACAAGTGGTTGTGTTGTATGTCTAAAATGACCTTCAAGTCTTTATTTCCTTTCTTGTTTAAAAAAGAAAGCTTCTTCAGATATCTAGTTTGTTCAATGGGTTCATTTTAACTTATACAAACCAAGATATCCAAAGTATTTTTATTGCTACGAGTTACTTAACTTTCCTATGTCTTGCTTTCTTATCTATAAAGGAGAATAATAATAAGTATGTAAATAATGTAGGACAAGACCTGGCCCATGGTAGTCAATTATAAATTATTTGTATTTTTTCTTATTATTTCAGTGGTTTATATAGGTTTATAAAAATAGGTCCCACCATGATATAAGGGTATCTTTCAGATTCTTGATAATTTACTTCCCAGTTGTTCAGCTCTCCTATCTAAAATTCCAGCCTGGGAGTATCTCTTATTTTACTTTGGAGTGCTAGAGGGCTTTCCAAAGGAAGAGGATTTGGGTAGGCCGAGAAGGCTAGTGGCTAACTCCAGCTTTCAATTATTCAAACCACTGGATATCAAATACGTCCAGTGGGAACCTTCTGGCAAAAGCAGATGTTCATTCAGAATGTACTGTACCTAAAGTCCTCTCAGACAGAGTTCAACCAGGTTAGATAAAAGAATATCCCAGGGGTTCCTGTCTCCAGCTCCAAGTGGTAACATTGAAAGAGTCATATTCAAAGTCACTTTTTGAAGCAGAGGCTAAGGACGAAGGAAAAAGAGAGAGCAGAATTAGGTTTGTGTTTCCCCAAGGGTGACCCTCTGACCACCAGCATCTATGACATCTGTACACATGTAGACTCTTGGATCCCACCCCAGATCTACTGGTTCTGAATCTGATTAAGCATCCAGATAATTTCTACGCATGCAAAATTTTGAGAGCTGCTCCAGGACATTCAACTCAGGTAATGGGTCTGAGCCAGAAATCTGTGCTTCTGGCCATGGGTCTTTTGTGTCGGCCAGACCACTGGACAATGACCTCCGGCTTCCCTGTCTTACACCCACAGTTTCCGTTTATTTGCTTCATCCCTGCACCCTACTCCGAACTCAGGCAGAAAATCCAGCTCTAAGAATTATGCTGGGACCAAAGGAAGCAGCTGGGCAGAGCTGGCCACACTGAGACCTTGGCTCCAAGAGTACTGCCTTTGTCGGATTCCTTCCTTCACATGGCTCTGGCAAAATTATCAAATTTCCATTTAAAAAACAACCAAAGAGGTTTAGGCTAAAATAGTAGGTTTGCAAAATACCAACCTAACTCCTGCCTTATAAAGCTGAAAGAAGAGAATAGCACATAAAAAATGTACCAAATAATTGCTTCACATGGTTTACTTGTGAAATCAAGTTAGGCAGTGATTAAAGAACAATGTTATTTCAGGTTCTGATAACAAGAATAGCCAAATAGTTTATCTAAATTATAAATCAGTATATAGCCCTCTTATTATTTAGACATTGCAGAATAAGTTAATCTTCTCTACAGAAAAAAAAAAAAAGGGAGAAATGATAGGAATATAAACCATTCTAGCACATGTACTACCATTCAAGAAATTCAATATTTCAATAGGAGTTTGAATGACTAAATACCTTCCTCTTTCCATGTTACCTGCCTTATCTTTTCCCTTTCTCAGTTCAGTGCTCTTGCATTCCTATATTGAAAAAATAAGTTATTACATTTGGTCCACAGGCATGAGAGAGGGCCATGATGCACGTGCACTTACCTCACTACTGTAAGGGGCACCGAATAGTATCCCCAACTTTCACTCCAATGGTTTTAGAAATATGGTTTCTGGTTTTGCTCATGACATCCCTAGTATGGAAGGAAAAACATCACCTCTGGCAGGAGTGAAATAGGGGACTGGGAATGGCTTAGAATATTCTCCAGAATCCATGGCCGGGAAATCCTCAGACCTGAGCCTCCTCAATCACTCAACCACTTTCTCAACCCCATCCTGATGCTCAGTAACAACTCACTGCTAATACCAACCATATTGTCCAGTGTTAAGATACACTGTCTGGCTTTGGACAGGAGCCTACGAAGAAAGAACTCTTTACAGAGTGTGCACTGGGGCAATATATGAGCAGCTGAAAGTCTGAAACTGATTTAAATGCAAGCCAGCCAGGACAAAGATTAAAGAAATGAGGGACCCAGGCAAATTCAGCTGAGTTCTGGAATGCAAATAAAGTGTACAAATGAGAAAGATGCCAAGGTTATAATAGTAAAAGTGCAAGGCCAGCACAAGTTCAGCCAATCCCAGCCGCTTGTTAAAGCAGTTCTCCCCTACCCCATTGGATGTAGTTCCTGATTTCCAAGTTACATAACCCTGTCTGCAGCAGCAGCAACAGCAGCACAATCCATCCATTACCCACACTCCATCCAGCTAATTACCAAGTGCCAGCCACTCTTCTAGGGAGAGGGCTGGGAGCAATTTTGTATTCCTTTTATTTTCATTAATGTGAATTTCTCAGCTTTTCTAGGTCAGAGAAACACTAGGTGATAACAAGCCTTTACTTGTATAGAAGGGGAAAAGTATACTGGCTCATTATAAGAAGCTAATGCCAGTTCCCAAGATTTGGGTAAAGAAGAATGAGGGCTTAAAAGGTTTTTTAAAAAAAGTAATATAAACTGATGGAATGTCTTACATCTCCTGAAGGAATCAATCAAGAGATCATATAAGGTGTTCTGGGTATTAAACTATCAAAGAAGGCTAAATTCAGTAATAAAAGGTGAACTAGTTAATGGCAATTCAACTCTATAAACTCCTTCTACTACAATGAATGCAAAACTAAAAACTTTTTGTAGTATTCATGCATTCATTTATTCATCAAATTCACAGCAGAGCCAACCCCATCCACCTTGAGGTGGATTCAAGAACTGCAGAGGTCAGGTTTCCTTCTCTGCACTCTTCAGAAGCCATCTGTCCACTCTACATCATCCCATCTGCAAGTTGCACCGTAATAATTCATTTGTCTTCTCCACTAGCTTTTTAGCTAGTCAGTGAATGAATACATTTACAAATGGAAGAAAGAAAGATGTATGGGAGCAGAGAGGGACAGAGACACAATTCCTCTCAGAGAGCACATAATCCAGCTTGCTCTGAAAGTCAAGGTGGTCTAGAATTTGGTAAAAAGAGGCCACGGTTTTCACTTCCTTCTTTGTAAGTTAACTCCTCCATACGGAATCAATGCTAACCTTCAGTTTAATGAAAACCATAATTTGCATGTGGAGCCATCAGAATCATATTCATTTGAAAGGAGAATTTAAATACCCACTTAGCAGACTTGGTTTCCATATATCAATGCCTTTTAAATATTTTTAAAATGTGTCACAGTGAAGGAACAATGAGGTGAGTCAAATAGGGCAAGAAAGGAAAAACAATTTTTACAGCAAAAAGTAGAATTCATTTCTTTTTAGGACAGCCTGGTTAAAAATATTTATTACGATCATAGAGTCAGACTCTCATTAAGCTTTCCCTTGGCATCCCTGAAAGGAATATTAGTGGTAAAAATTAAGACATCTGAAAATACCAAGCACAGGGGAGGACAGGCAACAACCAGAACTTTTACGTACTTCTAGGGGGAATGTAAATTGGCACAGTCCCATCGAAAACAATCTGATATTACCTAGCAAAGCTGAATATGACCCAGAAATCCCACTCCTAGGTATATGCCCTACAGCAATTCTTGCACGTATGTGCCAGGAGACGTGGACAAGAATGTTCATAAGCAGCACTATTTGAAATAGCAAAAACTGGAAACAGCCCAAAAGTCCATCAGCAGTCATATGGGGAGGTAAGCTGTGGCATATTCACACAATGAAGTATTATAAAATGTGAAAATAAATGAAACACAGCTGCACTTGCAAAATGAATGCTATGTTCTTTAAAGCAAATTGTAGAAGACTACATATGATTAAAAGAGCAGTTTTATAAAGCTTTTTAAGAAGCAAAACTATATACTATATTAGTTAGAGATACACACATATGCAGAAAAACTATTTTAAAAAACATAAGGGGACTGACACAAAAAATCCAGACCAGCATTTGCAGGGTGAGAGGACTCAGTGAGGCTCCGTAGGAGAAAGAGGACCTCAAGCCAGAGTCAATGGGACCAGTGAGCTTAGGTTGAGAGGTAAATTTATGGATGATTGTTTCATTAATAGGCTTCACAATTTGTATAGATGGTGCATATTTTGTTGTACCTTTCAGAAACTACATAAACAAAGTTTTTAAATTCTGATATGTCATATGATGAAATACTACACGACCATTAAAATAATTAATTAGATCCATATATACTGATAGGAAAAGATCTCAAGACAAATTATTTAGATTAACAAAAAGGCAAAACACAAAACAATACTGTAGCACAATCCCATTTCTGTAACAAGTAAGAAAAAAAAAACTAAAAGCTCAAAAATATGTATGTATAATAGTAACTATGTGTTTGTACTGGATGCCTTCTGTTGGCCCCTCCAATCTAACCTCTGCCTTGCTCTCTGGCCAAGGAGGCTAACCTATAACAACTGCATCACTAGTTTTTTCTGCCCTCCGGCTTCCTGCAGGGTTCAATCAGTGGGGAGCTTCAGCAGGAGAGAGAAGGGAGGAAAAAGAGGGAGGTCAGAGCGCTTATTCCCTGCTACCTCCTTGTGGTCCCTGAGGACTAGTTGTGTCCCTCCAGCAAAGGTCGCAGAGCTGTGAGAGGGCCTTTTCTGTAGCACCCTGTCTGTGTCCAGGTTTCCATAACCATGTCCTCTCAGGTCTGGGGGTAGTAAATATTCTCTCCTGAGGTTTTCTTCCATCCACTCCACACCTTGCAAATAAATAGTCTCTTTATTAAACTCAACTTAAATAATTCTAATTTCAATCCACCATCTGTTTCCTGTTGGGACCCCAACTGATACAATTATAAATGGATATACAAACATAGAAAATGGACTAGAAATATACAGAAGAAAGATTATTAACACTAACGAAGAAAGCTAGAATGACAGGAAAAAAGAAACACTAATGTTTTGGCCTTTACATTTCTGTATGGTATAACTTATTTCTAAGAGCAAGTATTTGTGTATTATTTGTGCAAAACAATTTTAAGAGAATCTGAAAAATAATTTTAAAAAAATGCAGTTGGAGCAGTTTAAAGGAACAAACCAGGTCCTTTCACTTCTCTGTTCTCATGCCTTGCACAGTGCCAGCCACATAGTAGGTGCTGAGAATGCATGCTGTAATCCAGTGCACTTTAGGCTTAAAGGGTTTCTCAGAAGAAAAGTTAGCTTCTATGGAGTTAAGAAATAAGAATAAACGCCTCTTAGAGTAGCTCAATAAGGCTTCCTAGAGGGGTGGGTAATAGTGGCCCCCAATGATGACAGGTGCAGCAGCAACTGGGCTGTCAGCCTGGTTCCTGGCCTGCACTGTGTCCCCACGGCTGAAGTCCCAGGCCCTCCACAGGCTGAGCTGCGCCACGGTCTGTGGGCATGAGAATGGCGCCTGGCCATGCTCAAACAGGTGTTCCTCCTTCATCTGACAGACTTCCAGTATTACTACCTTCTCTCTTGTTACCCAGTGTCTGGATGCTTCTCTGGACTTTGAGCTCCACAGTCAAACCCTTTGATACAAGGCCATGACTGCTGGTCTGGACTCTGTCTAGGCACCTAAGGCTGGGGATGACCACAAACACCTGCCTCACCCCAGCAGGGAGATTAAACCCAGGCCCAGGTTCCCTAAATCTGGGCCACTCAGCCATAGAAAACTAGGTCTGGCTAACTCAAATTGTCTTTCAAAACTCAGATTAGATGTCACTTCTTCTAATTCCCTGAGTCTTCTGTTAAGTGCTCTTCTTAAATGACCCACAGACCCTGTGTACTTCCTCTGTCATATTATTTTTATACTATATTAGAATCACCCATTTACTTGTGTGTATCTCTCACTAAACTGTAAGCTCTTTGAGGGCATGGCTTCAGTCTAGTCATCTCTGTATCATAAGGGACACTGACACAGAGTAGGGGTTCATTAAATACTGAACCGTGCTGTTGGATCCATAGATAGGACAATATAAACTAGATCAGCCCATCTGCCTGCTCTAATGACCTTTAAAGTCACGGATATTCAAGAACCCAAGTAAAGAGGAAGCCATTGATTCATCCCACACTTGCTGAGAACTCCTCTCCACCAACCGCTGTGCTAGTGACCAGCAATATAACAGTGAGAAAATAAAAGCAAACAAATAAAAAAAAAAAAAAAAAAAAAACAGACCATAGTCCCTTCCCCCTCCATACTTACATTTTAGGAATGTTTTGTTTTCCAACTTCTGAGGTTTCTAAATATTTTAAAATACTTTCCCAAGGCCTCTCTGAGATCTTTGGAGTATTTATATATTTATGTATATTTCTAATTATTGTCAGGCAAGAGATTTGATGAGTGAGTTAGTCAGCATTAGGTACAGCTATCAGAGACCTGCACTGGTTCCTCTGTATCAAATTATCTCAGGAATTCTTTGCCAAAGTTTAATGTTTAATGTTGGCCCCCTCTGTCTCTCTGAGGGCTTTACAGAATTCCATTGTATTTGAAAAGCATCAGGGAAAGTAAATAACGAAGGTTTGGTGTTCCTTTTTTAAACACAAATGGAATCATTAAGCAAATGAGTCAGAAATCATATAAGAGAACATTAGGAATTAAAGCAGACTTGAAAATCATTTCTAAAAGACCTTAGGCAAAAATTCCATTTAATTCAGTCCGGAAATACTGCATTAATCCCACCAGTGAATAATGTTACCTACTAACTGCCCCTCAGCACCCTTACTTCCTTTTAATATGTACCCACTGTATCCCACTGCCACATTGCATGAGGGTGAAAAAATGTAAGCTCTTTGTTCTTAATGAACAAGCCCTGAGCTTTCTCATGCACCTGAGAACTTCACAAAGAGTGAAAAGGACAGAGAGAATACCACCAACACAGTTATAATTTCCTATCCAATGTTCACTATTGACTCATAGAACATTGATTATGCCCCTGAGTGAGGTAAGAAACACGTGATAAAAAAATGAGGTGGAACAGATTGAGATGCATAATTGGGAGCACAGTTAATTAGCATCAACTTACAATCATTGATATGTGGTTAATCAGTGGCAACCTTTACAGCTCAGGCTGATTTCCTGGGCCACCAACAGGATAAGATTTATAAATGGACAGAGTAGACAATTACTTTGTGCTATGATTTGGGAGAGCCTGAAAAAATTTTAAATCCAAAGTCTATGCCTTCTCTAAATGCCTCACTCGCCTTACCATGGTACCCAAAGTTCCCACATTATATGCATTAAAACACTGACAGTCCTTCTCAAGAGGCAAGTGCTATGAGGGATACAATTCCTTAAACTGTTATCAGCTTGCGGTTGGAGGTGTGTGGGTGATGTGTAGGTGGTGCGATGCACACACATACGCTCAGCATCTACTCTCATTTCTTTTGAAAACAGAAACTGGGTTCCTCTTGGCAACCACTTCTTCCCCACTCTCATTCCATGCTTTGCGTAAGATTGACCATGACCCCAGGTTCTGGAAGTGGCCACCCTACATAGTCTTGGACAACCACACATCTACAATCTGCCCCCTCTCCCCACCAACAATAAAAGTAGCCAAATGATGCAAATCAAACTAATGAAGGTCCTATCTATGACTTCTGTCAGAAAAATGTCTCCATTTCTCTTGGGATGCTAGGATGGTAAGATAAAAGCCTAGTGCTATCAAGGTCTTTTGGACATTTGTAGGCAATTTGCCTGAGAATGAAGCCACATCAGCAAAAATAGAGCCTTGTGTCAGGGAGGCAAACACCTGACATCTAGAAACCTGGATTCAGCCCTACCAAAACTCTTTAGTTACACAAGCCAAGACATTTTCCCCTTATTAAACCAGTTTTACTATGTTTCTGAAAGGTAAAACCCCAAGAGTCCTGTTCCGTACATAGGCATTGATGCCCTAATCAGAATGCACAGTGGAGGAGAAAAACGCAGGCTGCACAGAAGGAAAAGAACATAAGTGGAGATCACAAAAGTCTGGCTCTGTCCCTATATGCTGCCTTGGGCATGTCCCTCCATAATGAACTCTAAGCTCCCATTCTGCTTTGACATACTATGAATATAGATATGCTTTTGAGAGTGGGAAGTAGAACCAGAAAAAAAGAATGCTATAAAAGGCTTATTTTATAGGCTCACAAAGTGGGGTGGAAACAGGAGGCTTGTTTTGCTGGGCAAAGGAAAATGGGTTGGTGATAAGAAAATAAATAATCATACAGTTGAACATCAATGACTTGACAATTTTGCCAGAACAAGTTCTGACTATCAAAGAAACAAGCTTCTCAGCTAAGTCAAGACTTCTGTATTATCCATTCTCTTACAGGAGCAAGGCTTCCCAAGAGGTGAGGCAATGAAGGAAGCAGCTGACATACTCGACGTGTGACTTGGCCCTTTCTGCTCCACCGTGCCCCTGCCTAAAGTGTCCTCTTCACTTAGCTCTTCCTGTCCAAAGCTTACTTGACCTTCAGCACCCAGCCAAGAGTCCTTCTCCTCTATGAAGCCATTCCACATCATCACATCACACAGTGATCTCTCTGTTTTCCTTAAACCTAGTTTAATTGTTTCCTGTTCCTCTCACTTAACAATTACCTAACTCATGGAGGGGTCTCTCTGCACTGATGAAAGACTTCAGAAGATGCCAGAAAGGACATTCTCAAGCATTGACAGAGGTGATTGAGTACTTAGCTCACCAGCCTTCACATCCAGAGCTCTTTCCTCAGTAACTACTAATTACACCCATGGGGTCCTTCTCTTCATGCTCCTGTTGTTTTTTTACTTAATGTTCATTTAAATACCCCTCCCAAATTTTCAGTGAGTGCCTTCTATGTGCCAGGCACTGTGTTACAGTCCTATGAACATTTTCTATAATCATTATAATCATCCTGAAAGTACATATCAGGACTCCCATTTCATGGATGAGTCACAGAGAGGCTGAGTGACTTGTTCAGGATCACAGAGCTAGGAAGGGGAAGAGTTAGGACTTGAAACCAGGGCTATCTAGATGTGAAGCCATTTTGTTCCTTCACCATCATCATCATCATCACCACCAATACCACAGAGCTACTATTTGGAAAGGAACAGGAAATTTGAAGAAATTACTTAAATTCTCTCACCCTTGCAATGAGGGCATCAATTTCATTTTACAGATGAGGTCACTGGAAGACTAGAAGTCTTTTTTGACCACTATACCCCAGACTGGGTTAGCGCCCACCATAAATACTTCCCTATTACTCTGTGCTTCCTCTTCCTGCCTTGAAAAACCAGCCTTCTGTCCCCTTCACTGAATTAGAAGCAACTTGGGGGCAGCGACTATGACTTGTCAATTGTTACATAGTAATTGTGGAATAAATGAAGCTGACAAAAGCCCACAAGGAGCCTTTTCTATGGCATAGAAGCACTTTGCATTTCACCCTGGCCCTCCCGCCATTCATTCATCACAGGAGGGCACATCACTTTCAGGCAGAGCAAGGATGAACTAGCCTTGGGCTGCCGAGAGCAGCAGGATAAGGGGAAAATTGTCTCCCTTTGACTGTGGCTACATGCTTGGCATCTTCTTACCAAATCTGGGACTTACGACTTGGCTGGGGACTAGTCAAAGCCAAACCAAAGCTACTTTCAAGAGACAGATGGCAAAAAAGCATAATGTCTGCCAGGCCTTTTGAATCACCAATTCCCTGTGGCAAGAGTTTTTGGGAGCCCTTTGAAAACACCCAGTAGTCCTCACTGAGCCATGCAACAGGAGTCTGCAATTTCAAATAGTTGACAAAAATCATCTTTCTAATCTTGTGACAATTCTCGGAGAATAAACTAACAATGGTTGCTGAAGGGTGGTGTGAAAATTTTAGGGAGGGCCTTTATACCCTTTTGCATGCATTATGAATCACAACAGTGCCCTGGCTGGTTTAGCTCAGTGGATTGAGCGTCGGCCTGCGAGCTAAGTGTCGCTGGTTCGATCTTCCAGTCAGGGCACATCAGAGAAGGAAAACTCTGACTCCAAAAAACCTCCGCTGCCTTGCGGCATACCTCTTCAGGGGAAAGGCTAAGGGAGTAAACCCCGACAGAAAATCCGGAGCCGGAGTCCCTAAGGCGGTTTGACGTTGTAGTCAACACCGGCAACTCCTGCGGCGCACCTGAAGCCAAGCTGTATTGACTCCGTCTTTCCCTTGGACCCTTCAGCTGCGAAGAGAGGGGGGGTCTGCTGCATGGGCAACAGCAGACCCTCCATATCACCCTGCCCAGGCTCTGTAGCTTCAGCGTCATCGCAAGATGTTGATTCAACACGGGAGGCGACAGATACCATGTCACTCCCGAGTCGGACTGCACAGCCATTCTCGGCGGTGCAGATAGACTCTTAAGAAGCTACACCATCGTCTCTCGAGACGGACGGCTGCCGATGATGATGATGATGATGATGAATCACAACATTAAATCCTATTCCACAGACATCTACTTTTACACAACAAGTATTTATTGCACATCTATCAATATTAAGAATTAAGCACTCTCCTAGATGCTGGAAAGATACTGGTGAACAAAGAAAACCTGGTATCGCAAACAAACTCTTACCTGAAGAGGCTGCTCATAAGGCCATTTGTATCACTAGAGTCGAAGCACAATTACTTTTTCAGATAAGCTAATGGTCCTTTTGAAAAGCAGAACTTAGGGGGATCTGGGCCAAGACAGTAGTTCATGAACACAGGCAGGTTGGGGCCAGGTCGTGAAGAACATAACCAGCTTTGTGTAATAAAGTGATATTTAAAGCAACAATGACATTTGGTAAACTCTGGTTGGTTCATACAGTTAAGGGAGATGAACTAGAGCTACATACATACATCAGCATGAATAAGTCTTTAAAAATGTAGTAATAATGTTGAGTAAAATCAGTAAAGTTGCAAAAGGGTACACTTTTATGAAACTACTGATTTAAAACTTTAATACTAAAAATCAATAACCTAACTTGTATGAAACATGCATGTGTACTAAAATAATCAATTTACACATGGGAATGATGAAGTGAATTCTATGGGGAAGAAAGGAAAGAGACAAGAGAGAGATGGGTAGAATTTTATATCTTTATTGTTTCTCCTTCCTTCCTTCCTTCCTTCCTTCCTTCCTTCCTTCCTTCCTTCCTCCCTTCCTCCCTTCCTTCTTTCTTTCCTTCCTTCTGAAGATATCTAAAGCAAATACAGCTAAGTATTAATATCTATGCAATCTGGGTAATGAATATTACAAGCTTATCTTTTTTATATTTTTGTGGCTTTCTAGTATGTTTATAACAGTTTTAATTAAAAATAATAAAAAAGAAATAAAAATTGAGAAGTTAGGGGTTACAACTTAGAACATATGAAATAAAAGATCTCAAGTTTCCCCCGATGAAGTTATTGATTGGCTAGAGGGAAAGGGTCCACAGAGATCCATAAACATCATTGGAGGGAATAGGAGTAAACCAGGAGCAGGAAGACCTTGGTCTGCTCAAACCTGTCATCCTACCAAATGATATCTGGTACCTCTTTTCCTGTCAGCATTAACCAAATGAGTTCCTTCTCTTTGGAGAATTTTGTCCACAGACCTCTTTTTTGGAGTTGGGAAGAATAGGGTGTGTGGGGTCAGAGTGGAGAGGAAGGTAGTCCCAAAGTGTCAGGTACTCAGACCTGCCTTAGGCTCAGTGATGCCAAGCTATGAGTCAGCTGAAGGTGCTTAAGGTAGGGACTCTGGTCAAAGAAAGGAAGGACACAGAGAAGCAAATGAAGCCTGTGGCAACTTCATATGCATCCTTCCTGCTGTGTCTACGCCTTCTCTGAAGGCTGAGCCTCTCTGAGCCTAGACAATCACAGGAGCTGATAGGGCCCAGGAGAGTTAGCTTGCCAAATTGGTAAGTAAAACAGAAGCAAAGGGTTGGGGCTGTGATAAACAACAAACAAACAAGAGTGTGTGAAAATAGTAGGATAATTTCTCCAGGGCCACCCTGAAACTTCATTTTTACCAAAAGGTCTTTAGATAAGCAGGATACATACTTTTCCTTTGTGCCACAATAGAAAAACTAAAGAGGAGTAAAAATAAAGGGAGCTGGACATGAAAGCATTTTACCTTTTAATGTTTAAACCTAGCATGGCTGTAGTGCAAAAAGGTCAGACTAGCTTTGCTGAACTTCAGTGACTAGCTCTGATCCATGGAATACTCCATAAATGAAAGCCAGTTACCTGCTATCCAATAACATGATTTTTGCTTCAACAAATTCTTTGTGGGGAAGAGTGGCCAGAGCCTGCATGTGTGTCTGATGAAAGGTCAGCGTGGCCTTTGCTGCGTACACAGCCCCTGACAGAAGAGGGGGAGCAGACTCTTGGGTTTCACCTCATCTCTCTCTGCCCGGATGTTCAGCACCTGCTTGGGAACCACGTGCCAGGGAAGCTGATGCAAAGAAAGGTTAAAGACTTAGCACATTGGTGCACATCTTTGCCCTGTGATTGTCCCTCTGTGGGACAAACATTTCTCTCCTCCTCGGCAGTACTGACAGGCCCAAGTCGCAAGAGATAGAAATCTGTCTTTCATTCCAGAATTCTTTCCTCATCTTGAAGACCTGCCAGCTATAACCATCCCTATTCCTACCCTCCTGCCTGGCAGACAAAGGACACTTCTGCTGGGCCTCTTGTGAGGGGAGCTGTCATTTTCTTCCACATTCTAAAGAACTGAAAAGTCATCATTGGGAGAACCAGGGGGACAACAAAGACTTTCCATCTAACCACTGGGAAGTGGGTGCATGCAATTTATGCCTCCAGTAAAACAGGTGGCTTAAAGCTCAAAATTGCCAAAGAATACCACCCTCACTGCCAGAGATAGAACTTTTTGGTAACAGGGTTTGTGAGGGTTTGACTTATACTTTAGAAAAAGCCAACCAAATAATCAAACTTCTGAAACAGCAATTCTATAGATTTCATTCTCTAGGGTAGCTGGCAGCTGGCATAAATTCTCTATTTGAAACAAACTCTGCATAAACGAATAGGATTGACATTTTAATATCTTCAAAAAATCATTCTAGAAAAAAAGAAAGGTAAACAGTCCTCAATTCGTCATCCACGGAAGATCTAAGGGGTTCTAGTTACTAGCCATCTGCTGGGCTACAAGAAACATGTGTCCCTCTTTGCTCTGTGACTTTCTATGTATTTGATTCCTTGATCTTGGGCTCGTGTGAAGCTGACAGATCTTAAAGAGGGAAGATGACACTGTGTTTCCTGTATTCATTTCTGTTGTCATAGAAACCCCTATAGTTTATGAATATGTCTCAAAAAAACCGTATGTCCCTCTTGATCTTCGCACAGTGAAGTTCAGAAAGGATAAGTTTCTCCCTTCTTGGTTTTTGACTGTCTCCTCACTGAAGGTTGTTCCCCTTGAGTTCTCAGCATACAGAAAAAGCTGGCCTCAAAGCACAGCAATTTGTAAAGAAAGTTTGGCCTCTGAGACACAGATCTGCTGAAGTCTCTGCCCACATTTTTTCAGTGGATGTTTTCAGTAGGAAGTAATCATGAGCAATTGTATCTGAGCGTAACTCATTTTTTGCTTACATCACACTCCTGAAAGGACATTTTCAACTCAACTCTGTGGTGTAAAGACAGATATAGGAAAAATTAAGCGTGCTTCAGAGGGACAGTCAGAATTGGTGAGAAACCATGATTTGAACTATGCTAAAGAAAACTGTAGAAATACCCAGATGGATCTCTGAAATTAAACCAAAGAGGCGTAACAGAGAGGGAACTGTACTTCAGCGCTCTAGGATTGGAACTGGGAAACTTGTCTTTGGGGAAGCATACAAGAAAGTCAAGAAAGATGAGCATTTTTTGTTTAATCTCATAAAGCAGATCAAAAGAGTTATGATCGTAACTCTTTACAGTACAACATGACTAGAAACAAACATTCAAGCTGAACAAAACATCTTATCTTCCAACATTGCTCCTAACCAATCCAATCTGCTCACCAAGTTGTCAATAAAGCCTTCCTCATGCCAACAATATCAATGTTACACATTTTATTTCTTTGCCTTTGAAAGGTTCTCTCCAGAAGTTTTAGTCCCCTGTCTCTCCCCAATAAACAGAAAGAGAGACAGCACCTGGGATTTTAAACTATCACTTATTTAAATCAGAATGATCTTCCATCATTCAAAAGCCTGTATAAGCTCTTACTACAAATGCTTTTTAACAGCTCATTAGGCAGTCATCTGCAAAAATGATATTGGGAAGGGAGAGCATAATAAAAGGACAAATTTTAAATAATTTACAATATCTTAAAAGTGATCTGGATCAAGGAGTTTGTGTTTTGTTTGTTTTCAGACTCAGTAGAAAGCCTTCAGGCCCTGCCCTCCTCAAATTAAAATCAAACTCAAATCCAAACAAATTGTTTCTTCTGAGTTGCTGCCCTCAGAGGTGGAGTATAATTTCCCTTTGTCGGGCTCTAAATCTCAGAAGCCCATCTTGCAAGCAGCTTTCGGGCCATGAACAAACTGAAGAGCCCTCTGCTTTTCAGTGGGAGAGTCAGTGACATGGAGAATCTGGAGGCTCTTCAGAGAGCAGCCTGGGTGGGTGCAGTCTAAACACCGAGCTTTCTGTTTGAAACTGTTGAGCACAGAGGCAAACTGCCTAATCGTGTTTGCCTGCACAGAGCACCATGGGCAAGAGAACCTGATTTAGAGGCCTGTGTACAGCAAAAAGACAAACATCTGATAAACCTGTATCCCTAACAAATTGCAAGACTGCCTATCTGCTGCTAAACACGAGGTCAGCAACTCTCTCTTGCAATCAAGGCCTAATTTCTGGCTTAGTCTTAATTCAAATTAGGTAGATGCTCATTAGAAAGGAATGGTAACCCCTTTACTGACTTCCCTGATATTTGATTTATGCTATCATGCCCATGCTAACTCCATTTAATTTAATTGCTTTGGTTTACGTTCTTCTGAAAAACACACAAAAGGGAAGGTTATCAGTGCATAAATGCCCCAGGGCTTGGAACAGAAAGAGCAATTTTCCCTCGCTCCCTGTCTTATACTATTAGAAAATGTTTTCTGAGTGTAAAAGAAAAGGGAAGCTATATATTCAGGAACTGAGTAAGTCCAATTCTAAACATAGTGCTCTGTTTCTGGCACATGAAATAGAGTAAACGCCCACTCTGGTAGCTGTAATGGAAAACGTTAAACTCTCAAGTGTTTCCATTTAAGACAGTCAGGATGGTCACAGACCACAGTTAAAGCCCAAGCTATGGTTACCACACTCTACAGCCTCTGGGCCCACAGTTGGGTTTACCTGCAACCTGTGGAAGGGAACCTGTTTGTGATCCATCCTCTGCTTTTCTGTCTGAGGGCTTCCTGCAGCACTAAAAGTCCCCTAGGAGACAATCCTGAAAATGCCAGGATTTGATGCCCAAGGCAAATTTCAGCCAATGAGAAAAAGAGGCAAAGGGTAAACGTCTCAGCCTTCCCATCCTTCAGTGGGACAGTTCTAAAGCATGTTACCCAAAGAAATTACCCACATCTTAATGCATCCTTTATTGTATTTTTTTCCCTCTTCCTTCTCTCTTTACCACACATTGGCTTCCTGGAATAGCCTTTGAAATAAACTACGTGCACTCAATTCTTTATTATAGGGTCTACTTTTGAAGACTCAGACTAAGAACAGAGCAGCTAATGTCTCATTATCTTTCTAGTTTGACCAAGAAAATAATGATGTTTTGAGAATATTAGTAGTTGCTCAATCAATGATGGATGGATGAATGGATAGATATGTAGTTGGATGGACAAACAAGAGTGTGTTACTGGGGAAAATGGATACAATAATAAGATTAATAGTGGAGCCATGGGAAGTAATAATGTTACAGAAACAGGGGAGTCCAAAAAAACCCAGAGTTTGCGGCTGGGGAATGGGGAGAAGGAAGCAGCTTTTAGAATGCCTCCACATGCCTGAGGCTGGTGGCTACTGTCTTTTTTTATGCAAAATGGCTTTAATGCATCCAAAGCCTCAGGTAGATGGGAGGGGACTTGGACCAGGGGATGGTGTGGAGAAAGCACACAGAGCCTGCGTGAGGTTCTGTGAATGGTCAGAACTGGTTACCACACCCACTGCATCAGAGGACGTAGTCAGGGATTTAAAAATAAGCGGCAGACATTTTAGGCAGGCGGACTGTGCGGATTTGACTAAGGTTGAGGCTGACTATGTATGTGCATTTGACTGAGGCTGAGACTGACTGTGCGAATTACAAAAGGACTAACTATACAGTTTACAAGGAGGCTGAGAATCCACGAGGTTCTGGATTAAAAGCTGGTGGACCCCATAACACAGAGGAGGTCTTCCCAATCAGGATTGAATGACTGGCAGCTACTGGTAAAGCTGAACTGTGTTTGGAAAGTAGGGAAAGGGTTTCTCTGACTTTTCTAAAACTAGTCTGGTTTGGTAGGGGGGGAGGCAAGGATATGTGTTTATGGGTGTTTTAAAGAACAAAAGACTTAACAACAGAAATCTGCAAATAACTAAATCTATATAACTGTTAAATAAATAATTCTTTTTCTTTTCACTAAACTCTGGTATTGAGAGTTATAATTTTGGCGGCGGGTAATCGGGCCCCTAACTAAAGAGCCTGTGGGTTTGTTTTCAATTGGAGCAGCCCAGGGGTTCTGTAACAATAACAGTCAAGGGAAAGAGAGAAATAGGAGTTGAAGAAGGAGACTAAATTGTACCCATTGGCCAGATTCTAGGATCTAGTTGAATGATTCTGATGGAAGAGCTATGCCAGTGTAGGGATGAAAAGGAAGCATATTATGGGGGACAGGCATATTAAACAGGTGTGCTTTTTGAATACCCAGACCATGTGTTTAACTGTATAGCCAGAGATGATTCAAGTTCACATTTTACATTGCTTACTTCTTTGCATCGTAATCTTAACAACTTCAATTTAATGCATTGCTTTCGGCTGGCAGGTTAGGATTCTGATTTCCAGAGAGATGATATTTTAAAAAATCAAGCAAGGATAGCACAGAAGCCAAGGGAAGAAATAATATCAGAAAGTCAACCTGGTTAAGTATGCCCTGTGCCACTAAGTGTCCTGGTATGATCGTGACTGAGAAGTGCTTATCCCTGCAGCGGAGTCCAGGCTAAGATGGCTTCAGCACCCAGTGGCAAGGGCTCGTGCAGATATGGTTGAACAGTTTGCAATTTACTACCTTCTATTTCTGGCACAAGGAAAGAGGAGCTATTCTGGTAGGGGTAGCTCTTCCATCTCCCCTTTCCCAAGAGGGATTTCCGTCTCACTAAGACATATGGATATGGACTGAAGGGAGGGGTCAATGCTAAGGAATGACCTTAATAGTATAGTCCTGCCACTAGCTCAGTTTTGAAGGTGAGCTAATATTATCAAATAGGCCACCCAATCAAGCACCAGAGGACTGTTCCAATCTTGCCTTGGATACCGAGGCCTTTGCATACCACAGTGGTCAAAGAAAAACTGGCTCTTAAAAGCATATTATGATCTGTGTTAAGTATTCACTTAAGAAGAGTTTCTGCATTAGAGATAGAGGTAACTATAAGGAATTTGTTTAAAATTGTCACAGGTAAGTAGCATCGTTCTATTCAATCAGAAAAGGAAAAAATGTTTTAAAGCCTTTCAGGTTCAGGAGAAATTGATTTGAAAGTTGTAATGCATTTTTGCTTCTTTTTAAACAAAACAAAACCCTATTACTATATAGGGTCATGAAGAACAAGACTAATGGATTATCCCGCCTCATGGTTTGGCCACAAATTAATCAAAGAGTTTCCCACCCCATTTGGCAGCTCAGGCTGAGTACATGGAATTCACAGCAGTCTATCCCCCTCCAAAAGGAAAAAGAGAAACAAATTAGTGGGTTAATCCTGGCTGTCTGATGAACTCCCACTGTCAGAATCACATGCTGCTGAGCAAACAGATTTAAAGGCTCTGTTTGCAAAAAGCATTTTGGTTATCTTAAAAGTGCCTGGCCCCCCAACCCTCTACTTATGTCATCTTGTAAAACAGACAGTTGGGAAACTATTAGGATTTGAGCCTGGTTAGGAAGAATGGGTTGTCACAGTTACTGTTTTATAAATATGGGCTTGTACAAATTCCAGTGCTGATCATACTTAGGAAACATCTTTCTAATTAGACAGCCAGAGAATTAAAGTTGCATACTCTGTGTTGTCACACAAGCATAACAACGGTCTCTGAAATGTAAAATTTTAATTTAAAAAGATGACATTTTTTTTGACATTTATGTTCATTTTTTATTAGCTCAATACTCTTAAAATTTTTCATTCTTTCCCTTCATAAACATCATTCAGTTTCCTCTTTTATCTAACATGGTTTGTTCTGCTCTATGGGTTAATATTCCTCCTGGATCTCTTGTTTATCTACAGTCTGTTATCACAGTGAGGTTTTTTTCTTTTCTTTTTCTTTTTTTAATTTTAATTTTTATTGTTTTTCTATTACAATTGTCCCACTTTTTCCCTCATTGCTACCCCCCACCCTGAAAAAGAGTGAAGAAGGTTTAAAAAAAGATGACACTTTTTTTTAAATGGTAAAAAAAATAATATACGCGAACTTCTTTAAATTGTATTCTAAAAATAATAGGGAAGAAGTCCCAAGTCAAAGTTGTTACTTAAATGTCCTCTCCCTATTTAGTTTCTTCCTCACAATGTAATACTTCCACATATGAGAAAACAGTTATAACTCTAACTATAAATGACTATAACAATAAGATCTACAAGACTAGTAATACCAGACTGCTTACTCTATTATTTTAAAGCAAAACTTTTCAAATTTCTATAGAAATGTTTCTAAGAATGAAAGAGAACACTGAAAGTTAAATTTGGGGGTCAGAGAAGGTGCATTTTCAATATAGCAAAGAAGCTACAATGCAATCTCATGGAAAGGAGAGGCTTCCCTAGCTCAAGAGCACATCTCTCTGTGTTGAACAACTTAATTCCTGCCTCAAAAATTGGTACCCAAACTCAGGAGTCATAACGGGCTCAATACATACTTATGGCATGAATAAACTAAAAGTTGGTCTAACCACTTGGCATGACTTAAAAGCAGAAAAAGCAATAGGTATATCAATACTTCATTTTTCACTTTCAGTGGAACAATGACAGAAAATGGAAAGTCATTAGATTCCAGAAGCTGGGTAATAAAAAATACTCTATTTTCAAATTTGTTGAGTTTGCTGCTCTCTTCATCCCAGCATTAGGCAGAAATCTACAGTATTGGTGATAACCCATCAGCTGTGGAGAGTGGTAACCTGTCAAACTATCTTGTAACAAATCAAGGGCATAAACTACACTAGGAAGAAACAGGTGCATACTCCACACTCAAGGTAACAAGGATGATAAGGAGAGGCACATTGATAAAGTGAACAAAAAAAGCAGATTTAAATCAAATAGTCTGGCTGCAAATCCTACCTGCCTCTTAAGCAGCTGTGTGTTTGTATAGACTTTCTGAGCCCCCCATTGCTTCATCTGTAAAATGGAATTAATAATAACAATTTAGAGGGCTGGGTGAGATTCAAATGATGTGTGTGATAAGTGCTTTATAAACTACAATAAAATAAAACCAGAAATTCCAGAGTGAATTTTGCTCCTCAATGCCAACCAACTGTATTATTTTGCAGGGGCTGCCATCAAAAACAAAAATACCACAGACAAGATGGCTTAAACAAGAGAAATTTATTATCTCATACTTCTGGAGCCTGTAAGTTTAAGGTCAAGGTGCTAACAGGTTTGTTTTCTCCTGAAGCCAAGCTCCTTGGCTTGCAGATGGCCTGGGCACCTTCCCTCTGTCCTTTCACATGATTGTACCCCTGTGTATGTGCACTTTTGCTATCTCTCTGTATGCCAAATTTCTTCCAAATTTCTTTTTTCTTATAAGGACATCAGTCTTAATGGCCCCATCTCCAAACACAGTCACCTCCTGAGGTACTGAGAGTTTGGGCTTCAATGCATGAATTTCAGGGGGAACAGAATTCAGTCAATAACACCAGCTAAATATAAGTGTTAATATGAAAATGTGGTGAGGGAATGAAGTATTGAAACAATGCTGAAAGCTGATCTGCTGACCAATTAGCAGAACAACAGAGCTAAATTACAGCATTTGGAGAGAACAATATACTATAATTGTTAAGAAAACAAGTTCATTACCAAATAACACATTTATTTACACCAATGGCCTCACAACATTAACAGCTAAATGGAGTAGCTAACGGACGTTAGATTGAAAGAAATGATGCCTATAGCTGCTTTTTTCCTTGGCTGCCGGAACACAGTCTTTTCATTTAATGGTACTCAGTGAAGAAAGTACCACTGCTTCCTTAGAGTGCTACATTTTCTATGCCCAATTCCCAAATCCCACCCCCAATTTTTTTCATTAAAACTTTTCAACTTATTTTAGACAAGTATCGATTACTTGCTTGGAGTTATATTAACTGTTATGGTAGATAACAAATATGTATAGGTAATGTTTATTGGCAGCTTTTCACATGCTAGGTATTAAACTAAGTGTTTTATATATATTGTCTTGGTTTATCTTCATACAACCGAATAATGTATATATTATTATTCTCCCAATTTTAATGTAGAGATACTAAGGCTCAGAGAAGTCAGTGGCTACCTATTTGGTCAGTGAAGGAGCTAAGATTCAAATTCAACTCTAATTCCAGAGCCTATATTCTTCTTAATCGTTATTCATGTGACCTTCTTATCTTAACTTTAATTGGACTTCTAAGTTAATTCCATTGCTAAAGTGATTAAATCAAAGAAAATCTGCACAGAAGTGATATCATAGTATTAAGAAAGTTACCTCTATCTAATTAGAAAAATCCAGTTCTCTTGGGCATCTCCCAAATGATAGTATCCTCAATTCCCTACAAATCTTTTCCAGGTCACCCAAGAATACCTTCTAGAAGCAACATAGTTTGGGGACTTAAAACTGGGTTAAAACTTGGGAATGGGAGATTGTATTTTAGTCAAACATTATCACTTAACTTCTCAAATAGTGCCTGGGCAACTATAGTGTATTTAGAGATTTTAGTACCTATTTTAGAGCTAACATGGCAAACACAGTTCTTAAATTCAGTAAACATATATTGAGTATACCTAGCAGCGTCAGATTGGTACAAGACTCATAGTGCACACATTAGTTAGAGATGGTCTTTGCTCTAGAGAGGCTCACAGTGTAGAGGGGGAAATGAATAGATGTATAGAGTATGGCATGTGCTCCAACACAGATACAGTCAAAATGCTGTGGAAGCCAAGATCGAAGTAGCTTAATTTTCTTGGAGGATTCACAGGTGCCTTCTTCAAAAAAGTAACATGGGCTAAGTCTAGTGTGTGTCACAGACAATGTAGACCAGACATGAAACTTCTTGTTGAAGTTGGAATCCCTTTTCTTTTCAACCCCTCCCCCCCCCGCTACAAACAACCAATGGCCTGAGAAACAAACACAAAATCCATCTTTGATAAATTTAAAAACATCTATAACCCTGAACTACATTAGGTGAAGGCAGAAAGCAGATATAGGGATTCTTAATGACTTGGCAGAGTAAAGCAAGAGGAGCCTATGTGCCTGCAGACAGATGGTATACCTAAGAGAAACAAGCTGTATTACTGCAGAGGACCTAAGGAAGGTGCAGGAGTTAGAGTTACCAGCTACCTCTGAAGCAGAGGTGAGACTAGGGTTGAAAGCAGAAAATTTGCTTGAAACAATTGTATGTATACCCTAGGTCCCTACTCCTATCATGCCCATTCAAACCGCTGCAACCCACATCCTCCCAGCAAATAGGAGTAGAAGACTCATAGAAGGTGACTCAGAAGGGGCTCGGGGTTCAGTGACCTGAGCACGGTGGCAGGCAAGGTAAGGCACCAATCTGAGAATGAGGAGATTAGGTGAAAGCCTATATATAAAACAGTGAGACCTCCTTTCTCCTTTTCTATCTGTCTCCCAGAAGCCCAGGAAACAGAGGGTCCTGGAAGGTAAGAATGAGAAGTAAGTGAACTGAAAACTGTCTTATAAGTTGGTGACATGGGAAAAATGTTGTAGAATAAGAAACAGAACTAGGTACAAAGAGTTAAGTGCATTCATAGTAATATAAATAAATAATTGAACAGACAGAGATGATTGATAGATAGGTAGACAGATAATCAGGGAAAATAGGCAAATCTCCTTTGCAGAAGAATTGCAAATAATTTATATTGATACTCTACCCTTAAGGCGGTGAAGCACAACTCTCTTACTCTTTAAGTATGAGCTATACAGTGACTTTCTTCCAAAGAAGGTAGTATGTAAAGGGAGAAAAAAATAACTTTAAAGTGAAGAAAACCTGAAAACACTATCTAAGCCAGGTTTTCAAGATCAACATCAGTAGTGATAAGTCATGTTCTTGGTAGGTCCCCTTGAAATGATGTGATGAGAAGGGCCACTCTGCCTCTGAGGTCTTCCCCCAAAAAACGTATCACTACAGTCTAATCATTATAAAAATATCAGACAAATTCCAATTGAGAAGCATCCTATAAAATATCTTATCATTACTACTCAAAGCAATAAAGGCTATTAAAACCCAGCAAAGTCTGATAAACCATTGCACCAAGAGGAGTCTAAGAGATAAGACTTCTAAACTTAAAGAGGATTTCTGGATAAGATCCTGGAACAGAAAAAGGATATTAGGGAAATATGAATAAACATGGATCCACGTCAATACTGACTCATCAACTGTGACAAATGTACTGCACTAATGTAAGATGTTAATAATAAGGAAAACTGCATGTGGGCTATATGGAAACTCACACTATTTCCACAATAATTCTGAAAATTTAAAACCATTCTGAAATAAAAAGTTTACTTAAAAAAATACAATGGTCATAAATTTTCATAATTTCTGCTCTAATTCTCCATTTAAAGTTCACAAGTTTCTAAAACTGTTGGGAGAAATGAACTGGTATACGGGAGAATATTCTTTGGTTTAATTCATATCCAAGATCCCTTTTAATTCTAGGACTTTCTGAGCTGCAGGCAACAACTTCACTATGCTTTCAATATGCTGTACATCATCATGACATACAAATAGTCACTAGAAGGTGGAGTCCACATTAGGATAGTTTATCGGCAAACAACAAGAAATTTTGGGCAACTGGGACTTACTTATTGGATTTATTGGAAAGATATGGGGCATCTCACAGAATCTGAGATAAAACTACCTAAACAGGCTTCATAAAGGATGGGAAGCAGGCAGCTTGAAGGCAACAGGATCTCCTGCCTTCTCTTCAGAAAGCCCCCTTTGAGATCACTCAGCTCTAGCATTCTAGAAGGACCCTCTTTAAAACTTAAATTCTCAGATCAGAGACAGGTCTGGGTGGCCTCATTTGCATCATGTGACCACCTCCAGCCACAGTAGAGTGGAAAATCTTAATTGTACGCATGAAAACGGGAGAGTAAATTCACCCTAGTAACCTACAGTGCTTTTTCCAGAAGAAAAGGAAGCAGGTACTATGTAGGCCAAAACATCAGCTGCCCACTCAAGAAACTTACAATTCAAAGGGAAGATTGAGGCAAGCAGGATCTTTGGACCCAGACGTGCAGAAAGAGAGGGTAGAGGCAGCAAGTTACAAAGCAGAAAAGTGGGAATCTCAGGAGTGAATCTTCAACATTTGTCCTCAATACCAGGAGCATGGTGATGGAGGACGGAGTCCAACAACTGTGAGTTCCTCTGGGAAAGGAGCAGCTAATGAGAACTAAGTACAGAGAAACCCAAATGAGTCAGGTAACCAATGAAGACAGTAGCCCATTTGGTCTTCGAGGGTAGTGTGTTTTCTCTTATTTCTTCTCTTGCAAATCTTATTTTTAGAGTAAAATTTGTTTTTAGAATATGCACAAGTCCATGAATGAAAAAGCAAAAGCACGTTCAGTTGTAGGCATGTTTCCAATGATGAGCTGTAGCTATTTTGGTGTTCATCAGTGCAGCTGCCACTTCCAGGCACACACGGCATACTCCCAGAGTAGGAAGTTCCAGGCACTTCAGAGAGCTAGTCTCCACCTTTCCTATATGCAAAGAGCCTCAGACACAGGAAAGATACTGAAGAAGAACCTTCCTAAGACCCCAAACTTACAGTGTCAGGACAGAAAGGGCTTTCGCAGGCATCAGTTATCATTGGTCAGGTCAGTGCTAAAGACCACTCAACAGTTTCCGGGCTCTTCAGTTCCTCTCCTCTTTTATGTCATGTGAAACAGGTAAAGCAATAACCCAGGAAATCACCATCCTGTGTCATAATCAACTTTTCCGGATAACTTAGATTTCCTTCTGATTATTCCATCAATGATTTCAATGCTAAAAAGTCAGCTGCAGTAAGTAATTTTTCCCATTTTTGATGGCACAATGGACCATAATTGGCAGAAATGCATCCCACAAGTCAGTCTCTAACCTATGATTTGGGTTTACATCAACAAATTCCTCCAAACTGCCAGGCATTATTTTATCTTCACAATGGCCTCATTCCTGACATCTCAGCATGCCACTTCCTGTTCCATTTGCTGAAGTGCAGACCACTTATGGTGAGTCAGAGTCAGCAAACCCAGTTTGAAATCAACCTGGTAGAATCCTGACAAAAAAAATAAATAAATAAAAAAAGTCATCCCCAAATGACAACGCAACACCATGGCTATATCCCCCTCACTGAAAACTAAGAAGTTTAATGAAAAGGAAAATAGCAAAGCCACAGAGAAAATTACTATTACAAAAATCGCATTTAGATTTCTGAGCACAAATCAATTAGATTTCCTAAACCTGTTCAAAGGATAGATAAAATGCTAGCTTCACAGTGCTTATATCTATTAATTTCCTTCCACGATGTTATTACATTGCTATAAATGGCGCTGTGATGAAGGCATTCAAGGAATGAATCAAAACTATTTTTTCTCATATCTAGGTTGTTGTGAATAACTACTGCTCCCTTTTTGTAATTCTTGGAACACTGTCTCCTTTCAAAAAAACGAAAAAAATAAAATAAAAAAAAGAGCAAAAACCTCAAACCCAAAGAGAGGTGAAGTGTTCTTATGACACATTAAAGGTACTCAATAAATGTTTGTCAAATTTATAAATGAAAGTATAAGCAGTACTAACATAATTTGTCTATTGAAAAACAGCTAAATTTGCTTTGGCTATGTACCCCAACTTACCACCACAGCTCCCCAACACACACATGGCACAACTACATAAAGAAGCTTGAATACAATAAAAGGAATAAAAATTGTTTTCTTTAAAAGCCATTTACAATCACTTTGTAAACCTAACATGCAATTAGAAAGCATTATTTTGCAATTTCTTTTTAGTAATGTTCAAGGTAATCATGTGGGTATATAAACAGAAAAGTAGTAATTGAGAAGTAAATGACCATAATACTGTGTTTTTTAAAGTTGTCAGCAATCTGCAATACTTTGGACTGAATAATAGTAATTTATAAATAGCGAGACCACAAAAACAACTTTCCTAAATTGCCTTTTTGAAATTTTAGCTGGTGAGAAATTCTTCTGACAGATGGGAAATAGGAAATACACAAAATACAATTTACTGTCCATCCTGAAGTCACAACTTGGAGTCTTGGCTAGACAGAGAATTGAGAAGTATCATTTCATAAAGCTTTCAAGCTTATAATGGGTGGGAGTCCAAAACACTGAATAGAGAGAGGACAGTCCAATCTATTTAACTTCTTCTGACACCTCACACATGCCCCTAACTTATTTTTGGAATTGACATACCTACCACCTTGCACAATGGAAGCACATGAAGTTCATCTCTTGAGAGCAGATATAGATATTTACTCTCCTGGAAACATCATAAAGATGACTTGGTTGGATCAGCAAGACTTTGGGAGCAAAAAGCAAGCAAGGGACCATACATGTTCTGACAATTTTCTAAAATGCTGCCAGCCCCATCAGCAGTGTGGGCAATGGCCCATATGTAAGGTACTTCTCGAGCTACATGTGGTTGCCTTATTGCCCTGCTCAATGCTTTTGCATATTTTGTAGGATATGCAAAAGTGTTTACTACAGAGTCCTCTTCATATTAAAGAATAGTGGCACCTTTTCCCCAAGAATATAATTTCTTAAGTTTCTCATTTCTAAGAGAAGAAGGGTGTGTCCATATCAATGTACATGAGCTTGTGGTGTGGTGGGAGGAGAGGAGCAAGAAGAAAGCAGAGGAGAAAATAGTCGGTCCTGGCCTCACCCGCATCGAGATGTCATGATCAGCTGAAAGGTCAGTGTGTGGCACGTCTTTTGCACATTCTCATCTGTTCCACTACTTTTCCATACACTGCGCTCAAAGCAGACCCATTTGCAGATTAAAAAAGAGGAGGTTTCAAGGACAGCATATGGAATCATTCAATGTAGCTAAGGCAGATTTGATCTTTGAGACTATTTAAAGATTCTAAGCCTGCAGCAATGTAGCTGGGTTGTTTCTCTTAATACTCCTTCGAGGTAGGTCAGATTCTACTGTTTCTTTCAAAGAACTGGCAAAGTAATTCACATTCCTTTATTTCAGCATTACTTCTATAAATCTCTTTTAAAAACCTATATAAAGTCATGCATTTGGCTAGCACATGCCTGGTTTAATACAACTATGAAAAAATAACATGTTTATATGCCCCTGAGTCCTCAAAAAACAGTCTTATCTTTTAATGTACTTTTTAATAAGCATTTTTAGTCATTATTATTATACTGGAACTTTGAGTTTTCTGACATTAAAAGACTAGATTAAAACAAACAATATGCTCACAGAGATGTACTTAGCACATAGAGAATATTTTCACATTCATATGCAAGATAACAGGAAGAATGCCTTTCTTGCTGCCTTGCTCACAGTGAAAGGATAAGAAATGAAAGTAAGCTGAAGTGAAAATTCACTGATGTTATAAGACTTGACTTCTAAAGTAAAGTAAAAAGCTTTAACAGTACTATTTTTTTTCTTTTTCAATAAAATGAATGCATTCCCTATGTTAAAAGAATCCTGAAAGACTATCTAGCTAAAGCTTCCTAATGAGGAAAAAACATCACAAATGAATCACTCATCCAGTTCTGAGGAGCAAGATCAGGGAAAATGTTATTTTTGAATTATAGCCCTTTGCATGTGGCAGCTCATTTGATCCTCACAGTTCCAGCAGGTGGTGAGTACCATTATTTTCAACTTTACAGATGGGGAAAGTGAGGCTTAGGAAACTGATACGAGATCACACAGTTCAGCTGCAGGGCCAGGACTCCCAGACTGAATAATGCTGCCCCTGTGCTACTTTATAAACCTGGATATAGTGAAGTGTCCACAGAAATAGCAGAAATCATGGGAAAGTCAGACTAAATCAGGTTACACAGGAAAACCTCAGAATGTCAATGTTTACATTTTTTAAATTTGCATGATTTTCTACACAAAGTCGATAGGAGTGTTTCTGAGATTAAAAGATTTAGTTTTATTGCCAGAAAGAACTGCTTTTCATTAAGCCTGCTTGCTTATTATATAGCAGGCCTGCCTGGCTCTGTGACGGTGTGACAGGAGGAGGGTGGGCATTACCTAGGAGAGACTGACATACGAGAAGCTCAGCGCGATGCCCGTTATCACCCAGAACCATTAACCACACTGTAAGGCACATACAAAACGCATGGCCCAGAGGCTGGGAAGGTGCAAAGGGGGCTCCTCATTAGGATTGGGCACTGGGACAAAAAGGCAAGCACAAGGCCCACAGGCCCCTCTTCCTGAGCCCTCAGATGCCCACTGAGAAAATGTACCAGCTTGACCCTTACCGGCCAGAACCGGAACTTGGCAAGAACAAATGCCTTAAATGATCTCATTTATGAACTGCATTTTTGAAGTAGCAAACCACTCACTCACAGGTTGAAGCAAGGGCCTTTTTTGGAAGTGTCTTGTACATTTTGGTTTTATGACTACTCCCAATGGAAACCGCTGTCTCTTGCTCTACCTCTTTACTTACCCAGGGGATCCTTCTGGTAGATAAAAGGCACATGGGTCACTAAAATATTACTACAACTCAAGAAAACTGTTTTGGTCTTCTTGTAGCATCCTCATTTTAAAGAATCTTAACTATAGCTACTGAGTTATAGATAATATTGATTTCTCTTACATGGGCTGACCTCACAGTGATGGTCCACTTAGAACAGAGTGAAGCCCAAACATTGGAGTCTCTCAGATCTAAGTTCAAGTCCTCACTCAGTGTTCAGTGTGACCTCAACAAGACACTTGGCCATTCAGAGTTTCACCTTCCCCAACTGTAAAATAGGAGGAATGATATTATTATAACATGATTTTATTAACTGCACATTAAATGGTAATATACTTTTTAAAAAGTACTTTACCAATAAAAAAGTATTATACAAATGATAATTTTTAAGGTTATTATTGTACAAAACTACAATTGTTGATAAGGATAGAGAAAGTTAGCAACAGGTCTAGATATGCCTTTAGTGAAAAAATCTTATAATACACCTGTCTTAGAAAATGCGACTTCCAAAAGGAACAGACTGACAATGATCAGAGGGGAGAGGGGAGGAGGAAAAGGGGGAAAAAGGGGGAAGGGTCTAGTCAAGGAAGTAGTATAAATGACCCATGGACACGGACAACGGGGTGGGAACTGACTGTGGGAGCAAGGAAGGGAGCGGGGGTTGGAGCAATGAAGAGCAACAGGGGGAAAATTGGGACAACTGCAATAGAACAACAATAAAAAGAAGAAATTAAAAACCAAAATTAAAAAGAAAAAGAAAAGGAAATGTGACTTCCAGTTTTAAGCCTGTACATGTGGGGCCACACATCAGGTAGGATTTACATCTTAATCTCATTTAATCCAAACAGTAGGCTTTACAATAAGCATTTTGATATCTACTGTAACAGATGAGAACAGAGAACACACAACACACAGTGGTGGCTCAGAATGCAAACCCTGTTCCGCTGACTCCAAGGCTCATTCTCAATCTGGTCAAGTACGCAAAGATAGAGAGAGGAGTGATGGTGGCCTTGCGTTAGATTGTTTCTTTTAACTCTAAAATATGAGCCTAAAATTTAAATCTTTCCACTTAATGAAAAATAAAAGCCTACGTATTGCAGAGTTAAATGTCTCTTCATTTTCTGCATGGCCTCCCTCACAAATGTTCTCTTGTTTTTCAGGGACAGGCAGACTGGCTTCTAGTGGGATGATCAAAGTTCCTTAGATGTTCACTTCCAACTCTTCTCTGGGGGATGGATGTGACTCATGTCACTGGGCTATTACAATTCATGTCCTCACAAAAACTCAGGCCAAAGCAGCAGGACAATCATAATTGGCTTCCAATACTGTGAGAGAGATCTGCCCACACATCCCGCTCCGTGGACAGAAAAACACAGCTCGCTCGCTCGCTCTCTCTCCCTCTCAGCAAAAATTGCTGAATCTATAGCATGATACCCTCATGGTAAGTACATGGAGAAGAGGAGGAGAAAGCCGCTGAGGAATTCTTTCTGACCCACTGCCTGCAACAGAAGGAAAGCATTAGGGGAAGGCTGCCTTGTGTTAAGTACAAGACCTCTAACTCCATTTTATTTCCACTGTTACTGATGTAATTGTGAATTCCTGCTGCATTTATAATTAAGAAAGAAACAGATGGTAATGCTTAGTGTTAAGCAATAGGAGTGGTCATTAAAACAATCTAGAATGCCAGCAGTTGTATGTGATATCAGAGGGTTAGTTTACTATAACAAAGTTTTATATCCATGGGAAAAGAAAGAAAGGCCATTTCCCCCTCACAAATCCATTCACATCACAGCTTTCCCCGTGCTGCAGGCACATTGCATATCACATGCAGACTCCTGGACACATCCATTGCCGGACACAAAAGAGGTCACATCTTGGTTTTATTATAAACTGCCATCACAAGTGGCGAAACATGAAATCCAAGGTAGAATATTCACCAAGCTCTGAAAGTGCAGATGGCGGGGCACTACAGAACCGCTAAAATCACTTAGGTGATGGGGCAGGCCAAGGGGAGAGGGAAGAGTTCCAGAACACTGTGAGAACATGGCCAGCAGCCTAGATCTGGAGACTGTAAGAGGCTATTAAATTGTGACATAAAAATAAAACAAAGCGCCCCTCCCCCAAAATATATGCTTATATGTGGTATCTGTGAAAAGAGAAATGGCTGTATAATTTTTCCAGTAAGACAAGCTTTAATGACAATCTCAACTAGCTGTTAGGAAAGTAATCTACTTCCTATTCTTCCATTTATACACAGGAATGTTTTTGCCTTTAGTAATCTGAGCTTCCTGAACAATTTCTCAGCCTCTAACCTGCCTTCAGATTCTTCTCTGAAGTAATTTCATCTCACTGGAGTCACACCACAGTCTCATAGGGATCCAATTCCCACGGCAGGGAGGTCACTCTTTAAACCAACGTACCCATCCAGACAGCAGCTCTCACTAGTATCAGTTTGCTTCCATTCTCCTTAACAGTGCCTGTCATCTGCTAAGCTTCAGTCTAAGTCACTAATCTTGCAAGATGCATGGAAGGAGAGTGGCTTCACTTTTAGAGCATCCTAAGGCAGCCAATTATAGGACCTTGTGTTATGAATAATGCTATACATCACGAAATAATAAGAAACAAACTCAAACTTTAAGAATTCAGAAATACATTATCATGGTGAACGACTGTAGAGAGAGAGAGAGAGAGAGAGAGAGAGAGAGAGAGAGAGAGAGAGAGAGAGAATTAAATAAGTAGGATTGCATGAAGAGAATGCAGGAGCAGGTGGAGACTTGAGAAGCATCAGTTAAAATGTTGAAAATCTGTGAACTCATTTTCTGCCTGGATGATCTTTAAGAGAATGTACTTAATTTTCAGAGCATCCCATTATGTGACAATAGTCACACACAGAATTATGTCAGAACTGTAAGAAAAGCAACAGGAAGACAATTCATACTGGTGCTTTTGCAAACATTTTCTAAACAGCACATTCATTAACTGTATGACAGGACTCAACAAGACTCTTCTCATGACCTGCATAGGACACAGGAGAAGAACCCTAAAATTGAGCAAAGGGGATGCCAGCACCCACATTGTCCAGAATAACTCACAGACATAGCTGGATACTAGGAATGAGATTTTAAGACAGGCTGGGAACAGCACATCAAAGGAAATAAGATGTTCCACAGCATAGCAGCTCTGGTCAATTAGTGAAGCCATGAAAACTAGTGACTGGCTCCACTTTCCAAGTTCCAAATACTTTTCCTGTAGCAGAGAATGCTAGGTAGTCATGAACTCTGTGCTCTTCTTCTTCTATAGCATTAATAATAGAGGCATAGTTGAGATTATTGCTATTCAGCTGGGCTACACTTCCCAGCCTCCCTTTCTCTTAGGCATGGTGGTGTTTTGTTTTGTTTTTTAAAGTATATTATATTGTTACAATAGTTCCAATTTTTTCCCCTTTTCTCCCCTCTGCTCAGCACCACCCCTCCCCCAGCAATTCACCCACCCACTCCCCACCCTCTGTGCAAGGCATGGTGGTGTTTTTTATTTTTATACTTTTTATTTTACTGTTTTTATTAATATTTTTTTAATTTTATTTTTTGGGTTTTTCAATTACAGTTGTCCCATTTTTCCCCCATTGCTCCCCCCCACCCAGCCCACCCCTTCTCCCACAATCATATCCCTCCCCGTTGTCCATGTCCATGAGTCATTTATACATGTTCCTTGACTAAACCCTTCCCTTACTTATCCCTCTTCTCTCCCATCCCTCCGCCCTATTGACTGTTATTCTGCTCCTTGTCCTATTTAGTTCGTTTGTTTATGTTCTTTAGTTTCCTGTATTAGGTGATATCATATGGTATTTTTCTTTCTTTGCCTGGCTTATTTCACTAAGCATAATTCTCTCTAGTTCCATCCATCTTGTTGCAAATGACAGGAGTTCCTTCTTTCTTTCTGCTACATAGTATTCCATTGTGTAAATGTACCACAACTTTTTAATCCACTCATCTACAGATGGGCACTTAGGCTGTTTCTAGCACTTAGCTATCGTAAACAGTGCAGCTATGAACATAGGGGTGCATAAGTTCTTTTGAATTAGGGTTTTAAGATTTTCCGGGTATAATCCTAGCAGTGGAATCGCTGGTTCAAAAGGCAGTTCCATTTTTAGTTTTTTGAGGAAATTCCATACTGTTTTCCATAGTGGCTGCACCAGTCTGCATTCCCACCAACAGTGCAGTAGGGTTCCCGTTTCTCCACATCCTCGCCAGCACTTGTTGTTTGTTGATTTGTTGATGATGGCCATTCTGACTGGTGTAAAATGGTATCTCATTGTGGTTTTTATTTGCATCTCCCTGATGGCTAATGATGTTGAGCATTTTTTCATGTGTCTATGGACCTTCTGTATGCCCTCTTCGGAGAAGTGTTTGTTCAGGTCCTTTGCCCATTTTTTAATTGGGTTGTTTGTTTTCTTGATTTTGAGTCGTATCAGCTCTTTATATATTTTGGAAATCAGTCCCCTGTCTGTGATATCTTTGGCAAATATGTTTTCCCATATGGTTGGTTTCCTTTTCATCTTGCTGATGTTTTCTTTTGCTGAGCAGAAACTCTTTAGTTTGATGTAATCCCATTTATTTATTTTTTCCTTTATTTCTCTTGCTTTAGGAGATGTATCCGTGAAGAGATTGTTACGTGAGATATCTGATATTTTCTTGCCTATGTTTTCCTCTAGGACTTTTATGGTGTCACGGCTTACATTTAAGTCTTTGATCCATCTTGAGTTTATTCTTGTGTGTGGTGTAAGTTGGTGGTCTAGTTTTATTTTTTTGCATGTCCCTATCCAGTTCTCCCAGCACCATTTGTTAAAGAGGCTCTTCTCGCTCCATTTTATGTTCCTTCCTCCTTTATCAAATATTAGTTGACCATAGAGGCCTGGGTTTATTTCTGGACTCTCTATTGTGTTCCATTGATCTATATGTCTGTTCTTATGCCAGTACCAGACTGTTTTGATCACAGTGGCTTTGTAGTATTGTTTGATGTCTGGTATTGTGATACCTCCTGCTGTGTTCTTCTGTCTCAAGATTGCTTTTGCTATTTGGGGTCTTTTTTGGTTCCATATGAATTTTTGGAGTATTTGTTCTAGGTCTGTGAAATATGTCATTGGTATTTTAATAGAGATTGCATTGAATCTGTAAATTGCTTTGGGTAGTATGGCCATTTTGATGATGTTGATTCTTCCCATCCAAGAACATGGTATTTGCTTCCATTTATTTGTATCTTTCTTAATTTCTTTCTTCAATGTTATGTAATTTTCAGAGTACAGGTCTTTTATCTCTTTGGTTAAGTTTATTCCTAGGTACTTTATTTTTCTTGTTGCTATAGTAAATGGTATTTTCTTTTTTTGTCTCTGTCTCTGATATTTTATTGTTGGTGTACAGAAATGCCTTAGATTTCTGTATATTTATTTTGTACCCTGCTATTTTGCCAAATTCACTTATTATATCGAGTAGTCTTTTAGTGGAGTTTATAGGGTTTTTCTATGTATACTATCATGTCATCTGCATATAATAATAGTTTTACTTCTTCTTTCCCTATTTGGATGCCTTTTATTTCTTTTTCTTGTCTGATTGCTGTGGCTAGGACTTCCAACACTGTGTTGAATGGAGTGGAGAGAGTGGACATCCTTGTCTTGTTCCTGATTTCAGGGGGAATGCTTTCAGTTTTTGTCAATTGAGTATGATGTTGGCTTCAGATTTCTCATATATAGCCTTAATTATGTTAAGGTACATGGTGGTGTTTTTAAGCTCATTGATATCTTATAAATGGAAGAGATATGTGGCACTTTTAGGTCTGAACCTTAAGCTGTTTTATGCTCTCTTTCTCATTACCAGGTGACAAGCCAACTTCTGCAATGCAGATAATGACAGTGTCCTGAGTGATTACAGAGCAACAAGATGGACAGAAACTCTACTATGAATGACAATGGGGAGCTGAGCTACCCAACAGATGTGGACCATTCATAGCAGATCTGCTACATGAGTAATAAATATGTTTCTTTGTTATTTGAGCCGCTATATAGTTGGGTCTCTTTGTTACAACAGCTAGACTTCTACTACTACATTCTCCAAATAGGAACACGATCTATTACAAATATAAAATATATTATGAATATAATTCATTGGACAGCATTTGTTTTCCTTATCTACTGAGCTTCCTTTATCAACCTGCCTTGGAAAATTCTTCTTTTCTCTTACTCTGGCAGATCCTATCTTCTAATAGGCCTAGATAATAGAAGTTCTGTCACTTTGACATCCTATAACCCTTTCAAAAGTTCTTAAGTAAACTCTATCAGATATATATGGTAATTTCTATATGCATATTCCCATGCTAAGTGCTGGGGGTGGGGAAAAGTCTACACAATCCTGTGACATAGACTTTTATTCATGTAGACTTTTATTCTAAGTAATTAACATATCTCTTATTTATACAGTTTATTTTGAAATATTTTTCTAAGACATGATTTTGGTAGGGGAAAGTATCACTATTCATATTACACAAAGAGAAACAAAAGCTGAGAGGAATTATATAATTCCCAAGGAATACAAGGCTCTATTCTGTGAGAGAGTTCACCATGCTTCCTCTCATTGTCTAGGACAGCATCCTCAAGGTATGATCCCTGGGTGTTCATGTAAAATGCAGAGCCCAGGTGTCCCCTCCATACCCTCTGAATCAGAACTGGCTTGGCAGGATTCTGCATTTTTGACAAGTGCCTCAAATGATTCTCATGCAAATTAAGCAAAGTATTGTCCTAAATGATGGACACACCGTAAGCCAGCTCAGCAACATATCCTTAGGTTATGATTTAAAAAATCATTACATTTACTATAATCACACTTCATCCCAGCTTTCTTCCTCAACTCAACCCTGTCTGGGCAATACTAGCCCGAGGCCTACTTTTTGGGCCAAGCCCCCTTTGATGCTCTGCTTCCTTCACAGACCTGTCCTTCTTAGGTGGGCACCAGCTGTAATCTGGGCAGTAATCTGATAGTCAGCTTCCTGTGGGTCAATATCCATTAGCTGTTCTTAAGCTGCCTTCCACTTTCCTATTCTATTGTCATAGCTACTGTGCACCTGCCCTTAACCACACGGTTCTGAGCCACTAAGCACCTCACTCCATGCTATTGTCCTAAAATCAAGGAATATGTATGCTTGGAAATAACTCTTTAGAAATCAGGTCATACAGGGCTGCTGAGCTGCACAACTCCAAGAGCTACCATTCATATTCTATTGTATTCCATGAGAATGGTGCCCATGAGGCTCATATATGCAAATGGTACCACTCGAATTATACTACTGGTGACACTGCATAAAGTGGTTCCTAAACTGTGCATCAGAATGGCCTGGGAAGTTTGTTGTAATTATGGATTCTGGGCCTGTGCTTCTTTCTCACTCTCCTTCCTCTCCCCTTCACCTGAAATGTGGCTAATAGATCTAAGATGGAGCCCTTTTTAAAAAGCACCTGTGGTGATTCTAATGGTTAGCATGGTTTGGGAATAAATAATATCACTCATCTCTCTTATTTTGTAGGTGAATGAACAGAGTTCCCAAAGGACTTGCTGACAGATCAAAACCACACCCAACTGGTAAGCCAGAGGTGCAAATCCGATCCCACATCTCATGACTTTCAATAAGGGCCTATTGTCTCCATCATTTAAACAACAGCAAATAATAGAAACAAAGAAAAACTAAGTAACAGCAACAGCAAAGACTTTAATTACTAGGGGGTAAAAAGTGGTCTGAGACATCTCAAAGTCAAATATGAAATGCTATTTGTAGTCTTCTTTGTGTGGACCTCCTGAACCATGGCTTCCATCCGTGGCAAATGCGGTCCTATTTATGCATGAACACAAAACTCCGAGGATGTACTGAGAAGGGGAAGTTGAGAGAGAAGAACTTTAAATTCAAAGAAATAATTTTAACGAAAAACTGGCTCCCCTGAGGACACCTATGAAAGAGGAAGTCTGTTGGCTGCTGTGGGCTGGGTGACCTCCATGAGATCACCATGCTCAGGGTTTGGCTCTGTCAGACAGACGTGGGGGACTGATTCATGCCAATCCAGTACTACATAAAAGCAAGGTCATGGAGCCAGAGGGTCCATTTACTATTTCACAATAGGAGGTATTGTTGGCTTGAGAAGTATCAACAGTCTGCCACCCAAAAATGAACACTTCCTCCTACAAGGCAAGGACACTCCAAACACCTGCAGCAGACTCCACCAGAAGTTGCTTCTAGAGCAAATTAGAACTAAGGGAATAAGGTCCTCCCATGCTCTATTTTCTCTACATGTGCCTTTTACCCTGCTCCAAATAGCCTCACTGATAAGAAACTTTGCAGAAGACAGTAAAAGGGACCAGTTACGAGTAGTCAGTTGGCACACCTGGGTTTGAATTCTGACTCTAGCACTCATTAGTTATTCCAAAGTCACTTCTATGAGTCTCAGTTTTCTGCCTTAAAGGAGTAAATGAGCAATTATACACCATTTAGTGTGATATAGGCATATATTTAAGTATTTGAAAAATGGTGGCTATTTTTGTTATTGGTAACATGAAGAGGAGGAGGAGACACATTGCAAGCAAATGTGATTCCAAGCAGCCTAATCAGGGAGAGACGACTCTGGCAATGTTCTTTACTCCTAAAATTTCCACTTATATTTTGTATGTTCTCACACTGTAGTAAAATCAACTTCTTATTAGGTACTGAAGCTTACCTGTTAGTCAAATATCGACTTCCACTTTATTCTACAAGTGTTTTTCAAAGAATCAATGTTCTTTTAGTCACTGAACAACTCCTCTGTTTTCACTTTTAGTCCAGGCCCACTTTCTAAGCTTGGCTTTAAAGATTTAGGATAAGTGGGGAGGGAGGTACCCAGAGCAGCAGAGCTAGAAAGAAGGAAAGAAGGATAAGAAAGGACATCAAGCAATGCCAGGTGAAGGATGACTCTGCTGACTCAACAGGTCCTTAGGCAGGTGAATCCACTTAACACAAGGGAATTTTCTGGATATGCCAGAAGGAAAACCCATGCCTCACAGTGGTTGATGGAAAGGAGTAAGATGAGGGAACTTATCTGGCCACTTTCCTTCTGTCCACTGCTTTCCACTGGCCAGGTTTCACCCCACAGGGAGTTAACTTTCCTGCACTTTCAGATGCTACTATCCAGCTTCTTTCAATGTCCATGGAGCTTTGTCCTAGTCCCTATGGTTTGTTCTCTCATCCAAGTCCTAAAGTGGCAGGAAAGCTAGAAGCTCCAAGCTAGGGACTGGCTGGTCTATGGCACAGTGACAGGCAAAGGCCCCGCTCTTCAAGGGCAGGTGACTGGGTGGTTCCTTGGGCAGCGTGCAAGATGAAGTTGGCCCAGATGGATTTCAGGAAGCATGTACAATGTCTGTCTGACACTCCCATCTCCTTTCCTCCTTTCCTTCTACATATTCTGAACCAGTCTTGGTTTCTCATCAAGGAAATTTGTAACATTTAAGAAGCTTGTGCCTCACAAGCTTGTATGTAAGCAATAATCAATATTCTGAAGAGCATGAACTTTGGGGAAAGACTACCTGGGTAGGAGCCAAGCTCAGCCACTTAAATAAAGACATTGGACAAGTTATCTGACTCCTTTCTGACTCAGTTACCTCATCTGCTAAATAGGTTTGATAATAGCACCTACCTCATAGACTTATTGTGAGGATGAAATTCTTATACCCACAAAATAATGGGGACAGCACCTGGCATGTAGTAAGTGGCACGTAACAAATATTTGCAATTACTAGATATCTGTTCTACAGTCTAATCTGATTTCCTAGGTTTTCAAGCTCGGGACCTCATCTCTTCCTTCCCACTCTGCTTCCTAACTGGCATCCTGATTCTGAGATGAGCTTCATAAACTTTACCCCATCTCTCCCTCTTTGCCTTAACTGACCTTCCTCCTTCCACATCTTGGGGATCTCATCTTGTTGATGTATAGGTCTCACAAGCCTCCTCCTTTGTCACCAACCTCTCACCCCTGGTCTACTCAGTCCCATTACTGTCAAATTCCTGGGATGACAAATATGAAATTTTTGACATTTTATTCGACAGTGCAAGTACTATCAGGACAATCTGAGGGAGGTCTTGGGACTCAAAGTTCTCCCAAAGTACATAAAAATGCTAATTGGCTGACTACAGCTCTCAAACCTCTTGAAGAAAGCCCATAGCCACTTGGCACTCTAAAGATGAGCTCATTGGGAAGCTGCCAATAAAAACTATGGATATGAAATGATGGAAATTACTATGACTAACCATTTCAGAGATGAGTTACTAGTGGCCAATTCATGCATAAGGGACATCAGTACTGATACAGAATATGATGCTAAAAGAGAGCCTTCATCCATACAGGGAAAGATGATCTTCTATCTGAATTCTAAGCTACCTCCCAATTCCCTTACTCCTCATCCCAATATAACAATAAACTGCTACATGGTTTAACACCATCAGAGTCAAATCTCTGTGACATCCAAAATGCAATGGACACAGAACAGCTAAATCAAAGACATTAAAGAAACTATTAAACAAATTATTACCAAAATACTTGGCAGTAAATGACCACTCTTGGTAAAGAAGCATGAGGGATATGTGAATCTTTATATAGCATTTTCTGCAATTTCTCTTTATGATATTTTACTTCAAAAGTGATATATTTCATATAGGGAGAGCTATCTAAAGGATTGGGATATGTTAGTAAGGCTCTCATACAGGTGTAAAGCAAAGTCTAAATACAGAGCAAATCTAAGAAAGAATAAGTTCCCTTCCAACCTTGAGATTGTATGATTTCAAGAATCAGAGTAATGCTCATAATACAAAATTGTCACTTATGCATCATTCATAGGCAGCACTATTAGCCCTTAGGCACAAAAAATAAATATGGATGTTCTATTTGTCATAGCTATATGAGAAAATCAAGTTGCTAAGCAATAAGAATACTAACTAGTGACTGCATACATTTCCCAACTTCCAAACACACAACTCACCAAAAATCTATCTATCTACCTACCCACCCACCAACTTACCTAGCTAGTTGGCTGCCTCTGTCTATTTATGTATCTACCTATTTACCCTCCACTATTCTGCAATAAATGAAACACTCCAAGTATACCCATCTCTACCACTGGGCAACAAACCAAGATTCCTCTTGTAACTAGACAGCAAGACATGGCTATCCCAAGGCAGTTCAAAATGAATATATCTACAAATAAGCTTACCCTTCCTTTGCCCACACTCCATTCCAACCTGTATTCCTTCTAGATTCCTTTATTTGGTTAGTGGTGGTATTATTAACTCAGATGTTCCAAGCCAAAAATGTTGGAATTTATGAGTTTTAGAAACAGACATACCTGATTATGAAACTTATTTTCTCTATATATTTATTATATGGATATGAATGAGCAGTTACACAAATCTCTCTGAGCCTCATTTTTCTCAGTTATATCATTGGGGTAGACCCTCTTTCATCAAGTTGTTTCTCAACATGAGGATTCTGTTAGGAAGGAAGGGTACCAGGAACTGCAAGAAGGGGACAAAAAAAAAAAAAAAAAAAAAAAAAAAAGAGAGAGAAGCCATCAGAGACAACATTACCTTTTTTGTTTGTTTATGTTTTTGCTAAAAGTTGGCTCAAAGTCCCAAGATAATAAAGTCTCTTCCTCCATCATCCTGTGCCTCTTATACTGACTTTTTCTTACCGTCCTACCTTGTTCTGGTACATCTAATGCCAGAATATGATTTAAACGGTCATTTTCAGCCTCATGTCTACGTGGAAACACATCCTACATTCCATATGACCTACTTTTTGTATAACTGCTGGTATATTAGTGATTGCTCAAACTTGAAATAATATGACAAAATGTCACATTTTAAGTAGGTATGTAGCTGCACCTATGGCTTCTAATACTCTCTCCGAATCCCTGTATTAAAGATCAAAGATACATGCTTGATCAAAACTCCCCATCACTTCACACCAGTGTTCTACCAGCCAGCAGGATCTTGTCTTTTTCCACCACAGCATCTTAATTTAGTTCACAACCTTTCGTAAGGTGGAATATGAAAAGTCTGATCTTAGTTCTTAACACAGATGCCTCCTAGACATCTCATTTATAATTCTCTATATTCTCATTATCATATTCCATTTGCATTGTTCACTTTTGAAGTTCTCACCACCCATAGTGGAACATTTTTTAACATTCTGGAATGTCACCATAATTCTATTCATTTAAAAAGGAACTGGCCACTAAATGGCTGAATGGCTACTCCTTTATAGACTACTACCCTTCTTATTTCTTCCACATCCCCTTGCAAAACCTCCACACCCAAGTGGCCTAAATTTCTTTTGTATTATTGATTTTTAAAGAATAGAGGATCATGAGTTTTTACAGCGGTATCATAACAGTAACCTCACAGTTCACAATCACCCTGATTATCTTTTGCTAATTCATCAATTGAATGGTAGGATGTTCTCAAATACCATAAATAATGCTGTATTTGCTGTCTCAATAGAGAGAGTCTACTCTTGCCTTTCCTTCTTTCAGGGAAGAAAGAATTTTGCCGAGGACAACTAATCTCAAAGCATAGTAACTATCATTCATTGAATAAGAACTCGGTGCCAAAGCTTTCATGGCCAATATCTCACTGAATCCTCAAACAGCTCAGTGGGGTATACAAACTCCTTTTTGTTGAAGGGAAAACTGAGGCTCAGAGATCCTAAACTGTGCAGGGCAACATCATGGATGACTCAGTGTCAACATCCTCTGTCCTTGTGTGTCTCTGCTCAAGATTCTAGTTCTTAGCAGGGGAGCTGAAGCACAGTCTACCAGAAGCACAGATGTTGGAAGATGGACCATTCCCAAAGGAAGGGATCCTAGCAGACAAAAGCACTTCCTCAAGCTCTGATTCCTTAATCAGAGGCCTACCATTTTTTTTCTTTTACTTCTTCACCCTAAATATGAGAAAACAGAACTCGAAGTAACTCCAGATTTTGAAAGAATTATCATCATTAGGAGAGTCATACCTACTCTGCACATTTTTCTGAGATTGCCCCTTTCTGTGGTTTTAATAGTTTCCTACAAAAATAAAATCAATCCCAGAGTCTTATTCATCATTCACAGAGCTACTGAAACAAATAGTACAGAAACAAATACATACATAAAAATCATCTGAGTAACAGAGAGGATCTGCGATGTATAGTGTCACTCAAAATCCACACATTTTCTAACCTCTTTAGTAGGTAAGGAAAAATACAAAGGTTGAACAAGAGTACAGAGCTTAAACTCATGGGCTTCAGAGACTTAATGACTAAGATTTAATCTGCCCATCCTCCCATTTACTAGTCCAGAGGCCATGGACACGTCTAAGCTCTTTAAACTTCTGATTGCACATTTGTAAAATAAGGAAAATGAAAGCACCGATTCAGAGTTGTATGGGGGATTAAATGAGAATCTTGAACATAAAATTCCTGACACATGGTAGGCACAAGCTGATGGTTACGATTATTGTCTTAATGACTCACTTCTATTGGGAACTAATCAACGTCCCTAGCTCTTACTCATTGTTCAAAATAAATGGTTTCCCAAAATTACTTAATCTGTGATATTTTTCTCAATACTATGGTTAATATATTTGCCTTTCTGAATGCTCAAATAGGTTACTGGCACTCTGAAAGCAGATTTTTTGTATTCAATGACATGCTTAAAACATTACGTCTTAACATGAAAAGTTTAAAATGTAATACCCTCTTTGATTTCAGTATCTAGAGAATATAGAATGAGGTAGCATGCTACCATATTGATCTGGAAATCAGAAGATGGGGATTCCATACATTCCTTTCTCTGTTGGGAATGACCCAAAATGAAAACCATATTGAATGTGTTTCATAGACTTGAAACCCGTAACAATCTGGAATTTCTATTCTAGTTAAACCATTTTATTTCAGTCATTAGTTTCTCCTGGTTGAGAAGGCAAAATTTAGTTTTTATTTATTAGCTTATTCATCTATTCATTCATTCATTCATTCATTCATTTCTTTCTTTCTTTTCTTAATTCAAAAAGTATTTTGAGTGCCTACTATAAACACAGGAATGAGGTATACAGATTTGTGACAGAAGAGAAGCATAAAAACGACCAATGGAAGTTCTGAAGAGAAACACTGCACATCACTGAGGTTGCTGGGAAAGGCTTCTCAGGGAGGTGGCATGAGAGCTAACCCTTGAAAAGCATCCGGTATGCAGCTGGTGCTCAGTAAGTATTTGGTAAATGAATTACTGCTACTTAATCATTATATTAAAGTGAACAAATTAACAAAGAGTAGGTAAGATTTCAACAGGTAGATAGAGAAAAAAGAATTGGTATGGGGAAGACAAAGAAATAGGGAAGAGAATCTTCTGGGCTTCTAGAATATAGACTACCTGTGGGAAAAGGTATAACTAGTGTAATATCTTGCAGATGCAAGACTTTAAGTGCCAGATTTAAGGAGCATTAACTACTGTCTTACAGGAAGTGGGAAGGCATTGACTTTTTAAAATAAGGGGTTGACAGAGGCAACTTCTACATAGAGGTTTACTTAAGGAATATTGACTGGGGGTTGGTATTCCAGACAGATGGAGCGAGGAAAGGCTGGAAGAGAGATATTGAGATGGCATCTTTACTGTCCACACAATATCCCCTGAAGAATAAAGAGAGGACTGGGCCTAACACCCTGGTTTTCACTGAGTCTTGACTCTCAAACACAGGCCCACTTCTTAGAGGCTTATTATGAGAATACACAAATGGTGGTTTATAGTATAAACTCAAAAGCCTTCTGATATAAACAGTGAGAGAAAATAAGAGAAAGTGCTACTTACGAATCTGGTCAGAATAAATTTGGAATGAAATATTATAATTTTGCAAAGAGACGAGGCATGACTAAGAAACAACATGCATTCACGGACCATAATTGCTGCTAAAAATTCATATGACATTAATTTAAGTTAGTTTAACCTTAAATTAAGAGTCAAGAATGTGCAGAGAATAATAATGTTCCTCATGCGATCATTCATGTTTAATTTAACTAACAGCATAACTATGACGGCACCTTCGGCACATGGCCCCACACACAGTCATCTTAGAACTTTCCAAAGGCAGTTATTTTGACAGCAAGAGAAACCATATTAACCTCTTCCTGAGCTGCCTTTGACTGTTATTTAAAATTACCCCATTTTAGCAAAGCCCATAAACAGTTCAAAAGACAACTTCAAAATTCCCTAGCTGCATATTTATTTATATATAACATGATTTTTACTGAAAAATCCATGTATAATCAAAACACTTAATGACAGGTTAAATAAATTACAGAATATCCATTTGTTAGAATAACTTAAAGATCAAAAATTTCTATTCCAAGTGCTATTTTGCCTGATGTTAAACAAAAATTGTGTCTGACACTGTGTATAAAATATAACTATATAAAAAATATTCATAGAAGAAAATACAGGGAAGGAAATGAAGCAAGATGTTAACAGCAATTGTCTTGAGTTAATGTGTCTCTGAGTAAACATTCTTTTCATTTTTCTCTCTTTTTCAAATGAATAAGTATTAATTTTACATGAAAATCCAACTTAAACAATAAATGTAGTCTTTCTACCAGGAGCTGCTACTAACTCTAGAAAATACTGGAGCTGGAAGTGGGATGCAAAGAGATTTCTGCAACACGAATATGAAGGTTTGGTTTATGGGCCTGTCACAGTGGGTAACACATGGGTAGCACTCAATAAATAGTCAGTGAATGAGATATGGCCTAGAATAACAAGTCAATTTGGGCAAATCTCTTTTAAAAAAATTCAGTCGGTTAGCATGATGCCAAGCAAAACATATAATTGGTTATAAAATGTTAATTTCTACCTGATTGTTGTAGCAGAACTGGTAGAGTGAAGTCCTGGAGAAAACCCAGATGTTCTTCATTAGCTATTTCTTGGCCCTACATGTAAGCTTCAAGTTTTCAAAACACAAACCCAGAAAGTTTAGTGAACTAACAACAGAGGGAGGTCGCTATTTCAGATAGTCTGGACTTCCCTTTCACTAAGGATTCATACAGTACTTTTTTCATTTTAATTTTTTTGAAGTAAATATTTCAAAGTTTTAATTGATTTCCTATCTTCTTAAATAAGCCATATGGAACCTAATGTCTTACAGACTTAAGTCACTCTTAGGAACCTTAGTTGCTACATTATCATATAATGCAGTAAGTTCTTAGTGAGATTCTCATACCCCAAGTGCTATGCTTTCAGAGTTGGGAGCTTTTGTCTCATTGTTTATTTGATGTTTATAAAATGTGCCTTGCTGTGGCACAATTTTGTACTTTTTTGCACACACTTCTCTCTTTGCCAAGAACACCTCCTACTAAATTCTTTGTCTATCTATTAAATTCCTATTCATCCCTCTCATCTTTTAGTAGCCAGCTTTCCTGACAGTTCAGATACAGTCATTTCTACTATGTACCTGTGCTTCCTGATCGCTGCATTAGTTCACCCCAAAACTTAGTGGCTCTAAACAATACATATTTATTACTTCCCACAGTTTTTGTGGGTCAAGAATTTGGGAGCAGCTTAGCTGGGTGGTTCTGGCTCAGGTCTCCTACAAGGTTGTGATCAAGATGTTAGCTAGGGTTGCTGTCATCTACAGACTTTACTGAACCTTTGGGGTCTACTCGCTGGCTAATTTGTGCTGGTTGCTACCAGAGGCCTCAGTTATTCACCACGTGGACCTCTCCATAGGGCTGCTTGAGTATCCTCACAACATGGTAGGTGGCTTCTCCAAGAGTCAGTGATCCAAGAGGAAAAGTAAGGAGGAAGCCACTCTGCTTTTTAGGTTTCAGTCTCAGACATCACACACCATCATTTCGGCCACAATTTATTCATTAGAAGTAAATCAGTAAGTACAGCCTACATGTACTTTTAAAAGGAGATCTAAGAATCTGTGGACATATTTTAAAAACACCATGATTACTCTTATTGCATTATATTGTAATTATTTATTTAAACCATTTCATTTTGGGGTTGCTTTAGGGCATTTCTAAAGCACTTACTTTATGCTATATTAAATTGCAGGGCTTGGGGCACTGACTACAGCATATTATAGAAGAATCAAACTTCAAATCTTATCTTCAACTTATTAGATGTGTGTCTGACTTAGTCATTTACTCTGAAGCTCAGCTTCCTCATCTTTAAAGTAGCAATTGTAACAATCAGCTTTACTGTTAGGATGAAATGGAATAATATAGATGAGAGTACACTGTAAACGATAAAGCGCTACGTGGGCCAGCCAGGACACGGTGCTGCAGGCCCCGACGTCTCACTTCGTGCTGTAGTGCCTGAGTTCCAGGGTTCACTGCCTGCTTTACTTAGCCACCAGGCCTGGTCCCTTTATCACATCTCTTTTTTGCCTCAAAATATTTCTCAAGCTTGTAACATAGAGTTCTACATATAGTAGGTATTCAAAAAGCATTTGTTGTCATTGATTACAATGTTGATGGTTGCCCTGGTTTTCTTTTAATTTAGGATAAAACAGGAAACTCTTTAGGTAGCAGTATTTCACAAACTAGAATAGAAAAGGGACTAAGAAGTACAGGAAAATGAATTGTTGAAGAATACATGTCCTGGGATAGGACAAACATGAGTTTGACTCCTAGATTTGCCACATAGGGGCTTTGTGAACTTCCTGATTGCTCTAAGCCTTAGTTTCTTCATCTGTATCATGGGGATAACAGCATTGTTCATTTGACAAGATTAGTGAAGATTAAAGGAGAAAATGCAGGAGAAGCATCTAGAATACTGCCTGCCACCTAGTAAGTACTCTTTAAATGTAGATTATCATTCACCTTATGATTATTATTTATACTAAATAACTTCATTATTAATAAAGAGAAGGTGTTCAAACCTCTGAAATATGGCATCCTCCTGCTTGCAAGTCCCATTTTGGCACGCTAAGACGACTTATTGAGCATAGGAAAGAGTAAACTCTACAAGGTTTGCTTTGCCTACCTGGGTGGCTATCTATCTAAAACAGTCTGTCTGGCTTGGGCTGTATCCATTTGCTGTCTTTATGAGCCCAGAGGCATGCACAGCTATGAGCACATTGCAGAAATTTGAAAAATAAACAATGAAATGTCTCATGCTTGCCACACATGTATTTTTCCTTCCATGATTTAGGTTGGCTGTTCTAAGTCATAAAAAAAGCTTATAATAAAAAAGAAAAAAAAAAAAGAATAAAATTTGCCAGCTTAGAATTCTTTACTCCCACCTCCCAAAACTTTCCAACTCAAGGTTAAAATGTGAACAAATGTTCCAACCAACATGTTCATGAGAGATTTAATAATTACTTCGCTTATGAAAATTTAAACAGCTGCTTAAGTTAGTAAAAGGGCTCCCACCCAGGCAGGATAACTTGCTGCACCCATTAAGAAGGTTTTAAAATCATCAGACTACATATTCAGATGAAAGACAAAGATGCATTTGCTACAGAGCCTCTAACTATTCAGTTATGTATGGAATGAGTTTGTCCACCATTTTGATCAGGTTTTGTTTATTCTTTCAGCAAGGGTCTTGACAGCATCAGTGTTAACACTGTTTTATTTTTAAAAACACATACATATGAAATAAGCCATGTCTTTTTCTTTAGGTTATTTTATAGCATAACTCCATGAAAACAGGGTTCATTATCCAATGGAACTGAAAATTATAGGAGGTCACACCACATTCCTTAAAAAAGAAATAACACCACTCTTTGGGCTTCTATAAATACTACTCCATCTGCTTGGATTATTTCCCATCCCAACCCCATTCCCATCAGCTTTAAGCATGATTAACTCCTCATGGTTAACTAGTCATTCTGGAGGAATTACTTGGATCTCTCCAGAAACCCTTGGTTGGCCTTCTTGACCTGCATGGGTCCCCTGAAATGAGCCCTCATTGTACCGTGTAGCTGCCATGTTATGACATTTACCATCTTCTATTGCAGTTACTTATTTCCTTTCCAGTCTCTGCCATGGAACCCCAAATGCTGTGAGGGCACTTGGATATACACCACATATAGTAGAAGCTCAGTATCTTATAGAATTAATGAATAAATTTTCCTACTCACCCAGGCTGACTTATCCTTCTTTTTCTCCCTATGCAAAGACTTTAACAGCTTCTGCCAATTTTATTTCCTAAATATTTCTTGAATCCTTCTCTTCTTTTTCACCTGTTTCAATGGTCTCAGCTCAAATTCTATTACCTCCTCACTAGACTTCAATCTTTTCCCCTTCAAATGTATACCATGGCCAGAGTGAACTAAAATACAAGTCTACTGCTACAAGTCAGTCACTCCCTACTGCCAACAGGACAAAGTCCCAGGCCTTCGCATGGCTTGCCAGACCCTCCATAGTCCTTCCTGATGTGCCTCTCCTATTTCTCAACTCCTTGCTTTCGTATAAGCATTCTCTTCTGCAGAGAAGGCTAATATTTATTGAGGGTCAGACAGGCAAAATAAACTACCAACAAAAAGTAAGAGGCAGGATTTGAATTCTATAGGCTGTGTTTCTCTAACTAAGCACAGTGCTATTCTGCCCACTCAAGGCTATTGCTACCACTCTTGTGCCTGACACATACCAGATAATAACTGTGTGTTCAATTAAATAATAGTTGAAAAGCAAATATTTAAAAAACATCAAAGCATAAGATATCCAATGGATCTTAGGCCTCTATCATACTCTTTCTCAAAAAAGTTTGGGGAATATTGCAAAACTATATCTTAAAAATTCCCAGTGCACATTAATACAGTCAAGACTAAGAAATGCCACAAAAGAGGAATATGTTTTGCTTTTTAAAAAAGAGCTTCTAACTATATTTTAATATAGAATATAAACAACAAATAAAACCACCTACCAACACCCCTACTCTGTGAAATAATGAAGGGCTCCCTCCATGTCTTGTTACTATCTAACAGTCTACAGTGGGTACCACCAGTCTTATGATAGTCTCCAAGTAATATCTTTTAAGTAACAGGATTTTATGACCTTCCAGATTTTTCCAGATGAAGTCCCCCATCCTATAACTGAAGGATTAAGTGGTCCAAGGTCACTCAACTAATTTGGCACAAAATAAAACCAGAATCAATGCTTAGCAAAACCCACCAAGTGTTCTTTCCTCTGCTCCACACCAGTGACTCTCAGTCTGGGGTTACTTTTGTCCCAGACATTTGGCAATGTCTGGAGACATTTTTACGGTCACAACTATAGGGGATGAAGGATGATGCTGCAAAATATTCTACAATACACAGGACAGATCCGCACAGCAAAGAATCATTTGGCCCAAAATGTCAATAGTGATGTTGTTGAGAAACCTTGACCCACACTAAGAAGAAGGAGGAGGAAGAAGAAGAAGGAGAAGGAGAACGAGAAGGAGAAGGAGAAGGAGATGAAGGAGATGAAGAAGATGAAGGAAAAGAAGGCGAAGAAGGAGAAGAAGAAGAAAGTGAAGCATACAGTTAACAAATGAGAGTTTTCATTTCAATGTCTTCCACTAGCCTGCACAGTGCTGCATTATATTGGAAATAATACCAGCATATGAAACTGAAATAGTTTTTTGAATCCATGAAAATAACTGCTGTAGGAAAAAGGCATGTATAAAAAAGCAATTCTACTCATCAGGGTTTTATCAAAATGGGTTTGGGTATTATCAACCAAAAGAAAAAAAATCTCAAATACTTTTCCACACAATTCCCTCATAAAAATTCTTGAGTAAATTAAGATTTTTTAAATAGTGCACTTACTAAGCAAGCTTCAGAATAAGGCATAGGAAATTAGTGAAAAGCAAAAGAAATGGGCCAGCCCTAAGGGTCAACATTGTCAGAGAGCCTCTCCCCACAGGTGCACTAAACCCCTAATTTTAGGTAATTTGCCCTCCTGTCAGGTCAATTTGAGCACAATCCTCCTGCTGTATTTGTTTGCTTGTTTGAGTAGGATATCCTGAAAGCATCATAGCCAGGAAAGGACTATTCGGCATAATGTCAGAACAGCGTCCCCCCACACTGGGTACTACACAGAGGATTCCCGCAGGCAACCAGCCCTGCTTCACAAGACAGCCCCAGTTCTCAGGAGTATCTTTTTGTGATTTTCCTCAAGTTAATACACTACAATTAGGTAAGATGTTATCGCTGGGGAAGCTGGTCCAGGAGTGAATCCAAACTCTCGACATGATTTGTGTACCTTCTTTTGAGTCTAAAATTATTTCAAAATAAAAAGTTTTTTAAATGATGTAATTGGTAGTAGATCAATTTTGGCTTTGTCTGTGGTTTCTGCTGAAAGAGAAATGCCTGATCACCTGATTGGTGAGAGTGAAAGGGTATGGCCAGGGGTACAGGGAAATAAGGCATCATAAAGAGTCCTTAACATTACAGAAGGCCTTCACCCATCAGAGCCTCTTCGCAAGTGACAAGGAGCTAAAAAAGAATGAGACCCGAGAAAGACCTAAAGGAGGAAGGACACATAGAAGAAATGAACCAACCACAGGTGGGTTTCCCAGGTGATAACCCCCATGAAAGCTCTAAGGACACTCTAAGGAGACAACAAGGGAAAGTATTTATGAGAGTTCTTTGTGCTAAGAAAGAGATGTCAGGAGAAAGCATGAAAGTAAAACACAATTTCTCCTATGGAATGACTTGGGAAGGATAGCCCTGCCTGTATCCTGAACCTACCTACATCCTTCAGATTTAGACACTATCTAGCTAAGGTGTGCCCAGGCATAATGGAATATCCTTGGGGTAACAATAAATGGGAATCAGGAAATCTGGAGTCAAATTCCAGGTGTGTTCCTTTCACAAATTTATTGGGTCTCCTGAGATAAGTCACTCATTATTCAGTTTTCTCCCCTAAAGGTCAGGGGATTGACATTGGATTACAAAGAACCTCTACCTCTCTGCCTCTGTCTAAGATTATTTTGTGTTAGAATAATCTCCATTGAGTTAATAAAAAATAAAACCTATTCATGAATGGCAACAAGTTTCCTATGAATTTTCCTTAATAAATGGGGGCAGATGATAATATTGCTATTCTAGCACCAGGAAGAATCAGCTCAGAAATCAAAGAGCTTTCATTCTCACTCCCAGACTCACTCTCAACTGTAGATAGGCCTCATTGATTCGATTTCCCAAGGATTAAGCTAAAAGAAAAGAGTTCAGATGTCTACTGTCAGAGCTCCCAGAGGACTGCTTTCTCCCAGTGAAATGCATGCTGTCGAAGTCAAGGTCTGCTGGCCCCTCCAAAATGGGCCCAAATCACAGAGGAGCAATTTCTGAAGAGGTCAAGTGGAGAGAGAGTTTGGGGCTTGGAGGAGTCAAAATGTGGCACTGTGGGTTCTTTAGGAAGAGGATAGGCTTGATGTGTGTAATACTCCTACTCTGGCATTTCACATATTGAAACCCAATAAAGTTTTTGAATTATTGGCATTTTTAAAAGCCTGTGGTTCAGTCCAGGCTTATTGCTTGATTATGCAATAAAGTTTTGAAATGTGTTAATGCTTCATCAGTCACATATATACCCTTCCAGAACTGAAATTCAACACACCTTTTCTGTGGGTCTCAGGCCAAATCAAAGAATTCTTTACGTGCTAATTGCTTTCCTTTCATTAAAGTGTTGTGCATGAATAATGAGGTGTAATAGGTTGTGCTGGGTGTTAGCAATGAATAGCATCTATCAGCCACTGCATGATTGTTAGCCGGCCTTCAAGTCATCCAAGAGGTTCAACCTGCAGGCAGAATAATGATAATTTCTATGTAATGTCTTCTTTTTGAGAGATAATTTCCATTGCAACTATCTGCTCAGTGTTATTTGGGGCTATTATTTAGTATAATGTGAAGTAAGGTAGCAAGGATAGGTCAGAGGTAAGTTAGTCAACCTAAACTATCAAGACCAATGTTTACACCACTGGCAGCATTACTGATAATTAAAATATAGTTGAATGATTTTTAAAAAGTTTGCCAGAACTTAGGAGGGTTGAACTCCGTCAGCCACTGAAAGAACAGTTCTTAGTTGATGTTTGAATCCCTGAAAAATGTTTCCTTTCCCTTTTTCTTCATTCTCATTTCCTGCTCAATTATGAACACTATATGTATAACTTCCTCTTAACTGTAATTGCCTTCTACTTAACCCTTCCAAACTGCCCTCCCTCTTATGTACCCCAGTTTTACTTATATCTTAACCTTTGTCCTATAGGGAACAGGAGAGGGGGTTGACAGCAGGAAAACACCATACAGGTCAGTGTCATAACAGAAAACTCAGAGCCACATTGCAAAAGTACAGAAGAGAGAGATGAGAAAACAACCAGTGGGAAAATAGCAAGGGTCTAAATTCAGACAATAATGACAGTAAAGACAAAACAGTAACAGATTTTTTTAAATATGTTGAAAGTGGACTGAACAGGATTCAGTACATGGCAATAGGACAGTGATAAACAGGAGAGATTGAAAAACAATTTAAAGTTTTCTAACTGTGTTGAGAAATACTATGGACATTTTAATGATGTTAATTCTTCCTATCCATGAACACAGTATATGCTTCCACTTATTTGTATCTTCCTCAATTTCTTTCTTTAATATAGGCCTTTTACCCCCTTGGTTAAATTTATTACAAGGCATTATTTTTTATGTAATTGTAAATGAGACTGTTTTCATAGTTTCTCTTTCTAATAGTTCATTATTGGTGAATGAAAATGCAATTGATTTCTGGATATTTATTTTGTATCCTGCTACTTAACTGAATTCATTTATCAGTTTTAGTAGGGTTTTTTTGGTGGAATCTTTAGGGATCTCTACATACAGTATCATGTCATCTGCAAACAATGAGTTTTCCTTATTTCCTTTTCAATTTGGAGGCCTTTTATTTCCTCTTAGAAATAAAATTGCTTCTCAGAAATAATTGCTTTGGCTAAGACTTCCAGTACTATGTTGAATAAGAGTGATGAAAGCAGACATCCCTGTCTTGTTCCTGACCTTAAGGGAAATGCTTCTAGTTTCGGTCCGTCGAGTATGATGTTGGCCATAGTTTTCTCATATATGGCCTTTATTAGGTGGAGTATGTCCCCTCTAATCCCACTTTCTGAGAGTCTGTATCATAAATGGGTGCTGGATTTTATCAAATGCTTTTGATCATATGATTTTTATCTTTCAGTTTTGTAATGTTGTGTATCACATTTATTGATTTGCAGATATCGTACCAATGTTGCATCACCAGAATAAAGTCCACTTGATTATGGTATATGATCTTTTTAGCATGTTGCTGGATCTGGTTTTCTAATATTTTGCTGAGGATTTTAGCATCTATATCTATATTTATTAGGGATATTATCCTATAATTTTCTTTTTTCATAGTTTCTTTATCTGCTTTTGGAATTAGAATAATATTGGCCTCATAAAATAAAGCTTGGAAGTCTTGCTTCCTCTTTAATTTTTTTGAAATAGTTTGAAAAGGATAGGTGTTAGTTCTTCTTTGAATGTTTGGTAAATTTCACCTGGTCTAGGACTTTTGTTTGTTGGGAGTTCTTTATTGTTATTATTATTACTGCTTCAACTTCATCAGTTGTAATTAGTCTGTTCAGATTTTCTGATTCTTTCTGATTCAATCTGGAAAGATTGTATCTTACTAAGAATTTATCCATTAGATCCAGATTGTCCAATTTGTGGGCATATATTATAGCTGTTCCTAATATTTTCTTACAATCCCTTGTATTTCTGTGGAACCAGTTGTTACTTTTCCTCTTTCATTTCTGATTTTGCTTATTTGGGTTTTCTCGCTTTTTATTGATGAATCTGGTTAAAGGTTTGTCAATCTTGCTTATCTTTTCAAAGTATCAGCTCTTGGTTTCATTAATCTTTTCTATTATTTTTTATACTTTGTTTCATTTATTTCTGCTCTGATCTTCATTATTGCCTTCCTCTTACTCACCTTGGGTTTTGTTTGTTCTTCTTATTTTTCTAGTTCCTTTAAGTAAAACGTTAGATAGTTTATTTGAGCTTTTTCTTGTTTCTTGAGGTAGGTCTGTAATGTTATGAATTTCCCTGTTAGAACTGCTTTTAGTGTGTCCCCTAAATTTTGGGTTGTGTTCCTATTTTCATGTATCTTTTTATTTCTCTCTTGATCCCATTCTTAACCCATTCATTGTTTACTAACATGTTATTTAGTTTTCATGTGTTTGTGTGTTTTAGTTTTTTTTCTTGTGATTGATTTCTAGCTTCATACCATTATGGTCAGAGAAGATACTTGATATGATTTCAATCTTCTTAAGTTTATTAAGACTTGTTTTGTGTTATAACATGTGGTCTATCCTAGAAAATGTTCCATGTGCACTTGAAAATAATGTACACTCTGCTGCTTTGGTGCGAAATGCTCTGAAGATATCAATTAAATCCATGCGATCTAGATCTAGTGTGTCATTTAAAGCCACTGTTTCCTTACTGATTTTCTGTCTGGAAGATCTATTCACTGATATCAATGGGGTGTTAATATTTCCTACTATGGCTGTATTACTGTCACTCTCTCCCTTTATGTCCACCAACATTTTCTTTATATATTTAGGTGTTCCTATGTAGGGTACATAAATATTTACATGGGTTATATCCTCTTGTTGGATTGATCCCTTTAGCATTATATAATGACCTTTTTTATCTCTTGTTATAGCCTTTACTATTAAGTCTATTTTGTCTGATATAAGTTTTTCTATCCCAGCTTTTTTTCATTTCCATTTGCATAAAATATCTTTTTCCAACCCTTTACTTTTCATCTTATATATCTTTCATACTGACGTGAGTCTCTTATAGGCAGCTTATATATAGGTCTTATTTGCTTATCCATTCTGCTACCCAATATCTTTTGACTGGATCATATAAGTCATTCACATTTAAAGTAATTATTGATAGGTACATATATATTGCCATTTTATTCTTTATAGCTATGTCCCTCTGTTTTTCTTTCCCTTCTTCTTCTAAAGAAGACTTACTATTTATTCCTTCTAGTGTATTCTTTATTTCAAATATTGTATTCTTCATTTTGGACTTCTTTTATGGTTTCCATGCCCTTCTTTATGCTTGCTATCTCTTTATGAAGTTCTCACTAAGCCCCTAGAGCATCCTTATAACCACTTTTTTGAATGCTATATCTGGTAAATTGCTTGCCTCCATTTCATTTAGTTCTTTTTCTGGAGATATCTCCTGTGCTTTCACTTGGGGTCTGTTTCTTAGTCTTCCCATTTTGGCCACTTCTTTGTGTTTGTGTCTATGTATTTGGTAAATCTAGTATGACTCTCAGTCTTGGTAGGGTGTCCTTATGTAGTAGGTGGACTGTGGGACCAAATGACACAATTTTCTTGATCAACAGAATTGGGTGTTTCAGGAATCCTTATGTGGGTTATGTGAGACCTTCTGTTATAATTGAGTCTTGACAGATATTGGTCTGTTTGTGTGTGGGGTCTACCCTTGGGCTGGCTGACTATGAGAACTAACCCCAACCACAGCGTATAAGATGCTGCACAGATGCTGACCACACAAAGCAGAATTCATCTCAGCAGGGTGGTCTGGTGATAGCTGAGATCTCCCTTTGGATATGCTGCTTGTGAAGCTAATTGGATCCTACTCTTATGTTTTCTAGGATATTTTATTTGCATTAACTGATCTAGCCCTCATAATAATCCTGTTAGTTATATACACCGTCCCTTTCTTTGTAGATATGCTCTCTAAAACTCAGAGAGTAAATAACTTGCCAAAGTTATTTAACCTGCAGCTAGTATACAGTCTGGACCTTCCCATAGGACTATTTAATTTTCAAATTTATCTAAAAAAAAATAAAAATTCTGAATATTGCACATAAATTGTAGTTTAAATCTCAGTTTAATATTCATAAGATTGTGGGTTTGAGTCCTTCTCAGTCACTTACTGTTGTGTGGACCTTAAGCAAGTGTTTCCCTCTATGTTAGTTTCCTCACCTATAAAATGAAGAAAACAGTCCTTCTTTACTGAGCTTTGAAAGGACCAAACAAGATCATTCACATAATAAGCACAATAACTATTAGCTATCGGTATGATCTCAAATGCCAAGTTGGTGCCAAATGGAATAAATACAACAAATACGTACAAATATTGCCCTCAGCTATTCATAGTTTAAATTTCCACAGCATGAATCCCATTCTACCCTTCAATCAGTCCTTCTTTTCTTTAGTCAATGTATAAAAGTTTTGATGAGAAAAAATATGCATATGAAACATGTGCAGTTAATGAGTCTACAAGGACCATTTCTACAGACTCATGTTATCTCTTGAACACAACTCCCTATTCCCAGACAACCTATTGCCTCTTGCACTCACCTGCTCTGGATACTTGCTACCAATGATCTCTGCTACAGTGTTGAAGGAATCAGCATCTGCATAATTCTTTGCTCCCATCTTCAGCTGAATGACAATTCTGCTCCCACGAGAAACCATTCTTGACATCATTTCTGCATCTTCCACTGTAATACAGGCCGTTGGGATTTTTGGCACACCATCTTGGTATTCCTGAACACCTGTGTGAGGACTTGAGAAAATAAGCCACCAGGTTACATTAAAGGTAGAAATAAACCACAAGTATTGTTTTAAGTGTCTGTATTTGACATTTGACTTTCACTGATTTTTGTTTGCATATGAGGAATAGGACAAGTGAGCAATATTATTTGCTTCTGATGTAAGCATAGTGTTTCTATTTGGAAAAATAACTTAGAAACTTCAATTCAGTAATTGTCTCATTGAAAACATTACAAGAATTTACTTTGATTATTTGGGTAATTCTTTAAAGTTGCAAACTGCCTCAAACTCGGAAGAACATTAAGAGTGCCTTCATGACCAAGAGGTAAACACACGGGTTTCAGAAGACAGAGGGAGCTCTGAAGTCCATCAAGGCAGCAGACCAGAAGACCCACATATCTGGAAAAATAGTGGTCCAGAGACACCCAGCTCTCTGGTCCCTGACTGACTCTGGGGCTACTCTATACCCACTCCAACACTGAGGTCCAAATATGTAGCCTTGATTGGTGGTAGAACACTGCAGAAAACTGTAGAACAACAGGAAATGTTTGTGTTTCCATGAAGAAAAGCACTGGAAAAACCCCAGTACCTACCTGTACTGCTTTAAAAAAAAAAAGAAAAGAAAATTACTATATTTTGGGTTCTAAAGGAGAAATATTATCCCAATGGGTCAAGTTTTTCCTATTAATTTCTAGGTGCTTCTTACATTACTAGAAACACTTGTAAATGAATTTTATATTAATCCACAGTTGATTCAGCCTCTATGTGCTAACTGAGTTTATCAAACTTACTTTCTAAAATTGCTCTCTTGGTGTGACCGTATTGTTGTGACCATCTGTGAGGGGACTGATTACTTACTTAGAGACATCATATAACAATGATTATGAACAGGATCAGGAGTAAAACTGTCAGGATTCAAATCTGGGCTCTGTCACTTATTGCTGATTGACCTTGGGCAAGTTAATTATACTTGCTTGAGTGGTTTCATTTAGAAATGGAGGCGATAATAATAATAATACCTATTTCATAGAGCTATTTTACACATTCATTTAATTTTTACAAGTAAATCACTTACTTTGGAACATAGGAAGCACTCAATAAATGTTAAATATTTATTTTATTAACTTATTCATTACATTATTCCTATTAAGATTATGTAATCTCAAGATCTTAGTAGCATCTGAGAATACCTTTTATGAATATTTCTTAAATTTTGATTGAATATGTTATTCTTTATCAATGATAAGGACAAATGACTAATAAAGTGAAGACTTATAAATACAGAAACCCTCAATCTGAATCCCTGCTGTGGAATATGCCTGATCTGCTCTAACTTGGCTTCAGGGCAGGCTATGGAGTCACATAACCTAGATCGTCCCCTGGTTCTACCATTCTCCACCTGCCTAACACCAAGCAACTTACATTGCCTCTTTGTTTCCTAGTTTTTACATCTGTAAAGTGGAAAATAATATTAGTATTGACCTCATTAGATTGCTATGAGGAAGAAAAGAGATAGAATATGTAAAGGATTTAAAATAGGGTTTAGCACACAGTAATTATTTAGTAAATATCAGTTGTTATTATTATTTCTTCAGTGCTAACTTTTCCCACTGAAATGGTAGAATGATTAATGACCAAAAGTACTTTGAAACATGCAGGAAGACAATCTAAATAATTATTATTCATATTACCTTACATGATGTCTGAGATTCAACAAACTCTCCTTGTTCTCAGACTCTCTTACTCAAGAAGAGGTCAGTATAACACTTCTGAATAAGCTCTTTAAGTAATGTTTCTAAACAAATCTGTAATAAGTTACAGATTAGTGTTCTTAAAGAAGGGACAGTGAGCCAGGCATGCACCCATAGATCCAATGAGGAACATGGCACTGAAAGGTATCTTCCAACTGCGGTTCTGAATTCAAGATATAAAAGCCTTATAATTTGCTTCTGCAATTAAGCGTGTTTTCCAGTGGCAGAGTATGTAGTACTGTTTACTAAAAGTAGTCAAAATGAAGAGTCAACAGCTTTATTTGGAGTCCTGTACTTTTACTGTCAATTGCCCCACAGAAAATGATCAGCGTAAATACCACCTCCTGCCCTATCTGCAATTTAACAATAGCAAAGGGTAAATTATAAAGAAAACCATAAAAATCAAAATAAATACACTTAAAGATCATACCAATTCTTTACAAGCTCTTCCGAAAAATATAAGATGAGAGAACACTTCCCAACTCATTCTGTAAGGTCACTATTACTGATATCAAAACCAGAGACATCACAAGAAGAGAAAACTATAGACCAACATCTCTTATGAATATAAATACAAAAAAATCCTTGACAAAACACAAGGAAACTGATACCAACAACATATGAACATATGAAAAGGATTATACACCATGATTAATTTAGATTTATCCTAGAAATATGAAGTTGTTTTAACATCAAAAATCAATCAAAACAAAGTTGACAGGCTCATACCTCCAAATATCAAAACTTACTACAAATCTATGATAATTAAAAGAGAACGGTACTAGTATGAAATATAGATTGATGGTAGAATTCCATCTAGAAATAAACTTTTATAAGAAAAGTCAATTCATTTTAACAAGGGTACCAATACTATTCAATAGAAATAGAAAAACACTTTCAACAAATATCTGGAGTCAACCAAATAATCACATACAAAAGAATAAAAGAGTACTCCTATATTAAAACATATACAAAAATTGATTCAAATGAATCACAAACCTAAACATAAGAGTTAAACAATAAGGAGAAACAAGATGGCGGAGGAATAAGTGGAAGCTACACTAACCTCCTCCCAGAACTAGTCTGGATTTACAACATAATTTTGGAGAAATCATCTGGAATAACCAACCAAACACCAGCTGGAGAGAAGTCTTATAACCACGGAGAGACAAAAAAGGCCGCTACATCACAACGTGACCGGTAGGGAGTGCAGAGACGCGGAAGGGCTGGCTGGGCTCCCACGGGTGGCAGCTGAAGGGGCTGAGAAACAGCTCAGCAGCTGGGGATTCCCCCTGAGAAGGGCAGGGTCTAAACCCCCAGCTGGGCTCCCCAGCCTACAGCAACAGAGTGGAAAGTAAAATAGTATCCAGCTGAGAAAAGCGAAAAGCCACAGGGTTTCTTGCTAGCCGGAGAGAAACAGCTGGAGAAAAAGAGCTCTGAAGCGGATCACATACAAAAATATTTTGGCCCCCACTTACCCTGGGCACAAGCAGAGGGAAGACAGAGAGGACTGGAAATGCTTGGGGAGAGTTTGGTGTGGTGGCTTTGAGGGGAGAGCTGGGGAAGTGGCCGTCCGGGTCCCAGTGCTGACTCATCCCCACACTGCAGGCAGACCATTCCCGGCCAAGTGGCGTCAGCCTGAGGGGAAGCAAAGGCCCTGCCTACAGGAATTAAGCTGCCACACCCACGGTCCTTAAGCCTGACAGCTAATCACAGATTGAATAGATTAACAACTAAAGGAGACAGACAAAGGCAGTAGATTCCTGTAAGTCTCCAACAGGCTGCCTAGGCCCAGACTGGTACAGGATCTGATGCCACCAGGGGCAGACTCAGGAAGTGCAGATCATTCTAAGAAGCACCAACAAACAACAGGAGTCACAAAAATGGGGAGACAGAGAAACAACCCCCCATCGAAAGGAAAGGTAGAGTCCCCAGAAAGAGTGCTAAATGAAATAGGGGGGAGCAAACTATCAGATATGGAATTGAAAGCATGGATTATGGAGAAGCTCAATGAGCTCAGCGGAAACTACAAAGAACTCCAGAAAAACTACAGTGAACTCCAGCAGAACTATAAGGAACTTACTGAGAATTATACCAGCATCAAAAAGGACATGGAAGCTATCAATAAGAGCCAGGAGGAAATGAAGAATACGATCTCTGAATTGAAGAACACAGTAGAAGAAATTAAAAACAGGCTAGAGGAAGCAGAAGATCGGATCAGCGAGCTGGAGGACAATGTAGACAAAAACTCACAGACAGTGCAACGAAACGAAAAAAGACTAAACAAGACTGAAGAGGCTCTAAGACAGCTGCAGGACAACATGAAACGTAATAATATTCGTATCATGGGAATTCCGGAAGGAGAAGAAGAAGAGCAAGGGATAGAAAGCCTCTTTGAAAAACTAATGACAGAAAACTTCCCTAACATGAGGAGAGAAAGAGTCACGCAAGTCCAGGAAGCACAGAGGGTCCCAATGAAGATGAACCCCAACAGGCCCACTTCAAGACACATCATAATTAAAATGCCAACATTCAAAGACAAAGAGAGAATCCTAAAAGCAGCAAGAGAGAAACAACTAATAACATACAAGGGAGCTCCAATAAGGCTATCATCAGATTTCTCAGCAGAAACACTACAAGCCAGAAGGGAATGGCAAAATATATTCCAAGTAATGAAAAACAAAGGCCTACAACCAAGAATACTCTACCCAGCAAGGCTCTCATTCAAAATGGAAGGTGAAATAAGGAGTTTCCAAGACAAAAGAAGGTTAAAAGAATACATCTCCACCAAACCAGCATTGCAAGAGATGCTAAAGGGTCTGCTTTAAGAAGATGAAGAAACAGAGAGAGACAGAGAGGAACACGAGTACAAAGGGGGAAAATGACAATGAATAAGTACTGAAAGAAAGAAGGAACTTCTACCATTTGCAACAACATGATTGGAACTAGAGAGAATTATGCTTAGCGAAATAAGCCAGGCAACAAAAGAAAATTACCTTATGCTATCACATGTTAAAGGAAACTAATGAACAACACAAACAAATGATCAAAATTGAACCAGAGGTATGTAAACGAGGAATAAACTAACAGTAACAAAGGGGGAGATGGGAGGGAGAGAAGGGGTAAGAAGGGGAAGGGTCTAGTCAAAGAACATGTATAAATGACCCATGGACATGGACAACTGGGTGGGGACTGAATGTGGGAGAAGGGAGGGACAGGGTGCAGAGAAGCAAGAGGGGGAAAAAAGTGAGACAACTGTAATGGAAAAACAAACAAACAGAAAAATTTTTAGTGGGGGGAAAAATAAAAATATAAAGAATAGAAATGCAAGTTCAGTGAATATTAGAAGGACAAGGATTTTCCTTCACACCGTATATATTTTCTCCTATCTGATCCCTCCAGAATTTGGCATTCTAAAGAATAAGTAATGACCTAAGTTTCTTTGCATAAAACTAATAAGACCAGTTGTTAATAACGATTTTTTGACTAAGACTTTCACTGGAATGTCATGCCTAAAGGAGACATGATTGGGCTTTGGTTGTTACCAAAAAGCCCTGAGCAACTGGGAGTGACTTTCAAAGGTAATAAAAGTCCACGAGATAAAAGGCCTGGTACCTTGGATGGATGAGCGGTCCATAGCAATCTTTCCAGGGAAGGAACGAAGGTTGTTTTCCTGAAAGATGGCTAGAAGGGACCTTAAGGCACAATGGAAAACCAGGAGGACCTGGAAAAGACAGGTGTTTACAGGCAAGGCTGAATGCCAGGTATGTGGCTCAACTTCTGTGCCCTGAAGGGCGGACTGAAGGTCACCCTAAATGTTCCTTGCGTAAGTTCCAGCAAAGCAGAACTAAAGATCATAAGTGATCATTTGCTGCTCTTGTGTTTATGCAAATGAACAAGATAAATTAAAAATGAACTTAATGCTGTCCCTTTAATGACAAGGAGGGTAATCTTAGGGAGAAAAATCAAGATTCAAGGAAGATCACAATGCCCAGTGGTAGACTATAAAGTAGTGTAGCTAACCGTCTTTAAAGTTTCTTTTCATTTAAAATTTGTTTTCATTTGAAAGTTAAACTATGTCTGTGGCATTATCAAAGATGTTTAATTTACAGGCGAGAAGAATGTCAAATGCCTTGCAACTGGATGTCTTTCCGATAAGACAGTCCTACAGATTTAGAGACTTGTATGTGGGTTATGTTACATAAATTAACATGTGTTTTCTGTTTTCAAAGGGCATAAGCCTACGATCTCATTACCTGAGTGATTGTCTGTACGTATAGGCCTCACTTAATCCTGTCTGCATTGCTGCCTCCTGAGACTCAATGGTTTGGCTGAACTAAGTGGCTGGGTTGGTGAAGAATGGGGTGGTCTGTGGGCTTCACTTTAAAACTGGTTTCTCTTTTCTATCCTAATGGCTTGGACAGAAAGAGCCCAGAGGCCTGAGAGGGGGGAAACCTAAAATATTTCCCTCAGTCCAAACTAAGTATAATGGGCAAAAGGGTTTTGGACAGGTGAGATGTACCTGGCATACCTTCCTCCAAAGAAACCCTTCTTTTCCCTAATGTGGGACATTGAAAAATTAATACCTGTCTTTTGTCATCTAGTGGTTACGGATTGAATGATGTCCTTTAACCCTGCTGCCCCCAGAATACAACAAGGATGCCAGCCTGTTAAACCAAGCATGCCATTGTCCAGAGACAGCCAACCAACCTGGAGTCTGCACGATCCTTCCCCTTGTGGGAAGGCCACCCTCCCCTCCACACCCCCACTCTTATTAGGGATTTCTTGACCCAAGGGTAGGTAGGACGACGACCATGTCCAACTTGAAGCAGCTAGAGGAGCTCGAGACCTTCGTCTATTGTCCTTTATAAGATTGTAAAGGGTCTTAAGTCTGAGAGGGAGGGATTGTTATTTTTTATTGTTAAAATATTTAACTAATTAATTATTTATTTTTTTTAAAAAAAGAAGAAGAATATGTGAAAGGGTGAGCCATGGGCATGGACTTGGGGAGGGGATTGTCGGGGGAGGGGGGTGCTGGGTGGAGGGGAGCAAAGGGGAAAAAATTGGAACTATTGTAACAATATAATCAATAAAATATACTTAAAAAAATAAAAGAGGATATGAGAGAGAAAAAAAAAAAGAGTTAAACAATAAAATGTCATGACCTTGAGTAAAGAAACTCCTTCTTAGATACACCAAAATTATATGCAATGACAACAAAGAAATTGGATAAATTGAATAATCAAAATTGTAAACTTTTGTATTTCAAAAGACATGATCACAAAGTAAAAAGGCAACCCACAAAATGGAAGAAAATATTTGCAAATTATGTACCTGATAAAGCACTTTTACCTAATAGCTCTTAATTCAATAATAAATGGGTAAAGAGTTTGAGTAGGTTTTCTCCATAAGGAAAATGCAAATTAAAACCACAATGAAATGTCACTTAATACCCACTAGGATGGCTGTCATTAAAAAGACATAAAAACAAGCATTTGCAAGGGTGCCGAGATATGCAAACACTTGTACATTATTAGTAAAAGTGTAAAATGGTGTAGTCACTTTGAAAACTGAACTGACAGTTCCTTAAAAAGTAAACATATAGTTACCATATGATCGAGCAATTCTACTCCTAGGTATCTACTCAAATGAAAACATACGTTCACACAAAAATTTGCACACAAATGTTCATGGCAGTATTATTCATAATATTCAAAAAGTCAAAACAGCCCTAATGTCCATCAATGAATAAACAAAATATGGTATACCCATACATGGACTATTAATCAGCAATAAATAACATTCTATCCAAAGAAATCCAAAACACAAATTTGAGAAGATATGTACACACATATGTTGATCACAGCATAATTTACAATAGCCAAAATACAGAAGCAACATAAGTCCTTCAATAAGCAATTGAATAAAGAAGATGAGACACACATATAAAATGGAATATATTTGGCCATAAAAAAATGAAATATTACCATTTGCAACAACATGGATGGACCCAGAGGACATTATGCTAAGTGAAATAAGTGAGAGAGAAAGACAATTATCATGTGATTTCACTTATATGTGGAAGGAGAATCTAAAGAACAAAATAAATGAGCAAACAAAATAGAAACAGACTCATAGATACAAAGAACAAACTGATAATTGCCAGATGGGAAGCAGTTTAGGAAGCTGGGTGAAAAGGTGAAGGCATTAAGAAGTACAATTGGTAGTTACAAAATAAGTCATGGAGATACAAAGTACAACTTAGGGAATTTAGTCAATAATATTGAAAAAACTAAGCATGGTGCCATTTGGATACTGGAAACATCTGAAGTATATGAGTGCCTAACCACTATGCTGTCCACCCAAAACTAATACAAAATAATATTAAGAGGTAAATGAAAAATAAAAATTTAAAAAATAAACAAAATCAAGAAAAATTAAGCAATGATATTCTTATACATTCTACAACATGGATAAATCTTGAAAACATTATCTTAAGTAAAAGAAGCCTGTCACAAAAGACTACATACTATAACATTTCTTCTTATATAAAATGTCCGGAACAGTCAAATCCATAGAGGTAGAAAGAACATTTTAAGTTGCCTAGAACTAGTGGGAGTGAGGGACAGTAAATGGGAAGTAAATGCTAATAGGTATGGGGTTTCATTTTAGGATGATGAAAATATTCTAAAATTAGGTAGTGTTGGTTGCACCACTCTGTGGATATACTTAAAGCCATCAAATTGTGAGTGTCAAAGGGGTAAGTTTTTTGGTATGTGAATTATAGTCCAATAAAACCTCTACCATAAAAAATAAAAAATAAAACTTTATGGATACAGATCTCTCTTTAAGGAGAAAATCCTGGTATCTTTTCAATAAAAAAATAATGCTTTCATGGATCTGGATTCAGGATATATAAAAATAAAGCTTGCTGGATTCTATGCTCGCCAGATAGTATACCCAAATATTAAATGAACAGATAAAATGTAAGTCTTAAATAAGTTTTTCAAATTTCATTAAATTTTTTGTGTACCTTGTGTAAAATGACATAATTTGAAGTCGCTGAATATTTTCTATCTACATAAAATGAGTGGAATGTTTAAACAAATAACTTTAAAATTTCTCACCTGATTACCATACATCAAACTCCCTTAATGCTAGTCACTTCTGACTAGCTCTTTATAAAAGATAGATTTTATACCTTTATGTTTCTGAGCATTTCACAATTTGCAAAGCTCAAACAACCCTTGGGAGTGAGTGTCAGCTTATATGCTAAATACCCCACAATAGGGCAATTATATATTCCTACTGAGGAATATGCAGATTTTCACCAGGGCATATACATTGACTAAAATAAAAATTATTCACAACACAATGAAGCCTTGAAATATTTCCTAAAGAAAGTCTCTGGAGGTAGGAATGGTTTTAAGAATTGTGAGCTTTTGAAGTTATAGTTTTGTTTCTATGGGGGCTTTAAAAACAAAACTTCTTTATTAGCTAGGTTAAAAGCACACTTATTCTATTTATTAGAAAGATATGTCTGATTTACAAATCAGTATGAAAAATAACTCTTAGAAAAATTACAACTGACTTTATTAATTTTTTAGATCTAGTATCATAAGAGTAAATTCATTTTAGACTTTTATATTGTCATTAACAGCAGGAGTAAATTCATCTCAGACATTTATATTGTCATTAACAACACAAAAGCAAATGGATTAATTTACATCATAATTTCACAGAAGGAAAACACTCAAATATTTCCAACTCCCACAGGTGAAAAATAACCTGATTAGAGAGAGAAGGTAGGACTAAATTCATTCCCAGTTTCTATGATTCAGTTGAAATAGGAAGAGAGTAAAAAGTCAAATTCTTGAATTCTATTCTATATTGATGACAGAGTCTACATTAACCAAACTGCACCATGTTATCCTACAGATCTCAGTAAGGAGACTATTACAAGCACAGTATCAGATCACCTCCTTCACAAGAATTTGAGAGAGAAGTCAATATGCTTAGAGAAATAAAACTCTCATTTTTAACATCCATAGCATACAGGAAGGACTTTTGGCTTTTTTCTCTAAAACATGATGGATAGAAAATTCAAAGATATAAGGAGGTAACTTGTCTGTGAAATAAATATTTTAAAAGAGAATTTAAAATATCTCGAAATATATTTTAAATTAATATTTCTTAATCTGGAAAGTATTACATAAATACTAGTTTTGGTTACATATTTTATAACCTAAAGTAAACATCACAAAATATGTTTGGTATCTTTTTCATTTCTGATTTTGTTCTTCTGTATAAATTACAATTCCTGCTAGCTCATACTTGTTTCATCTTAATTTTTCCTTATATTCTCCTCCAATCTTTACAATTTTTAAAAGAAAGATGTGGTTATGTATTAAGAAAAAAAGGAAACAACTTGGAATAACAACAAATTTTAAATGAATAACTTATTTCATAAAAATGACAAGGACAAAGATACAGAAGATCATAAAACTCATTGGCAAATGAAGATGGTAACCTTTACCAATGAAATGCCTGGTCTACATTATCAATTAAATATTGTACTCTGTTTAAGCCCCAGTGGGGAACAATTCTTATTAATTGAACTAAAAGGTATTTAAATATTATCTAACCCTGATCACTGTCTCATCATTCAAAAGTATCCTAAATTTCTATTAACTCTGCTAAGCTACGCCACTCTCTCATTACTGTCAGAGCCCTAACACCCTCCTGTTAGAATAGAACTGAACATACAATCCATAGCACATACTGGAGATTGAATGTGTGTGTCCCCAACAAATTCAGATGTTGAAATCTTAACCTCAGGGTGGTGGCATTAGGAGATGGTACTGGGAAGTGATCAGGTCATGAGGGCAGAGCTTATTGAGTGGGATTCGTGCTTCAAAAACAGGCCCCAGAGAGACCCCTGACCCCTTCCGCCATGTGAAGTTACCGTTAAAAGTCAGCTGTTTAGGAAACAAACCCTCAGTAGACACAAAATCTGCTGGTATCATAATCTTGGACTTCTCAGACTCCAGAATTATGAGAAATAGATGTTTATTGCTTATAAGCTATCCAGTCTATACTATGTTTGTTATAACTGCCTGAACAAACTAGACAGCACATTTTATCAGAAGGTAAACAAATAAAGACATGTGAATGATTAAGATTATGGGGGGGGAGAGGGGGATGGTTGATTTCTTTCTTAACATGAGGAAAATATTTTTAAAGCAAAGGATCAACTGAATACTGAAGGAGAAATAACAGAACCACTTCTTCAATGTGTGTTGCACACATTGTAAGGGTGGAAAGATTCCATAATTAAATAAAGTCATAAAACACTAGGCATTATTTTGCTATTTTGAGAGGTCATGAAGTACATTAGCCTATGGTAGTCTCTGAGAAATAATATCGTTAAGAAAACATGTTTGACTAAGCACATCTCAAATTTAATTGACCATAGAACCTTTTTTCATGTAACACTTTTATCACTTCATAGACATATCTGAGAAATACATTTTGTAAAATGGTGATTCACTCTCTTTTAAGGAGGACCAAGATAAGAATACAATTTGTAACTGTCCCAGAACATCTCACTAATATAATGCAAGCAACAGCATTCCCCACCTACCCAGCATACACAGAGATCTTTGTAATCTAGCCCTGACAGTTTTTTAATCTCCTGCCACTCTCCCCACATAAACCTGAATATACACCAACCACACTGACTTTTTACCTTCTCCAAAAATGTCTTTCCCTTTACCAGCATGGAACCTTGTCACATGCTGCTTGCTGCCTCTGTCTGAATTTTTCCCTCCTGTTGCAATGCCTGGGCATTTTCTTCAAGGTTCAATTCAAATGGCCCCTCCTCTGTAAAGTCTTCTGGAAGCCATTTGGTCAGAACTGCAGACTCACTTCCCTGTCTATAGCCTAACTTAGTACATTATGTTGTAATCATGTGTTTAAACACCCCATACTAGATACAAGGTCAAGGGTCAAGACCATGCCTAATGATTCTTTGTATAGCAAGAACTTACAGATTCTACCATACTTTAAGTATTTATAGTTTTCTATCATATATTTAAGTGCCTAATAAATACATACATGTTTTATGTATTTGATAATGAAATGTAGCCAAAGAATAAGCAATAAAGAATTTCTTACATGACATTGCCTTTTCAGGTTTTAAAATATATTAAAAAGACCAATCATCAAAACATATAATACTATAACCAATAAGCAGAACACAGATTCCAGTAAAATATTAAAATTATTATAAGAAAGCTTATAAAATATACAAAAGGGAAAAGAATAACTATAATAAATATTAATATAGTTGCATATAAAATATGGAGAAAAAGTAATTTGGAATCATATCAAATACTATGATAAATTCCAGAAGGGTCAATGTGGAACACTTAAAAATATTTATTTTAGTTTGAATTAAACAGGACAAAGTTTATTACAGTTATTAAGAAAAATTTCCAAATATTAAATAAATGTAAAATATAAAGACACAAAATATATAAGATGAATTGAAACTATTTTATAAATAAAATGTGATTTAAAAATACTTTAAAATAACAGAGAAAGAATATGACACAATGTAGCCTCTTAAAACTTACTATACAAAATATTTTGAAAAAAAATTGACAAAAACTATACCCAGGTTGTGGCAGATAGCGCCAACACCATTCCCAAACACTTTTTCCCTCACCTTCCTCTATCTAGAGCCTCAATAATGGTATGTTCAGTCTTAGCTTCCCTTGCAAGTAGAGGCTGTGTGCATGATACCACTCTAACGATGAGATGGAAGCAGTAGTATCTAGGGAGCACATTCCTTCCCAAACATGAAGGCAAAGATTCAGAGAAAAAAGCCCTTTTACTCATCTGCCCTTCCTGTTTCTTCTTCACTTCGAACAAGGAGGGAAGCCTGGAGAAGCACCAGCCATCTTGTGACCAGAAGTCAGCTAGCATAAGGAAGAGGCCTATTTACTGATGGTGGAGAAGCAGAGAGCTCAGGACCCTAATAGCATTATGATTAGGAGTTCACCACTGCTTTGCTATTAAGTAGGGAAAGTAAATCCCTGTTTCATTAAGCTAAACTTTGTGTGTCAACTTGATTGGGCCACAGGAACCCAGACATTCTGAGTGTGTCTGTAAGGGTGTTTCTGAAGATTAACATTTGAACTGATAGACTCAGTACAGCAGTTTGCAGGCCCTTAACCACTTTCTCCCCCATTGCAATGTCTGAGCATTTTCCTTCAAGGTTCAATTAAAAGGGTTCTTGTTCTACAAAGTTTTCCACAAACCATTTGGTGAGAGTTGGAGACTCCCCTGTGTACTCATTTTTGTTCTGTTAAGGTTTTCTCCAACCAATGAAAGCTGAATGGAGCAAAAATGTTGAGTAAGAAAATACTCCTTCTGTCTCACTGTCTGAGAGAGGACATCTGTCTTCTGCTTTTAGACTAAAACTTACCCTATTGGCTCTCCTAGTTCTCAGGCCTCTAGATACAGACTGGAACTACACCACCAGGTCTGTTACAGAGCAGGGTCCCCCCCAAATCCCCAGAGCCTGAAGGTTGGGGGCAGGGGGAAGGGATAGCTTTCAAGATACCTTTGCATATCTATGGCTAGTAGCTAGTGTCTTAGTTATGCGAATGGCTTTGGTTCTTCCAAGGCCCCAAGGAGATGGGAGGAATTTTGACTCAGAACTGGTTACCCTGCCCACTGCATCACTGGCCATGGTCAGGGATTTCAAAATAAGGCGGCAGCCATTTAGGCGTGAAGAACCATGCGGGTTTGCAGAGGGAAGAGGATAGAGAAAACTCCACGCCATTTGCAAGGAGGTAGAAGGAGGAGAAGAGAAGCATGCAATTTGCAGGAAGAGAGCACCATGCAGTTTTAGAGAGAGAGAACCATGTGGCTTTGAGAGGGAGAACCATGCGGTTTTAGAAAGAGGAGATTCATGCAGCTTTAAAGGGGCAGAAAGAGAACCATGAGTGATCCAGTGTAACATGGCACATGTTTCCCTGGACTATTATATGGAGGCTGATGACATAGCACCCCAGATCCTGAAGGAGACAGCTAACAGATAAGGGATGGGGAAATTCCAGGCATGTTTTTGGGTTCTAGCATTTTGGGGAGCAAGGGAAGTGATGGGTCCCATGGGAGAACAGGACTCTGAGCTGAAGTGCTCACTGCTCTTCCCAGGTTGGAATATTATAAATAAAGACCTGTCTTCCTCAACACTAGTTGTTGGGTTTTACACCAAGATACCACATGTAAGAACCCCCTTTCGTTCTGTAACAGTTCTCCTGATTTTCCAGCTTGCCAACTACAGATCTTGAGACTTCACACAACCTCCATAATCATGTGAGCCAATGCTTCAAAATAAATAGATATATACATACTATTGGTTCTCTTTTTCTAAATAACCCTGACTAAAACAGCTACCATTAATCAAATTTCCTTTATTGGCAGCCAAATATATTCCCATTTGCAATGAACAAAGTAGACAAATCAGTAAAATACATATTTAAAAATTGTAAGTATTAACTTTCTCCTATGCAAACAATTTCATATAGTAAATAAATCCAAATTAAAATTACTGAAAGAACTCATTTTAGAGGATTCTGGAAAAATGATGGAGTAAAACCTACCAGCAAGAAATGCTCAAGAGAGTCCTGTAAGGTGAAATAAGAGGACACTAGACATTAACTTGCAGCCATATAAAGAAATTAAGATCTCAATAAAGATAGATAAATGGGCAATTATAAAAACTAGTTTTATTATAATAATTCTTTGTGGCTCTACTTTTTATTTTCTACATGATTTAATAAACTAATGCACTTAAAATAATTAGTAGTTTATGTTTAGGGGCACACAATGTATGAAGATGTAATTTTGTGACACCAATAACTAAAAAAAGATGGAGATAGAGCTATAAAGGAGCATAGATTTTGTATGTTATTGAAGTTAAACTGATATAAATTCAAGTTAGAGTGTTATAACTTTAGAATGTTAAATGCAATCCCCATGATAAACAGAAAGAAAATAGCTCAGAAGAGAAACCAGAGGAAATGAGAAAGAAATGTAAACACTTTACTACAAAAATCAACTAAATATAAAAGAAGACAATAATGCAGGAAATGAAGGCAAAAGGATTAAAAGACAAAAAGGAAACAATAGTAAAATGACAGAAGTACATCCCTATTTATCAATAATTAAATGTAAATGGGTTAATTTTTCTAATCAAAAGATAGAAATTGGCAGAGTGGATTTTTAAAATAATCCAAGTACATACTACCTGCAAGAGATTTACTGTATAGCCAAAGACACAAATATATTGAAAGTGAATGGATGGAAAACGATATTCCATACAAATAGTAACCATAAGAGAACTAACTGGTGGTGACTATACTAATACCAGATAAAACAGACTTTAAATCAATACAGCAAGAAATAAACATTTATGCACCTAATGGCAGACCATCAATATATGAGGCTAAAAATGACAGAATTGAAGGTAGAAATGGACAGTTCTACAGTAATAATTTTAAACTTCAATACTCAACTTACAATAATGAATAGAACAACCAGACAGAAGATAAGCAAGGTAACAGGGGACTTAACACAACAAACCTGCTAGGTCTAATAGACGTATAAAGGCCACTCTCAACACCAACAATATACACATATTTCTCAAGTGCACATGGAATGTTTTCCAGGATAGATGATATGTTAGGCCACAAACAAAGTCTGAGTAGGTTTAAAAAGCTACATATCAAGCAAAGTATCTCCTCTAACCACAACAAAAATAAAGTTAGAATTAAATAACAGACAGCAAATGAAAATTCACAAATTTATGAAAATTAATATGCTCTTAACCAACCATTAGATCAAAGAAGAATTCACAGGGAAAATTAAAAAATGTTTAAAGATTAAAAACACAAAAGCACAATATACTAAAATGTATGAGACATAGAAAATGTAGTGCTAAGGGGAAAAATTTATAAATGCTTACATTGAAAAACAGGAAAAATCTCAAATCAAGTATCTAATCTTATAACTTAAGAAAGTAGAAAAGAAGAAGAAACTAAACCCAAAGTGAGCAAAAGGAAGGAAATAATGATTAGAGCAGAGATAAATAAAACAAAGAACAGAGAAACAGAGAAAATTAGTAACCAAAAGTTTGTTCCTTGAAAAGATTAACAAACTTGACAAACCTTTAGCTACACGGACTAAGAAGACTTAAATTATTAAGATCAGAAACAAAAGTGAGACAGTACTTCCAATGCCATGGAAATAAAAAGAATCATAAAAGAGTACTATGAACAATTATATGCTAACAAATTGAATAACCTAGATAAAAATTGACGAATTTCTAGAAACACAAAACCTAAAAACTAAATAATGAAGAAATAGAAAAGCTGAACACATTTATAGTGAGTAAAATAATTGAATTAGTAAACCAAGTACCTCCTAACAAAAAAAAAAAAAGCCCTGGACCTAATGCTTTCAGTGATGAATTCTACCAAACATTTAAAGAAAAATACTAAACATTTTCAAACATCTTACAAAGAAGTTGAAGAAGAGGGAACACTCTCTAATTCATCTTATGAAGCGTGCATTACCCTGATACCAAAGCTAGGCAAAAGCACTACAAGAAAAGAAAACTACAAACAATATACCTTATGAACATTTATGAAAAAATCATCAACAAAATACTAGCAGACAAAATTCAGGAGCACATTAAAATAATTATATACCATGAGCAAGTGAGATTTATTCCTGGTTCTCCATACAAAAATCAACCAACGTAATATACCACATTAACAGAAGAAAAAAAAAAAACATTATCATCTTAATTGATGAAGAAAAACATGACAAATTTCAAGACTCCTTTGAGATGAAAACAGTCAACAAAGCAAGAATAGAAGGAAACTACCTCAACAGAATTAAGGCAATATATGAAAAACCCATTAAGTCTTTTACTAAATGGTGAGAGGCAACTGATTGACATGTCTCTCATGCATCCATGTTTCTCTCCTTCTTTCTCCCTGCTTTCCCCCTCTCTAAAAATAAAGAAATAAAATCTTTTTAAAAAATATCTCAAGGACATCTTTTGAAGAAATAAAAAACTCATCTTAAAATGTATATGGCATCTCAAAAAGAGACCCTGAATAACAAAAACAATCTAAAAATAAGAAAAAAGTTAAGGACTCACATTTCCTGATTTCATAACTTACTACAAAGCTACCACAATCAAAGTAGTGTCATATTTGCATAAGGACAAACACATAGACCAATGGAATAGAATAAAGAGCCCAGAAATAAACCTTCACATAATACAGATTTTTGATAAGATTGATAAGACTGTAAAGACCATTCAGTGGGGAAAGAGAAGATTTTTCAACAGGTGGTACTGAAAAAAATAGATATCCACATGTAAAGTAATAAAGTTGAACCCCTACCTAATATCACACACATAAAAAATTAACTCAAAATGAATCAAATATTTAAATGCAGTACCTAAAACTACAAAACTTTTAGAAGAAAACAGAGAGGGAAACTTCATGACTTTGAATTTGGAAATAATTCCTTGGATATGACATCAAAGACACAGGCAAAAAAAAAAAAAGAAAACTATTTATAATTATAAATTTTTGTGCATCAAGATACAGTATTAATAGGTAAAAAGGCAGCAGACAGAAAGGCATAAAATGTTTGCAAATAATAACTCTGATAAGGAAGTACTAACCAGAATAAATTTTAAAAACACTTCCAAAAACTCAACAATAAAAACCAAACAACCCAGTTCAAAATGAACAAAGGACTTGAATAAACATTTCAACAAGGAAGATATACAACTGGCCAATAAGCATATGAAAAGATGCTGAATATCACTAATTATTAGAGAAATGCCAATCAAAACTATGATGAGATACAACCTCACATCCATTAAGATGTCTACTATCAAAAAACAGAAAATATGTGGAAAAATTAGAACACTTATGCACTGTTGGTGGGTATGTAAAATGGTACAGCCTTTTTGGAAAACAGTATGGTGGTTCCACAAAAAATAAAATTATAATGACCACATGATGTCACAATTTCATTTCTGGGCATAGACCCAACATAATTAAAAGCAGGATCACAAAGAGGTATTTATATGCCCATATATATAACAATATTATTCACAATAGCTAAAAATATGTTCATTGTTCATCCTAGTATTCATTAATGGATAAGCAAAATCTAACATATATATACAATGAAATATTATTCAGCCTAAAAAGGAAGGAAATTTTGACATATGCTATAACATAAATGAACATTGAGAGTGTTATGCTAAGTGAGATAAGATAGTCACACACACACAAAAAAACCCCACAAATACTGTGTGATTCCACTTACATAAGTTACTTAGTCAAAAATGATAGAGAGAAAAAGTAGAACAGTGGTTTCTAGGGGCTGGGTGGAGGGGAAAATAAGAAGTTGTTGTTTCATGGGTACATAGTTTCAGTTTCAAAAGATAAAAAAGAGTTATGAAGATGGATGGTGGTGATAACTGTACAACACTATGAATATATTTAGTACAACTAAACTGTACCCTTAAAACTGTTAAGATGGTTAATTTTATCTTATTTGCATTATGAAAAACCATTACATATATAAATTGAAATATAATCCACTATTGTGTAAACTGTGGGGGAAATTATACATATGCCATGTTGATGTTACTGTAAATTAGTTTGATATTTCTAGAGTATGGTCTCACAATATGTAGCAATAACTATAAAAATTCTGAGGGACTTCCAGCCAAGATGGAGGCATAAGCAGACATGCTTCATATCCCTCACAACTAAGAAGGAATTTGCAACCACTTCAAAAGTAAAAAATCTCAGAAGATCCAGAAAATCAAACTACATAGAAGTTCAACAAAGATCTAAAGAAGAAATATTCAGCCAGAAAGGTGGGAGGGGCAGAGCTTGGCAGCAGCAGCGGTGCTGGTGACAGTGGCAGCGGCCAAAAGCAAAGCAATTCCAGCCCAAGACCAGACCAGTCCCAGACCCAAAGCAGACCATGCGGCACACAGTTCCAGCGCCAGGGAAAACAGAACTACTTTGCTTCTGACTGTGAAAGCCAGTGCGGGTTGGGGCAGAGGAAGAAACTGCTGGTCTCTCAAAGGAGGCAGCTGGCTTAGTACAGAAAGGGGGAGAAGTGCCTGTAGTGAAACGGGTCACCAGCACTAACGAATACCTAAAGCTCTGTCCCTTATAACAGGTATGACAGCTCAACCTAAACCACAGAAGCAAACACAGAAAGCTGTCAAGATGAGGAGACAGAGAAGTATGGCCCAAAAGCACGGTTGGGGGTGGCGGTGGGGGGCATCAAGAACTAAAGGATGAGGAAATAGCAAACCTAACAGATGTGCAGCTTAAAGCACCGGTGGAAACGATGCTCACAGATTTGACAGAAAATATTCAACTGGATCAGGAAGAAATGAAGGTTATATTAAGTGAAATGAAGGAAAATCCAAAGGAAACTAGTGGTGAAGGAAAGGAAGCCAGTGTTCAAATGAACAAATCGAAACATGAGGACTAAATAAACAGTCAACCAGTACAGAAGGAGGAAAAGAGAACTGAAAAAAACGAGGAGAGGCTTGCAAACCTCTGGTATAACTTTAAATGTGCCAACATCCAAATCACAGGGGTGCCAGAACAGGAAGAGCAAGAAATTGAAAAATTACATGAAAAAATAATGAAGGAAAATTTCCCTAATTTGGGGAGGAAATAGACATAAATAGACAGGAAGCATAGAGAGTCCCAAACAAACTAGACCCAGGGAGGGCCACACCAAGATACATCATAATTAAAATACTAAAGATTAAGGATTAAGAGAGAATCTTAAAAGCAGCAAGAGAGAAGAGAGTTATCTACAAAGGGGTACCTATCAGCTGATTTCTCAAAAGAAACTTTGCAGGCAAGAAGGGAATGGCAAGAAATATTCAAAGTGATGAAAAGCAAGGACCTAAAACCTAGATTACTCTATCCAGCAAAGCTATCATTTGGGATGGAAAGGCAGATAAAGTGCTTCCCAGACAAGGTAAAGCTATATCATCACCAAGCCATTATTACATGAAATGTTAAAGAGACTTATTTAAGAAAAAGAAGATCAAAACTATGAACATTAAAATGACAACAAAACCACAACTATCAACAACAGAATCTAAAAAAATAAAAGCAAAAAAAAAAAAAACCTAAACAGACAACCAGAGTAGACACAGAATCATAGGTATGGGGAGCAGGTGGAGGGGTGTCAGCTGGGAGGGGAAAGCGGGGAGAAGGAGGGAAATAGTGCGGGAATCAAGCAGCATAGTAAGAAGGTGCAGAAAAGACAGGGATGTTAACAATAGTATAGGAAAGGGTAAAGTCAAGGAACTTATATGCATGAACTATGGACATGAACTAAGGGGGGTGAGACTGATGAGGGGGTAGTAGGCAGAGGGGAGCAAAGAGAAAAGAAATTGGGATAACTGTAACTGCATAATCAATAAAACATATAAAAAATTCTTACCTTGGTTACAGTATTCCCCCACTTACTATGGGTATTACATTCTAGACGCCCCTGCGATAGATGAAAATCCGCAAAGTAGGAACCTTACATTTATTTTAGTATTTATATATATTTTAAGGCTTTACAAACCCTTCCCACACACTTATAAACCGTTCCCAGTCCCTTATTAACCTTTCCCACTCCCTTATTAACCTTTTCCACACTTTTATAAACACTACTTATGTTCTTAAACCTATGTAACTTTAACAAAGTAAGTACAGTACCGCAAAATCCCGCAATATAGCAAAAAATCCACAATAAATAATTAAATATAATATTTTTTTTTAAATCCCGCGATATAGTGAGTCCGCAATAAGTGAAATGCGATATAGAGAGGGACTACTGTATTCTGCTTTGGAGAACAAACTCCTTGGCAATATTATAAAATCAGAAAAAACAAGTTATACTAAGATGTTCCCTGCATCTATGTATATACAGTTTAAATATGAAATTCTAGAAATAACCCAGCAGAGGAATTTCCAGGAGAGTAGCAAGAAAATTAAAGATGCATGGAAAGTAAATGGCCAAAAGCAATAGATGACCTAATGTTAAGTTAAAATAACAGAACTGAACATAGTATGGGCATGACAAGAATTGAACATGAATTTGAAGTGATGTAAATTAAGCTAATATTCACTTGATTCTTTGAGAAACTATAGTCATCCCGTTAGACTGCAATCATGTGAACTGCAGCATTACCAATAAAAAAGAATTAAATTGTTAAAAATCTGTACCACAGCCTGTAAAATAACCTAGCAGCAAAGCCTGAAGCTATTACAGTAGCAATGTGATTCCTTGAAATTCGAGGTCACAGAAATTTGAGCACCTGTGGCAAATTAATAGAAAAATATCTGTTGAAATTTTCTTCCACCATTGCAGCTGAATCCTTCTGCAGTGCTGCTCCATCAATGTGCCATCTAGGCAGAATTACAAAGCTAATATTTTCTTGATGTCAATCGCATTTGTGTTCAAGGACTCTTCCTGTACATCTGGTAGTGTTTTAACTATTATTCACATTTGCGTACATCTTCTCAGTCTTTGAGGCAACAGGTCCATGTTTTAGTCTTCTGATTCAGGAAAGTCCTATATGAGATCTCTGTTCCACGATGATATAGCGGGGCACAGAATTAATTCTAAAAAGACTACTGGCACAGATAGGAAATCAGCACTCGGTTATTTCAGAGGAAAATAACGTTTGCAAACAGCAACTGTAATCATTATCAGTAAATTTGCTTAAATAATACATTTGCATGAAATAAAAGTGGATGCTCTGCACTTTGATTTAAAATTTTCCTCCTTTTGGCTCTTTTAAGCTTTACCTTGACATCAGCTTTCCCCCTTATTTTGAGGCACCATGAAAAGGCCTTTACTCAAATAGCTAGTGGAGCTTAGAACCCTACAGATTTAAGGAAAGGTGATATTCTTGTTCCATGGACTCCTAAAACATAAGCCCTTCCATAAAAATCACAATATACCAAAAAGAAAGATTAAATTCTCTGACAGAGTAGTCCATGGAATGTCCTAAAGAAATTAATGATAGTAATAGCTAGCACTTTGCACTTGCTGCAGCGCTGACCATGTTCTAAGTGTTCATTCATTTGCTACTCGCTATAGCTCTATGGAATAAGGACTCTTACTGTCTCCATGTTTCAGATGAGAAAATTGAAGTACAGAGGCTAAGCCCACAGTCTAACAGAAGTTGACAGATCTAGAACTGAACACTGTAAGTCTGGCTTGAGTCTATCTCTTTTACTTATATAGAATCTATATTATATTGCCACCCATCATGCTAGTAACAGTGATGATGATAATGATTACTGTTGATAACAATAAAAATAATTACTATCTGCTGAATATTTAAGACATATACTGAGCTAAGCAATTTCATACATTAACTTATTTAATCGGCATATCAATTGTGAGATAGATGTCCACATACCCACTTTTGAAGTGAACTAACAAACACAGAGTTTGTGAATAGCTCAAGTGCTCTGAAGAAGAACTAGTGAACTTTGAGACCAAGCTTTTATTTTTTCCACGTTCAGGGGGACCAGTTCAAGCCACATAGTACTTTTAATTTTTTATATTCCTTCTTATAGGCAGACTGAAAGTAATGATATATTGTGATGGAAAGCACTTGCACTTTGCCTGACAGATAACATGTGGTTTATATAAATGGTAATAATCATCATCACCACCCATATTTTGAACATACTTCCATACTGAAGTATCACAGAACATTGTATTCATTTACACATTTTATACCCCTTGGACATCTTTATGTCTTCTAGACTACCAGCTGCATGAGGATAAAGACATTATTATTATTTTATTTTTTCCTTTTGTGTAACCAGTGTTACAGCATAGTTTTTGTCCCATAATATGTGTCAGAAAACACTTACTGAATTTTGGTAACTGTGATATCTGACACCAACTTTTCCTCATTATAGTACTATCTCTTTGAACTTCATTTTCAGTTTTTCTTGAGGTAAACTTTACTATTTATTGATCATATATTATGTGTCAGAATCATCTGAGGACTGGCTAGAACACAGAGCATTGGGTCCAATATCCAGAATTTCTGATTCAATAGGTTCAGGATGGGGCCAGGGAATATGCATTTCTAACAAATTCCCAGGTAACGCAAATATTGTTCGTCTCCAGTGTTGGAGAGTTCAAGCCTTCCCCAAAAGAAAGGGTTTATTCAAAGAGAGGTATTTATCAATGTAAGAAGTGTATTCTCAACAGAGTATTCATTTCTGGAGAATCAATCACAAATATACACAGGAACATACTACATCCAGACACCACTAGAGATGCTATAAAAGAATTAGTCCCTGTTCTCAAGGAACTGACAATTATTTGGAAAAATATTAGTTTTATGCAAAGTGTGATGATAAAGTTATAGACAATGAATGCAAGTAACAAACCTTCTCAAACTCACAAAACAAAAAGGAGTGCTATCCCTCCAAAGCCCTCACTGTGAAAGCCTGCACAGGTATAGCAGTAATTGCCCATTGCTCTAAACAGTGTTGGAACTTATTCCTCTGCAATTGCCTTCAGAGCATTTGGCAGTCTTCCAAATGGTCTAAATGGAAGCAAAATTTGGTATTTTAAGATTAGAATTGATTTTTGGAAGCAGCCAAAATATTATGAAGAAAATGAATGAATGGTTTAGAGTCCAAACAAAAATAGGTTATAAACTAAAACTACTATTTAATGTATGGCTAATCAATTGGTTCTAAAGACAAATTTTAAAGGGAGGTATCAGAAATGTTTGCATAAATGGCACCAGTGTAGAAATATGTGTTTAAACTTAGAAACTATTTATACTGTACAATAATGCTGATTACATGTATATATCCTAGCATACCTCATATTCTTTTAAAAATGACAACAAGCCAATATGTCAGAGATAAGGACATTTTGATATAAATTATAATGTTCAATGGCAATGGACTATTTTGCAGTCATTAAAATGTTAATCATGAAGTCTATAAAACAACATGAAAATTTTTGATAGACTAGAGAAAATGCAAAGTTCTAAGTAAACTATGATAAGTAATATAAACTTTTATGCACAAAGAATAGAAGGAAATACAGAATAATAGAAATAAGTTTAGATGGCAGGGAAAATGACAGAATTTTTTCTTTTGAACTTTCCCAATCACACAACTACAAAATTCAGACATTAAAAATATATATATCTTAAAGTTGCTATATATGCCAGGCCAACAGAAAAATATGGAAAAGGATAATCAAATATTGTGAGAAGGAAGGTATGAATGCTTGATTTGAATGTGATATGAGTTATTCAATACATAATCCTGAAGTCATCTAAAGGAACACTTCATAAACATATGTGTAGGAAAAAATATTTCCCAATTATTTGAGCCTCTAAAGCTATGTGCAGTAACCTGGCACATAATTCTTTAAAATGAAGGTAAGCATGGGTCCACTTGATAATTACAAGGTCTAAATCTAGTTGCCAATCTAAATACATATGATCAGTGTATCAGTCAAGACAGGCTTAGTTAAACTGTGATAACAAATAGCCCCCAAGATTCTATTCATTAAAACAGCAAAGGCTTCTTTAATTTCAGCTTTACTGCAGTATAACTGACATATAAAATTATAAGATATTTAAGGTATACATTTAATGATTTGTTATACCTATATACTGTGAAAGGATTCCCCCCATCTAATTAATCCATTGCCTTAAATAATTATCTTTGATTTTTTTTCAGTGAGAATATTTAAGTTCTCCTCTCAGCAAATTTCAGTTATACAATACATTAGTCACCTAGAGTCACCACATTCTACAATAGATGCTCAGACGTTATTCATCTTATAGTTGAAAGTTTACGGCTTTACACCAACCTCTCTCCTATTTCCCACACCCCTATAACCCAGGACCTGATCATCACCCTTCTACTCTCTTATCAGTTTGACATGTTTCTTAGATTCTGCATATAAGTGATACCATGCAATATTTGTCTTTCTCTGTCTGGTTTATTTCACTTAGCACAATATTCTCAAGGTCCATTAATGTTGTTGCAGATGGTATGATTTCCTTCCTTCTCACAGCTGAATAAGCTTGCATTGTGTGTATATATACAAGGTTTGTCCAGAAAGTATCCAACCATATAATATGAAAAATAAATATATTTATTGAAGAAGATACAAGAAACATTGTACATAGGACAATAAAACCTCAGTCCCCTTCAAAGTAGGCACCTTGGTACCTCACACAAATCTAATTGCCATTAGCTGCTCCGAATCTGGTCAATAGTCTAAAATCTCTTCCCTTTCAGGGATGATTTTAGTTTTTTGAAAAGCCAGAAGTCACAGGGCTGTAAGGAGGCTCAGTCACCTGGGTAATTTGATGTTTCACCAAAACACTCTGCACGAGACATGATGCATGAGCTGGCATATTTTCATGATGAAGCTGCCCATCACCAGTTGCCCATAGCTGCAGCCTTCTGAATCACCCAGTTTCCATGGTGGAATGTTAAAACTTAATGCAAAAATTGATGCACATTCATTGCTCTACTTGCTCAGTCATTTAGAATGTGATGGCCACAGAGTACACATACATACTCATTCAACACGTCTAATGCCCCCACTGACTAGTACAGTGAAGTCAACATTGTTCAAGCATGCGCATTCCAATCCACTCTCCTTGGCTGCCAGGTTACATCGATGTCATGCAAACCATTCTCATTATATTAACAATAGTTGGACTTTTTTCAGACAGACCTCGTATATACCTCAACATCTTTATTCATTCATCTGCTGAAGTACACATAGGTAGGTTGTTTCCATAGTTTGGCTAAAGTGAATAATGCTGCAATGAACATGGGGGTATAGGTATCTCTTTGATATCCTGTTTTCATTTCCTTTGATTATATTGGATATACCTAGAAGTGGAATTGCTAGATCATATGGTTGTTCTATTTTAATGTTTTGAGGAACCTCCATACTGTTATCCATACTGGCTGCATCAATTTACATTCCCACCAGCAGTGAATAAGGGTTCCTTCCCTTTTCTCCACATCCTCGCCAACAGTTACCTCTTGATGACAGCCATTCTAATAGATGTAAGGTGATGCCTCATTATTGTTTAATGTGCATTTTCCTAAAGGTTAATGCTGTTGAGCACCTTTTCATGCACCTGTTGGCATTTTTCATGCACATATTTCTCCTTCCAGGTGTGTTAGTATTTGCTTTATATATTTACATGCTTTTATCTTGTATAGACAAAAATATGATCTCACATAATAAGGGGAATCTAATGAACAGAATAAACTAATGAGCAACATAGAACCAGCGGCATAGAATCATGGAATAGACTGACAGCTGTAAGAGGGGAGAGGGAAGCAGAGACTGACTGAAAGAAGGCAAGGGGATTAGTCAACGAACACATATGAAGGACCCATGGACAATGGTGAGGGGACTGATTATGGAAGTGGGGGCGGGCTGGGTGAGAGGGGCAAAGGGAGAAAATATGGGACAACTATAATAGCATATACAATGAAATATAGTTGGACTGGCCCTTTTATAATTATATAATGCCTCTCATTATAATCTCTGGCTTAAAGTCTATTTTGTCTAATATCAGCATCACTACCTCTGATTTCTTTTGGTTTCCATTTACATAAACTATGTTTTTCCATTCCTTTACTTTCACTCTGTGGATGTCCTTAAAGCTAAGTAAATCTTACATAGGCAGCATATAGTTTGGCCTTGCTTTTTTTTTTTTTTTTCTTTTTTTTTTTTTAATCCATTCAGTCACCATACATATTTTGACTTGAGAATTTAGTCCATTTACATTTATAGTAATTATTGATAGGTACTGACTTACCACTAAATTGTTTTTTAATTCCTTTTTTCTTTTCTTCTTTTGCTCTCTTCCTTTTTGATTTGATGATTTTCAGTGGTAGTATGCTTTCTCTTTAACTTTTGTATATCTACAATAGGTTTTACCTTGGTGCTTATCATAGGCTTATATAAAACATCTTACAACAGTATATTGTAAGCTGAGGACTGCTTAACTTCACACATATGCTAAACTCTACATTTTTATCCTCCCCCCCACACACACATTTTATATTTTTGATGTCACAATTCACATCTTTTACCTTATGTATCCAGTAATCAATTATTATAGTTATAGTTATTTTTACTACTTGTCCTTTAAGCTTTATGCTTGATTTAAAAGTAATTTGCCCACCACTATTACAACACTGAAGTATTCTAAATTTAACTATATATTTATGTTTGCCAGCGAGATCTATGTTTTCATATATTTTCCTGATGTGGATTAGCATCCTTTCATTTCAGCTTGAAGAATTCCCTTTAACATTTGTCAGGATGATCTAAAGGTGATGAATTCCTTCAGTTTTTGTTTCTCTAGAAAACTCCTCCAATTCTGAAGGCCAACTTTGCCAGGAAGAGTATTCTGGGTTGACAGTTTTTATCTTCTTACATTTGCTGGCCTGCAAATTTTCTGCTGGAAAATATGATTTTAGTCTTATGCAGGTTCCCTTGTATATAAGAAGTTGTCTTTCTCTTGCTGTCTTTAAGGTTCTTTATCTTTAACATTTGATAATTTAATTATAATGTGTTCTTGTGTAGACACATTATCTTTGGATTTCTCTTCTACAGAGCAATGCTATGGGCTTCCCGGATCTTGATATCTATTTCTTTCCCTATGTTAGAGAAATTTTTAGCCATTATTTCTTTAAATAAACTTTCTTTATTCTTCTTCTGGGGGCCCTTTACTGTGAATATTGGTCCACTTAATAATGCCTCATAAGTCCCTGAAGCTATTTTCATTCTTTTTATTTATTTATTTATTTTTGCTTCTCTGATTGGATGAATTATACTGCCCTCTTTTCAAGTTTGCTGCTCCTTTCTTCTGTTTGATCTAGTCTTCTACTGAAACCTTCTTTGAAATTTTCAGTCCAATTATTGTATTCTTCAGTTCTATGATTTCTGTTTGGTGTTTTCTATTTGTTGAAATTCTCATCTTGTCCAAGCATTGTTCTCTTGATTTTGGTGAGCACCTTCATGACCATTGTTTTCAAGTGTTTATCAGGAAAATCTCATCTCTATTTTATTTTTTTGGAATTTTATCTTGTTCTTTGGTTTGGAATTATTCCTCTTCATTTTCCTTGACTCCCTTTGTAATCTTTTGTGCATTAGATAAAACATCTACTTCTCCCAGTTTTGAAAGAGTGGTCTCATGAGGAGATGAACCTTATCGTTTGGCCTGGCCCAAGCTCTTGGTTGTCTCTCAAACTTTGTTAATATCCAAGCTGCCATCTTTGTTCATGGTGGCTTCTAGTAGTTGATCTGTGCCAAGACCTCTCAGTTTCTCAAAGGAAGGATCTCAGTCATCACCTAGATGCAAACTGATTAACATTCAGATCCTCAGACAGTAGCTTTTAAATTGTGTAAATAGACTATTTCAGGGAAGGATAGATAGATAGGTGTTTCTGTCTGCTCCTTTTGGATTCAGCCCTTGGGATAACTGTTTCTTTGTTTTCTATGCATTTGTGTCAAAAAGCACATCTCACTGCCACCAGGCAATCAAGTAGTATCTCCTTTTGGAGCAACTGCCCAAAATGTGCCTCAAACTTTTCTACCCATTTTGATGTGGGTGTTTACTTGTTTATTTCATATGTAGGAGATGCTGAGCTAGTTTTAGGATTTATTTCAGACGGAACTAAACCATGCGTAGCTGCTTATTTGGTGTGTATGTGGGAGGAGTGAGTTTAGGAGCTTACGTTGCCATCTTTGACCAGAACTCCCCAAACAATAACATTTTATTTCCTGTTCACATTACCTATCCATACCAAATCCTCTGGGTGGTCACCTTAGCCTCACCTTTACTATGGGATCCAGGGTAGTGGCACAGCCACTCTCTGGAACACTGCCAGTTACTGTTGCGGAGGGAAATCACTCTGGAATATCTCTCTAACCAATAAGTAAATGCTTGGTTCACATGTCATTGACTATAAAAATTCACATCACCTCAAAAAAAAAAATTGCTTCAGGAAATACAATGCTATTTTATGTGCAGAAAGTGAAGAGCCAGAAATATCTGGTGACCAGAACTAATAAATATCAGAGTGAGCCAGGAGGGACTCAGTGAAGACCAAGGGCATGTGAATTACCACGGGGCTGAGATGGGAACCATAAAAAGAGAGGAAAGGCCAAATAAAAGATGGTAAAGTCATCACAAATAACTGCACCTATTAAACACAATATTTTGCAGCATATTCTATGACATAAGAAAGTGGTTAAAACATGTTTCTAGTTGTACAGATACTTCAATCACAATAATATATTTGTAAATTTATTCAATAAAAATGACTCAAAATATGTAAAAAGGTTAATGTGTGTTTTTTACTCTCCTAAACTGAATATAAAGTGACAGCTGTACTGTTGCCTTATTCTTCTCTTTTTTTCAATTTATTTCTCCCAGTATACCTTTCTAAGTCATCTTAAACTGATTAATAGTGATGAGTTAAGCAAATAGTTTTTCCAAAGGATTAGACTCTGCTGCTGAATTTTGGGGAATCAAAGAATTCTCCTCTATTCATTTTTCCTAGTCTTAATTAATAATCTGGCTTATATTTAAAAATTAAACTTTTCCTTCTATAAGAAAATACATTTTAGCCCTGGCTGGTATGGCTTAATGAATCCAGTGCTGGCCTGTGAACCAAAGTGTCACCAGTTCAATTCCCTGTCATGTCACATGCCTGGGTTGTGGGCCAGGTTCCCAGTTGGGGGCATGTGATAGGCAACCATACATTGGTGTTTCTCTCCCTCTCTATCTCCCTCCCTTCTCTTCTCTCTAAAAATAAATAAAATATTTAAAAATACATTTTGGGGAATATAGAAGAGTTAGGGGACATATAAGAATCATTACCAAGGACTTAATGTTCACATGAAATCCACAAAACAGTATGAATTCTTGGTCCGTGTCATGGGAAAAATAGGTGATGATATTGACTAGGTCCCTTTAAGGCAGAAAGGGTAGGGGTGAAGGGCTATTGAGCAGCTTGAGTATAATATTTAGTTGATGTAAAATACTTTCATCTGGTACTTTGAAGTTGGGGTTTTTTCCTCCCACAAATCAGAGTATAAACATCACATTAGTAAAATGGCCTTTTATAAACATCTGGATAATGTGTTCCTAAGGCCTATGCCTAAAGATTCAGAAATCAGCTGGCAATAATTCCAAATCCATCACTGATTAAAACACTTTTCAAACATAAAACCTCTGGGACTTGCTGTGGTTTCAGATCACACTGGAACATTCCATAAGTTTAATCCATTTCATAAACACTATGTTGAGGTATAGCCTTAAATATAGTTTGAATTTTAAAAGGGATAACTAAAATCATCCAAAATAATATTCGAGTTAACTCTAAAATATCACTAATTAAATAGAAACTATTACTTCTACTTTTAGAACTATAATTTTTAATTTAATCTTTATTGTTTTTTTTCCATTACCATGTAGTCCCCTTATACCCATCTCCTCCCAGCAATCACCAGTTATCCATGTCCATTAGTCCTTTTTCTTTTTTTCTCAATCCCTTTGAACTTTTATGAGAAATTAACATCTATTACTTTTTTGCATCTAAAAAATTATATCAAATATTGATCAATTCCCCATAATCTTATCCCTTTTCAGGTAGTTTCTGCTTTTAAACAGCAAAATAGATATAATTTTTAAAGTTGTTTTTCTACTTGCCTTGCAAAAATATTATATAACCTAACAGGTCTGGAAAATTTTCCTAAGCAACCTGGCATAATGTCCTAAAACTGTCAACAGATTTGCTGAGCTTGCCATGAGCCTTCTGCTTTCATTACAAATAAATCATTCATCAGACCTGTGACTAAATGCAATCATTAATTACCAGAATTTAAACATCTGGGTATCAGGTTCACTTTGGCAACCAAAACTTTCTAGGTCACTAAAGGGAATAGAAAAGATTCATGAGTTAAATTAATTCATTTGGCCACTTGATCATGTAATTAGAAATATTAATAATATAACATTATATTGTAATAATACAATATTAGAAATACTAAGTGAATTAATAAAATGTCTTGGGTACTTAGCTAAGGCAGATTCTGTGCTAAGGCAATGGAGATAGGCTATACCTGTGAACAAAACAAATGCAATTTCTGTCATCTAGGGAAAAATAAGTCCACATTTTTGCAAAAGCTTGTTGAGCACATATTTCCCAGACTAACATGAATGCCACCCTCAGGCTCTCTGCTCCACTGTCTAGGACAGACATTGTTTATATATTTATCACTATATGTCTAGCACTAAAAGTATGCACTCTAGTACACAGCAGGCTTTTAATAAACGTTTGATAGATGAATGAATGAATAAGTGAATGAAGGGATGAACAAATGAAAAAGATTATTATTTCCATGATTATGTTATTTAGGGGATGGTGAGCTTAATACTGACAACTTGAGTTTAGGAAAAATTTAATCTCTTCATCTGTGCTCTCTCTGACTGTTCTCAGACCCCATGGATCTATTTTAAACCGATATCATCTGAATTTTCTAACAAAGTCTGATAAAGAATCAGTCACAGAGCAACTCTAGAAAAAGTTCAGCTTAAGAGGCAAGGGCATGGTGCAACTCCTTCAAAGTCAAATGAACTGAAATTGAGTGGAACAGGAATTCAATACATGGCCAACTTTCACTGGGTAGCATGTTGACCACAGATACTAGAAAGGGTCTTCCTAGGCTCCTCTCACATGCATGTATCAAGGACAGATATGCGGGTATCTTAGCGCATCCTTTCTGTGCTGCTCAAAGCTAAATCAGACCTAGAAGAGCTGCCTTCTCTGTTCTTCTGCCCCAAGACAGAGCCAACTCATCATTGTGGCTCACTATCAATGCCTACCAGGCAGACTCTCACAGGGTCTCAGTAAGAAAGCTAGCCTTTTAAAGTATTCAAGCTGGGTGGAGCTCATCTGTCATTCAGGGAATGGTTGATTCTTTGTTGAATCCTGGAGAGGCAGAGTCACCATATGAAACAGAGACACCAGGGATCCAGCTCTGATACTAATAAACAGTATGATAAAGGGTAGCTTTCATAATCAGGCTCAGCCTCAACATTCTTATCTATAAAATAGAAATAATGTCTAGCTCAGAGTGTTGATGAGTCTTTAGAATAACTTATACAAAATGCCTGGCATGCAGTAATTTAAAATGGTAGCCATCATTATTCTACATTTTAGAGACACCTGCCTTCCTATACTTCCAGGGTCCAAAGTCCATACATTCCAGACAAACATTCCACTCACATTCCACTTATGTCTTCCTCCGTAAACCCACTTATTGGAAGTGCTTGAATTCCTATTATTTTATTACTATTGCTATTAGCTTCTTACATTTGAATTACCACTTAGAATTTACTAAGCAGGGTCTCATACATCTTATTTATTTTTCAAAACATTAAAAGCAGGAAACAAATCTATGAGCTGGAATCAAAGTCCTCCCTGAAACAGTCAGCAACATAGCATTTTATTCATTAACAAACACATATAATCAGTGTATTCTTGAAACCCAGAAATCCCTTCTCTTCTCTCACATATTCTGCCATGTACAAAAGAATAAGTTTCTTCAATTCCATCTCAATCCTTCTCTCCTTTAGCCCCCATCATCATCATGTATCTCCTCCTACCTAACTTTGGTAACTCTGTTGCATCCTCCCATCTTATGACAGACCTTGCCCAGGTCAGCCTTCAGTTTTTTACTCTATCTACACTCCTCTCCAATGGAAATTTCCCATATATTCAATTATCAGAGCTATTTAGAAGCCTGCTTCTCACTCCACGTCTATTTTTCCAACTCTGACCTCTCTTCCAAGCTCCTAACATTGGTTTCAGTTATCTGATATCTCCACCTGGATTGGACCCCAAACTAAAAGCATCATCCTTGCCCTGTTCTAAACATTTCCTTTATATTCCCATAACTGCTATGGGCTTGAAATTCTAGAAACAAAACTATTCATTTTTTTTCCCACACCTTCTGAATTTGCTAGGATTAAACTCTACTACATGCAAAATCTCAAAGTCTCAGTGGCTTCAGCAAGGTCATTTAATCCTCCCTCTTAGAGACATCTCATGAAATTTAGCCTAGATCTGATATGACAGCTCTGCTCCATGAAGTCTTCAGGGACTCAGGTTCCTTCTAGTTCACCCCTCCACTATTCCTAGGATCCAAATGAACAGCTAGAAGTAGACCAATATGATCTAAGCAGCATATCTAAGTAGCAAGACAGAAAAAACAATGGAAGAAAAGGTTGTGCACCGCAACACTGCACGCTACCTAGACACATAGCCACACCTAGCTACAAAGAAAGTTGGGAAATATAGTCTTTATTTTAGATAGTCATGTTACTGCTAAAAATAAGGGCTTCTTTACTGTGAAAGGGTAAAGTACAGATACTCAGATGTGACTAACAGTGTCTAACACCTTCCCCTATATCTAACTGTTTTAATCTTTTACATTTTATCACTACAATGAATCTGGCACCAGCACTAATATCAGAATAAAATTTCCAGTTCTAAACTTTAATCGCATCACTCCCTAATCAAAAACTTTCAATGGTTTTCCAATGTCTATATATAAATTAGAGTCCATATTCCTAAACTAGCTTTTTAAGACCAACCAAAATTTGATCATAGATGACTTTTCTGGTCTCAAGTAATTCCATTGCCTGAAATTGAGATAGCCTAACTACAATATTTACCTTAACATTTGCTACCATTTATTGAGAACCAGAGAGTTTACATGGATTATCAACAATCTTCATATGCACACACACACAATAAATGCATACACACAACAATTAAATCATTATTAGTAGCCTGTTTAAAGATGAGAAATCTGAGATTCAGAAAGATTAAATGATGTAGATATAGCCCCATATTTAAAAATAAAAGGGGAGTTGAAGACATATTTATATGACCCCACAGTACATTGTTTCTCGCCCCCTCCATCCCCACCCCCAGTCTGTAACACACAGATAGCTATCAGACATGCCCTCCATCTTTACGGTTTTGTTCCTGTTGTTACCTCACCCATAATGCCCATATCTTCCATTCATGTTGAGATCTATCACTTGTTGATGCTCAAACCATCTTCCATGATTGCTTTAAAACTCTGATTTATTTACCTTCTCTCCCTCTACTCAATTCCACAACCAGACCTATTTTTCCACCAAATGCCCACAATATCTTTGTTTGTATTTCCTTTAAAGTCTTAGTCATATCTTATATCATGATTGTCTACATCTCAGACTGCCCTCCCTGAGGCCTCCTCATTCCCAGAGTGCTGGATCAGTGTTTTTGTCATGTGCATCCCCAGTATGCTAGCACTGAGTGCCAGGCATTCTGGGTAACCATCTAATTTTTGTTAAGTGAAAAAATCTGAATTTAAACATGTCAAGTTTGCCTAAGAATAGGCATACCTGTTTAAGATATATCTCCATACATTGTAGAGCATGTTCTTTGCAACAACTCTGATGCCAGAATTAGCAAAGGGAAGTGAGCATGCAAAGCATTTATTACACCCAGTGATACCCTCATCATGTCCTTACATCCTCAGTGTCACAATGTACTGACTGGGAAATAGGAAATATTGTAAATTTTACCCTCCCTAACCTTCTTCAACCTTTGTTGCTTTTCCTCCTCTGTTCCAATTTTGTCTCCTCAGCTCTGTTCCCATTCCATTAACTTCTTGCCCCTTTCATGGTTCTTTCCAATTTTCTGCTTAGTCTTATTCATAAGCTTTTAAATTACTGGCAAAAAGCAGAGCACTTTCTTAGATAACTGGCCATACAATTTTTCTCCTAACAGGAGTATTTTTGTTTGGTTTCTATTTTCTATAGTCTAAAATTCTCATGCTGGCTTAAATTAAATGCAGACAATTTTTATGACAACAAAAGTATCACGGTCTTACTCATTTTTCTATGACTAATCCAAAGCTCAATGTCTAATGCTTAGTAGTGGTTTAACAACTGCCTAATAAAGAACGAATAAATGAATGACTTCAGAAGAGACACTGGTTTATTCCTGACCCACCCCCCCCACCATTTTCCAAGAATTAAATGAAATCAAAATTCAAATTTTTAATATTCAAAATAAATCAGCATTTATTATCAGGGAATCACAATGACCATCAATTTACTAGTTTTGAAAACAAGCATTACAGCTTTTTGTTTCAGTATGGTAGAGAGTACATGAACACTGCCTAAAGCTAAGCTAGTACAAAGGAAAAAAGGTATAAGAAATTTTCTTTTAGAATTTTAGGTTAACTGTCCAGAGGTCTGAGACATCCCACCTCCCACCTATTCGGCAAAGAGCTTATTTAATTCTACCCTGGAGTGAAGGGAGACCCAAGACAACAGTCCCAGCAGATATTCTCTATGAACTGAGGGAGCTCCTATAGGCTGGACACATTTGCACACCCTACGTTCGCCAGTTTCAATCTTTCCCGCTGCTCGATACCAATAAATGCTTAGAAAAGTCTACCTTCCCACTCTCCATGCCCTGGTCAGGAAAGGGACTGCTACTGAGTCAAGGAGCTTGAGGGAATCTGAAAAGATATTCAAATACACTGAGGAACCGTCCACAGGACTAATTTTATACCAAGCACATGGGACAATCACTGATATGAATAAAGAGCAGATCCCAAAGCTTTGAAGCAGTGGCCAGTATTCTCTCAGTGCAATAATAGTTAAGCTTTCAAACTGGGAAATTGCCTGTATTGAAAATATGATATTCTTGGTGATTCTTTTTTCTGCTACATGTCCACTCAGTGCTTACATCACTTCTTGGTGTCTTAGGAATATGTGTTGAAGTCTTATAACCACTGCACGATCATCTAACACACTGTAAAAGTGCTGACTGTCCTCTCAGGACAGCACCAGGGGTGAAGGGGCAAAGACAACCTAGCAGGCAAGCCCTCAGTGTGCTCAGTGTCTCTGAACAGTCAACAGGCCTCCCCATGTTCCTAACAGAACGATTTGGTACTAGGTCCAACCAAGCTACCAGATCAAAAGCTGACCTAAAATGTATTGGTCCAGTTGAAAGGAAGCGTCAACCCTAAAATTTAAATTTTAATCATTTAGAGAACAATGTGGTAATCTCTATTAAAATTAAAAATCCATTTTTTTCAACAAGAAATTCCAGATTTTAGTAATTGTCATAAATAAGTGCACAACAGTGCAAACACTTGAATTTTAATTGCAAGATTGTAGAAGTGAAAAATGGGAAATAAAGAGCAAGTCTATAAATTAGGAGATGGCTCTATAAACTATAGAAGGGAATATATCATGTGATAAAATAATTTGTAGGAGTTAAAAATAATGCATTGTTCATAGCAGGTCAACATTTGCACTAAAAAGAAAAAAGAAAGAAAAAGCAAATAACAAAAATCATATATGTAAAGCTATTGGAGAGTTACTGAAACATAGGGGACTACAAAAGTAAAATTCCATGAAGAAAGAAGGTTTCAGAGGTGATCTGAGTACAAGCATGAGGTCATTTGCCACTCCTGAGCTGGTTTGGTCTAGAGGATCAACAGGATAGAATCAGGACAGGCCCAGGCATAGGACAGCTGCTTGAACAGAGAAATGAGAAGGTCGTCTGGAAACCCTTTTGGCCTTTGGTGACAAAAGTGGAGATTTGAGGGGCCTTGACTAGAGAATTGGTCTCTCTGTCAAGTTGTCTGTCAAGTTCTGAAACTGCACAGAGCAGAAAACTAAACAGTGAAGCCAAAATCTCTCGAAAGCAGACCTGAAATTCTTTATTCTGTGAGAGTTAAAGATTCAAAGGTCTACCGGGCTTTTAATGGAAATCCCTGGAGGGCCATACTCCCGAAATAGGGGGAACCAGAAGTAGTGCGTCTTAACAAGTGCAACCTGTCCTGATGCAGCTTAGTCTGTGGTTGAATTAAGGTGATCAACCCCTCAATTTGGTTTGTCTAATAATGGAAAGGTAAACCTTTGATTCTATTACAGCTTTTTAAAACAATGTCTGGCATGCAAACAAATGTTATTATGCAAAATACACATTTACATAACACATACTACTTACATGCATGCATGCATATGTCAATGCATGGAAAGAAAGTTTAAAAGAATATACATCAACCTCACATCAGTGATTTTATCTAAAAGTACTGACTGGAATACAGTAGTAGTGGGTAGTCAAGGGGATACTAATCTCTGTTGTTCAAATCTTACTTTTTAAAATAATTAATTCTTAAAATTAGTTAAACAGTATAGTCATCTTGGAAGCAGAGATACACACGTAGCTTTCCACATCACAGGAAAACAGCATTGATTACAACAACTGGGAAATTAGTAAAGCAACTACCTATTTGCCTTGATAGGTTAGCAGGAAAGAAGCTGGTAGCAGTAAATGGAGTGAGAGATCTCATCTTATTAACTACTCAGCAGAGGTGATTTTAGTCTTATCTATTTTATTAACACAATTTTGCATTAGTGATTTTGATTTGGGTAGAAAAGGAATAACGTTCAGGATATTTGACTCTGCTGTGCAAAGAACTCCAAAGTTAACAAGGAATTGGAAGCCAGTTAAACTCAAAGTAGGTAGATAATATGGAGGCAAACAAACACACCCGCCCATCTTGATGAGACCTGGCACAAGCTAGAGAAAACGAATAGTCTAAGAGGAACATTGACAATTAGAAGCTAGAAGACAAGTGTGTAGAAGGACTCCTAGTAAGGCCTGGATTCCAAGAAGAACTATTAATACTTGTTCTCACAAGACTTCTTGTTGATATTATTAACCTTAGGGTATTCTTTGAAACACAGTCTTCATGTCCACATCTTATCTGTACTCAACACTGAGGCTCCAGAAGACAGACACTGTGTTGAGTGGATCTCAGCATCCTGCCTCACTCCTAGCGGTGTCCAAACATGGTTCATGCTCTACGTTGTTTACCACCTAAGCCAAAGTCAAGACATGTCTGACTGTAATGTTCATCATCAAGAAAGCAGACATTCACATTGCAGGGCACCATTTATTGAAACAATTGTCTCTGAATTATGAATTGAGTATCTATTGTTTGTTTAGCATTATGCTAAACTCAGTTTTTTGCAGCACAAGGATTGTCATGACTCATCTCTTCCCTGCCTGCCTTTCTTCCCTTTACTCCTAAAGGTGCTAAATGGGTCAGCAGTCTTGAGTTATGGGGAACACAGGGACAAGAAAAGTAACAAGAAGGAAAATTTTGAGAAACAGTTCCCAGTGGAGGACCAGTATACAGGAAGCATATAATAAATATTTATTGACTACCTGACAACCAAAACGTCTGTTCTGGCTAAAATGTGTATAATAGTTTATAAAAGGACAGTTGAAAAATGTTGTGCTACCAAAGCATTCCACACTTACTCCAGTTAGGGAAGATTTTTCATTTTTCATTTTGATAGCTGACGAACAACCCAGTGAAAAATTTCCCCTGGTTGTGCATCCTCTTCTGAGAAAAATACTGCTTAGGGGCAAACAAAGCTCCTTTGGAAATCTGTTCCAAGCAGATGCAGTGGAAGGAATGACTTCATAAGAGGTCTAAATATGTTCTTTAAGCAGAGAAGGAGGAGGTGTTTTTTCTTTTTGGTTTTTTAATAAACAGGCAGATGCTCCTCAGATCCCCTCTAGGCACTGCTTTCTGGCATTCTATGTTTATTGGCCTCAATTTATTTATTTTTTACAGTTTTGTAGCCCATTTATTTTCTCTTTTTTTAAGAAAAATTTCAATTACAGTTGACATTCAATATTATATTCCTCTTACAGATTTACTTTTTCCCTAGTGATCTTGAGGTACTATGAGCTGCCAAGTTTTCAGCAAGGCTGTGTGTGGCTGGGAAAATCCATAGGTGGGCTGCCCATGCTTACTAACAAAGCCAGTGAGGCAGATAAGTGACCGGCCTGTCCAGGCAGAGGTGGATGGGTCTAGGCAATCACAATGTACATGAGAAAGGAGGGCCTGGGCCAATTTCCCTAGCCAGTCACATGGCACAGGTAACAAAACAAGTACCGAAGGCTCACCGGAAACCTAGCATGGCGTCTGGGAAAGACCATTCCACTTGTATTTCCTGGGTACATACTATGTGCTTAGCACTATACAAAGCATATGGACCTAGTCCTTGCTTTCATGGAAGTTATAATATAGTGAACGCAGATACAGCAGTAGAACAACTAGAAAACAGACGTTTCCTTAACCAACTTTTAAATTCTTTTTTAACACAGCAATTATCGAAATCTGAAACACTTGGTTTATATGTTTACTGTCTATGTCCTCCACCAGCACGCAGGCTACATATCTGTAGAGGTCACTTCTGTCAAATTCTCCCCTGTATCTCAGCCCTAGGATAGACCTGGTCCATACGAAGTACTCAATAAATATTTGTATATGTATGCATCCAAGGTAGCAGGCACTGTTTTAGATACTGAGGATAAGGCAGTTCCTCACTCACTACCTGGTAAGGCAAACAAGGTTGCTTCTCTCACTGTACCTATAGTAGGATGAGAGAAGACAGACAGCAAAGAGGTATACAAATAAATAAGATAATATCAAATAAAAATAAGTGCCATTAAGAATATAAAACCTAGCAGTCACCCTTGAATACTTTCCCCCTCTCACCATATCCAACCCAACAGCAAGTCCTGAAGGATCTGTCTGCAAAGCAGCCAAAAATGACAACTCCATACCATAATCCACTGCTACTATCATAATCCAGCTATCATAATTTCTCACCTGGACCCTTGCAACAGCCTTTTCAATGTCTGGTTTTCTTAGTTCAATTCCTGCTGCCCACGATCTACGTCTTACCCAAGGGTCAGTGATTTCCTAGAGCATAAATCAGATTTCAAATGGTATCACACTTCTGCTTAAAACCCATTTCCATCAGGGTACAATGCAAGCTCCGAACCAAGGCTGATAGGACTTCTCATGAAGATGTGGCACTGCTGACCTCTCTGGCCAGTCACTTCTTACCTCTTTCCCCCTTGCTTCCCCTGTTCCAGCAACAGTGGCTTCTATTCAGTGTCTCAAACAGTCCAAGTCGTTCTCCCTGCTGAGTTTTTGCACTAGCTGTTACCTCTGCTCAAAAACTTTTCACCCAGATCTCCATGTACATTGTCATCAGTTGGTTTGCCCAACTACAGGATTCCTAATACCAAGCACATGTATCATTTAGTACAAAATTAAATAATAAAGAAAAGTGTGTGTTGTCTATGCTATTTGCTACTCTATTTCCTCATTCACAATAAGACTTTTCCATGAATAAGTTTCATCACTGAATTAACAACATCAAACCTTCTAAAACATGTAAATTCAGAGCTAAAGCTTACATGCTGGAAAAATAAAGGTTCTCACGTAAATCTAATATTGGTCAAAAAAAATCCATGCCTAGCATTAAAACCGTCTACTCTGTTTGTGTACCTAAAACATCAACGTGTATTGCTCTTTCAGTAGGTCTGTTAAGTGACCAGTAACAGCACAGTGCAAGGCTGAGAGAAAGAACTTCACTGTAAACATAAGCAAATAGCAAATGTCACATGAATTACCAGTGTTCAGAGTAGAAATTTGACCTGTTTTTATAAAGGTTGATCTCTCTCTTCCTGTTCTCAGGGCATGCTAAGAATATAATGATTCATAGATTAAAGCCTGCCATGGTGCCCTGGCTTTGAATTTTAGAATGTTCTACATGAACCAAGAAAAACCTCACCTTCCTCTAAATACCTTCCTATGAAATTTATGGTCATAGATTCTCTTTCCAGCAAGTGATAGCCAACAAAATTAATCAGACTGTGTGGCAAATGGAGAAGAATGTTTAAGGACACTTCAGTCATATCTTGGCAAGAACTGCCAAACTTTAGCCAGGATTGGGGATTGTTCAAAATGTCATTTTTTTTCCATTTTAGCTAACAGATTTGTTTATTAAACAAATATGTGCCCTAACAGGTCTGGGAAGCATCAATGATCATAAGCATATGTAAGAAGCATAAGGCTTCTTCAAGTATGTGCCCTAACGGGTCTGGAAAACATCAGTGATAGTAAGCATAAGTACTAGTAAGCAAGTACTGGCTATATTTTGGGAGAATGTAAGCATCTTATACTAAGTCACTATCAACTATTTTTCTTGACAACTTCCAAGAAGAACTTTGTATTTCAAGGTTTCTGTTTGGCTCAACTGTGAACAAATAAGAATAGGGAGAGAGAGACAGTCCACCTGGAACATGAGCTGGGTGCCTGAGAAGAGTGTCTCCAGTCATGCCATCTGGTCTGTTCTGTCATCCGAATTGCTGTTCTCCTGAACAAATTAAGTTTCCCCTGGACAGTTCAGCTTAAATGAGCTCATATTATCTATCTGGCACCTGTCAAAAGAGGAGTGAAAGATTTCTCTAAACCTCTGAACTGAAGGATAGAGGGAGGCAGAAAGGGAGAGAGGTGAGCAGAAGTAAGGAAGAAGGCAAGAAGATAGGACATGTGCAGAGCAGAAGCAACTCTTTCTTGAGGGTTAGTGTATTTTTATCTTCACCCATAAATGTAAATCGAGAAGGTGGAGAAAAAAGCAAAAGCACCACTTCCAATCCTGTTTGCCAAAACAAATACTTGTATTTGAACACCTAATTAAGTGTATGAGATATGAAAATAGTAAATACTACCTTCACTCTAACCTAGTATCATTTTGTTGTGTATGGTCATTTGTTTTGTTTTGTTTTGGTTCTTAGTTAAAGAAATAGCAGTTGAGAAATCTTCTCTGCTTTTGACAGAAGATCAGTGCTCTTTTTCCATCCTAGCTGGAAAAGGATTCAGTAACAGGCAAGGGCAAGTGACTGAGTGATTTCATTAACTAAGTCTTGATTTTGAGGTTAGCATATCTGCAGATCTGCTTTTTCCTCCCTAGGTCTTGGGGAGCTTCCAATATGGGCAGAAGAAGTGATGATAATGGACTAGAGCTGCCATAGGGCAAATCTCTGGGAGGAGAGATATCATAAATAGTTGACAGGACGGAATTGCCTTTCAAGTTGGAAGGTATCAGGTAATCTAATTTATTAACTATTATTTGCCACAGGAAGGTACTGAATAAAGAGAAGGAGGAAGGAGGCAAGAGGAAACAGTGGGCCTCACAGAAAAACAACCAAAAGTGTCCTTTAAAACCCATTTTGCAAAGCAAAGGACCTGAAATTTCAGAGGTCTCCTCAAACCTGACCAATATCGTTAAGGCTGATGTTAGTGCACGTCCAGGTGGTCCCATCTTTTTGTTCTCTCACCCTGGTCTTCTCAGTTGAAACACTGTTTTGGTCCCTTTTAAAACCTTTACTAAAATGATATTATAAAAACCCTTATCTGTGAATATTTTTCCTTCATTTCAAGTTTAGTTTAAAAACAAACAAACAAAACAAACAAACAAAAAAAAAACTTTTTCAAAATGGCCTAGGATACAATCTTGAGTAGGTTACACAAATGTAAAATGTGTCTAAAGCTCCCTGCCTCCCAAGGCTCTTGTAAGGCTCCAATTGAAATGATATTCATAAAGCACCCGATCCTTAAAAGCTGTTGAATATATGTTAGCTCTTTTTTCTTCCCCTTTTTGAAGTAAGAGATTTCTAGAGCTTAATAGCAGTAAAATCTAGAACAGAAATGGGAAATATTAAATCCAATTACAGATAAAAATTGATGTGACATCACAATGTCTATCTGGGTATTGATGAGAATCAAAGGCCCTTTAAAAAATTATTCCAGTGAAACAGTATTTTAAATACACCATGGTGTAATGGATACAGCTGGTGCTAAGCAACATGAGGCATGTAAGCCATGAAGATCTATTTCACAGCTTCTTTCCTTAGCAGAAGAGATGACATTTCATCGGTCTTGCCTCCCTGGAGATTAAAAACCAAGCCCTTGAGGAAAGCAGGCAGCTGACATATAGGCTCTTTCCCTGCTGGGGAAAGGAAACACAAAGCCTGTGAAAAGCTTACCTCTTCACAAGGTAAGTTTACACTTCCTGTGAGAGTGTTCATGACATGATTCACTTTGCTAAAAGTCCTATCAGCATGAGCAAAGCAGCACTATTGTGTGGCATCTTAGAAGCTCATTGAATATTCTAACTCTTCAAAATATCAATTTGGCAGGGAGAGGCTCACCAAGATTAAATCAATGCATGCCTAAATTAATTTACACTTAATCCTGGGAAGCTGAGTGTAGTCTAATGGTGATCTACCCATGAGATTTGAGAGACAAGAAACTTGGTATGAGAAGCTAAAACACATGTCCTTGGTCGGCTATTAGCTGAGTAACCTTCAGCCTGAGTGCCTCATTTGTAAAATGAAAAGGTGGAGCAGATGTTCTCTAAAGGCTCATCCAGCTCTAACATTCTTGAAATCTAGGTTCTAAAAGGGAAAGGCAGTAGAAATAGGAAGAAGGTGCTTATAAAGAATTACAAGAGCCAAACAACCAAAAACTGAAAAGGCCACTAAACATGTATAGAAATGATGATGGGGATGGATAAAAATGAAGATGAGAATGGTGTTATCAGCAAACATCTGTAAATGCCTTATTAGGAGCCCAACATTCATCCATGCACATTACACGTGTTAACTCTTTTAATTCATTCCGACTTCCTTTCTGTCACACCTCGCACCATACTGGACAACAAATACTGTGACTGAAGACAGGCAGTCTGAGGTTCCAGCTAAGAGGAAGTTGCTTTAAGGATATATTAGTTTAGGATTATGCATATATATTCATATAATTCACAGTCTTCATCACCATCCTGGTACAGGAATGTCTCCAAGGATTACTGGTGTCATAGCACAAAGGGACAGGCACAGAAGTCACATTAGGCTAAGAATTAGTTCTGCAATGCTTGGCAATGAAGGTATGGAGATAGTGGTAGAGAGTCAGCAGTGAGTCAATTCTTTCAATTATCAGATGTGTAAAACTGCAAATAAAACGTTGAATTCTCGTCGATGTCTAATGAAATTGGAAGTTCCCTCCTGTCAAGAATATACAAGAGTATTCCAGTATGAGCACAACTTCCAATTTTATATTTTTTGAGGAAGTAATACAAAATAAATTTTATCAGAAATGCTGTGTTTGTAGAGCAAAAACTTACAGGTGTAATACAAACAGCAAGTGCACCTATGTATTAAGTCAACAAATAAGGTCACATGTTAGCATAGATAACAAATCTTATCCTAACCAAGTCTGCCAACACCTGACAAAAGACATACAAAACCACGATTTATTTTTTAAAAAGTGCTTTGAGTATTCATGATGAACATAGTCTTTTAGACTATTTAATAATACAAATAAGGAAGTGCAAAATCACCTTAGAAAGTATTGAAATGTCTTATTAACTTGACACAAAATGCTGAAAATATAAAGGTAACAGAAAGTCATACTACGCCACTATAAAGAGAATATAGGCAACAAAGTTCAAATGTTGTCAGTTCATTGCCACTGTACAAGAAAAGCTGAAATCATAAGCTTGTATGTGAAAGAAACTTGGTAACATCTTTCCAAAAATTGAAAATCCTAAAAATACATATTGATATTACCAATAAAAAACTGTAATGCTAAAATAAACTTCTCCAAATTACCAATAATGAAAACTAAATTTCTATCAACATACTAGAATCAAAACTGAATTATCATTTTAGTCTCTCTTTAGAAAATATAACACTATCAAGATCTGAGACGACAGCAAAGTAAGTGGAAGTTACACTCACCTCCTTCCAGAACCAAATAGATTACAACTAAATTATGAAACAACCAAGCTGAATAACCAACTGAAGATTAGCTGAACAGAAATCTTATAACCAAGGATTTACAGAAGCCACCCTCGAGACTGGTAAGATAGAAGGACATGCAAAAAGGGATGGCCCCACACCCGCATGCAGTTGAGAACTAGGAGGGACATATCATCTGCAAAGGTCCCACCTCAAGGATCCAGGAGTCTCAATCCCAAGCCAGGCTCCCCATCATGGAGCATCAGAGCAAGGAAGAGGAGCTCATTTAACATCTGGCTGTGAAAATCAGCCAAGATTCCCTCCCCCAGAGTGAGACAGAAGACTCCTAGCAACACTGGCACCGCTTAAGAGGCCAGCACAAAAAAATTCACTTGAAGTCACTCAGTCTGTACTCCTGCAGAGGGACAGTGGCTCAGAGCACAACCCAAAATTTGTGAAAAACTGTAAAATCAGTCTTAAAATTCACTTGAAGTCACTCGGTCTGTACTCGTGCAGAGGGACAGTGGCTCAGAGCACAACCCAAAATCTGTGAAAAACTGTAAAATCAGTCTTAAAAGGGAAAGGCATAGTAATACAGGCCTACCTCAAGAAAATAAATAAATTGCAAATAAATAATTCAAACTTGCATCTAAATAAACTAGAAAAAGAACAACAAACAAAGCCCAAAATGAGTAGAGGGAAGGGAATAATGCAGATCAGAGTGGAAGTAAATGAAATAGAGATTGAAAAAGAAATACAAAAGATCAATGAAACCAAAAGCTGGTTCTTTGAAAAGGTAAATAAGACTGATAAACCTTTAAAAAGATTCATGAAGATAATAAAGAGAAAGGACCCAAATAAATAAGATCAGAAATGAAAGAGAAGTAACAACTGACACCACAAAAATACAAAAGATTATATAAAATATTATGAACAACTATATGCCAACAAATTGGACAATTTAGAATAAATAAATTCCTATAAACAGTTAATCTCCCCAGACTGAGTCAAGAAAAAACAGAAAATCCGAACAGACCAATTATGACCAAAATCAAAGCAGTAATTAAAAAACTCCCAACAAACAAAAGTCCAAATGTTCAAAGAAAAATGAATATACGTCATTCGTTAGCTCTTCCAAAAAATTCAATAGGATGAAGATCCCCAAGCTCGTTTTACAGGGCCAGCATTATCCTAATTTAAAAACCAGATAAAGAAACTACAAAAAACAAAAATTATAGGCCAATATCCCTAATGAACACAGTTACAAAAATCCTCAACAAAATATTAGCAAACCAAATTCAGCAATACAGTAGTCCCTCTCTATATCGCAGTTCACTTATTGCTGCCTCACTGTATCGCAGGATTTTTAAAAATATTATATTTAATTATTTATCACAGATTTTTCACTACATCGTGGGATTTTGCGGTACTGTATACGTATGTTGTTAAAGTTACGTAGGTTTAAGAGTGTAGAATATGTTTAAGAACTTAAGTAGTATTTATAAAAGTGTGGAAAAGGTTAATAAGGGAGTGGGAAAGGTTAATAAGGGACTGGGAACGGTTTATAAGTGTGTGGGAAGGGTTTATAAAGCCTTGAAATATATATAAATACTAAAATAAATTTAAGGTTCCTACTTTGCGGATTTTCACCTATCGCGGGGGAGTCTAGAATGTAATACCTGCAATAAATGAGGGAATACTGTACTTTAAAAGCATCATACACCATGATCGAGTGAGAGTTATACCTGGGATCAATCCACATGATTTATCAAATAAGTAAAATGAAGGATAAAACTCAGATTTTTCATAAAAATTGATGCAAAAAAAGTATTTGACAATATCCAGCACCAATTTATGACAAAAACTCTCAGCTGAGGGGGACTTGAGGAACCATACCTCAACAAAATATGGACCATATGTGACAAACCCACAGCAAACATCATACTCAACTGGAAAAACTGTAAACATTTCCCTTACAATCAAGAAAAAAAAGGGATGTCCACATTCACCACTCTTTTTCAACATAGTAATGGAAGTCCACACCACAGCAATCAGGCAAGAAGAAATAAAAGGCTCCCAAATTGGAAAGAAGTAAAGCTGCCATTATTTGATATGATATTGTATATAAAGAACCCTAAATAGTTCTCACACACACACACACACAAACACACAACTTACTAAAACTAATAAATGAACCAGTAAAGCAGAAGAATACAAAATAAATATTCAGAAATTGACAGTATTTTTATATACCGATGATAGCTATCAGAAAGGGAAAAACTAAGAAAACAATCCCAATTACAATTGCATCAAAAAAAAAAAAATTGGATTGAATTTAACCAAGGAGGTAAAAGACCTGTGTGCAGAAAATTATAATATATTGAAGAAAGAAACTGAAGAAGATACAAATAAATGGAAGCATATACCATGCTCATGGATAAAATATAGCAGCATTAAAATGTCTGAAAGCAATCTACAGATTCTACCCAATTTCTATCAAAATACCAATAATGTTTTTCACAGAACTAGAACAAATAATCCAAAAATTTAAATGGAACCACGAAAGATCTCAGATAGCCATGGCAATTTTGAGAAAGAACAAAGTCAGAGGTATCACACTGTCTGATATTGAACTATAAAACAAGGCTATAAATAATTAAAGCAGCATGGTACTGCCATAAGTCAATGCAACAGAATAGAGAGCCCAGAAATAAACCTATGTCTATATGGTCGACTTATATTTGACAAGGGAAGGAAGAACATAAAATGGGGTAAAGACATCCTATTCAATAAATGGCATTGGGACAATGGAAAAGATACATAAAAAAAAAAAAATAGAAACTAGATCACCAACTTACATCATCTACAAGAATAAACTCAAAATGAATTAAGGATTTAAATGTAAGACTAAATTTATAAAACTCCTAGAAAACATAGGCAGAAAAAAATTCAGACATTTCTCCTAGCAATATATTTTTCTGATATTATCTCCTGAGGCAAGGGAAACAAAAGAAAATAAACAAATGGGACTAAAGCACACTAATAAGATTTTGCACAGCAGAGGAAACCATCAACAAAACAAACAAAAAACCCTACTGAATAGGTGAAAATATTTGATAATAACAAATTTAATAGTTATTATCCAAAATCTATAAGAAATCATACAAATTAACACCAAAAACAAACAATCCAATTAAAAATGGGCAGAGGACCTGAATAGACACTTCTCCAAAGAGAACATACAGATGACCAATAGAAATATGAACACATGCTCAACATCACTGTTCATCAGAGAAATGCAAATTAAAACCACAATGTGTTTATAACCTCACCCCGGTCAGAATGGCTATCAATAAATCAACAAACAAGCATTGACAAAGATGTGGAGAAAAGGGAACCTTCACGCACTGTTGGTGGGAATGCAGACTGGTGCAGCCACTATGAAAAGAAGTATGGAGGATCCTTAAAAAATTAAAAATGGAACTGCCTTATGACCCAGCAATTCTACTTCTGAGTATACATGTAATCCAAAGAAACCAAAACACTAATTCAAAAAGATATATATACACCACTATGTTCATTGTTGCATTATTTATAATAGCAAAGATATGAAAGGAACCAAAGGTCCATCAATAGACAAGTAAATTAAAAAAGTGGTGATACATATATACATATAATGTAATACTACTCAGCCATATAAAAGAATGAAACCGTACCATTTGCAGCAGCATGAACGGACCTAGAGGATATTATGCTAAGTGAAATAGGTCAGTCAGAGAAAGACTAATACCATATGATTTCACTTGTATATGGAATCTAAAAAACAAAATTAACAAATTAGAAACAGACTCACAGATACAGAAAATAGACTCTTGGTTGCCAGATAGAAGGGAGCTTAGCGGGGCTGGCTGAAAAAGGCAAACGTATTAAGTAGTAAAGATTGATAGTTACAAAATAGTCACAGGGATATAAAGCACAGCATAAGGAATATAGTCAATAATATCATAATAACTATGCATGGTGCCACGTGAGTACTGGGAATATTGGGAGGGAACACTTTGTAAAATATATAATTGTCTCACGATTGTACGCCTAAAACGAATACAAAATAATATTGAATATAAATTGTAATTGAAAAATAAAATTTAAAATTAAAAAATCCAAAAACATAAAATATAACACTAAAACACTGTCATATAAAAAACAATCAAAGAATAACCAAAATTTTTTTTAATACAGAAGTTTTACATATAGTTACTTAATACAAATATTATAGCATTTTTCTGAATTTAAAATGTTTGCAGTATTTACAGCTTTCTTAAAATTTTAATTTGTTATAATTCATTTGCTATTCTAAGTAAATGTTGATTTTATATGTAAATTTGTATTTGCAACTTTGTACTTATTTTCTTAAAAGTGCCCCAAAATTATATAAGTGCTTAGTCTTACATGACTTGGATCCTCCCCTGACCTGATATATAAGACAGTTAATAAATGTTTACTGAATGAATAAAGTTGGAAAATGTTAAAAATTAGATTCTTCTAGATTTTAAAATTCAATTTCTAGAGCAGCAACCAGTACAACAACTGATGTTTATTGAGCTATTAAACTATTACTACCATTGGCTGACTAGCCAAGGCTAGTTACTCCTTCAAAACCACTGATTATGTGGGGAAGTTGTAGTGTGTAGACAATTTACAGCTTGTGTTGTAGTGTGGTCGAGGACGCGGAAGTAATTCCAGCAGACAGAATGGGACGGACGGAGGGCTGCTGCACGCTCAGGCAGGTCAGCACTTAGCAGGGCAAGCACCTTCCTTTTATCGAAATCTGAGGGTGGCAATTACAGGATACACATCCTATCGCTTAAGGAGAAAACAGGATACCTGGGTTCAAACATTAACTACTTAGGTACAAAACAAAACTGTAAATCCTTAAGGCTAAGTTCCAAACAAGATGATAGGACAAGGGAGTAATAGAGTACTCAGCAAAGTCTCTTTGTCCTCAGGATACCATAGCTCAGTGGCTTGAAACAGCTTGCAGCTAGCATGCAGCTGCCGGCATTAGCAAGTCCAGCTTGCTTAACTGAATCACAGGATACCTGGACAGGGGGCGTGAAATGCCCCTACCCAGAGACTTGATTTCCACCAACAAGTTTGCTATACTGTACTACAGAAACCAGGTAACTAACCTTCACCTCCCTCCAATGAAACATCCTTGTAGACTTCTGCAAATTTACATTGATATACTCATTTCTCCTGGAAAGGGTTCCTTCATAACGTACTCCTCAAAATGAGCACTGTATAGCACACACACACACACACACACACAAAAAAAAAAAAATTAAAAAGAAAGAAAAAAAATCTAGAGGAATTCAAAAGCAATTGCTGGATTTGGGATTTTTGCTCATTTAACAATTAACAACAATTATGTATGAGGTGAAGGATCTTCATTTGTATATGGTGTACAATAGTAGTGGTAGACTCAAAAAATATTAGGAGCTATTACTCCAAAGCTCATGCTATTAATAAAGAAGCTTAGAAGAAATGTATTGATTACACCCTGCTAATTAGTGACTTATCTGGAATTGTTTGGACTCCTTTGGATAAAAGAAAAGTGAATTCCTTTCAATGTTTCAAAGATGCAAGCTGATCACAAAATACTTTATCAAAAAAAATGACAGTAATAGGTTTTAATACATACACTTTAAAAAATTCATGAAACCATAAAGGTGGAATTTCTTCTTTACAGAAGTGTGCCCATTAAAAAATGTAATAGGAATAAATGAATTAGAAAAACATCTGCAACCAGCAATGTAATGGTTGTCTGAGGCAAAGATCATCAACACATTCTAAATTTTCACTGGGAAAAATTTTATTGGGTAAAATAAGATTCACAAAGTCTCAAAACATCTCACCATAGGTATCTTTCCAATGAAGAAATCCCGAGGTACTGCCTTAGACTAGTGATCAAACTTAGCCTCACTAATAAGAAAAATTGATATTTGCTTCCTTATGTAATGCAATAGAAGGGACACAACATTACCCATACAGAATTCTTGCCAAAAGTTTTTAATCTGAATCTAATATGAAGGAAATAACAAGTCCAAATTGAGATACACTGTGCAGAACAGCTGCCTTACATATTCTTCAAAGTGTCAGTGTAATAAAATATCAAAAGGTTAGGGAACAATTCCAGAATAAAGGAGACTAAAGATACATGGCAACTAAATGTAATGTATGTTCTTGATTGAATACTGAAATTAAAAAGAAAAAGCAGGGACATTATTGAGAGTGGGGACAATTGGGAAAATCTGAATATGGATGGACTTTGCATTATATAATAATGCTAAATGTCGTTGGTAGGAGAATGGTCTTGCATTATGTTAAAGAACGTCCTTGTTGTTATGAAAGGTGCATTGATGTATTTATGGGTAAAGTGTTTCCATGGTTGTACCTACCTTACTATCATAAATTCAGAAAAAGAGAGAGCACATGTGCAAATGTGGCAAAATGTAAAATACTGAATGTAGATAAAGGGTATATGAGTGGACATAGAAAGCAGTTAAAAATTGGTAAATTAGAACTGATACAAATTTAAAACTTCTTATCAAAAGACAGTTAAGCGAAAACAAACAAAGAACAGACAAGATACCAACTAGGTGAAAATATTTGCAAAACTGACATAAACTCGTGTCTAAGATATATGAAGAATTCCTATCACTCAAAAATTTTAAAACAACCCAATTATAAAATGCATGAAGTACTTGAACAGACTTTTCACAGAGGAAGACAGACATGACCAATAAGCATGTGAAAAAGTGCTTAACATCATTAGTCAGCAGGGACGTGCAGATCAGCACTTCAGTGAGGTGCCAGTAAACACCCACCAGAATGGCTAAAATTAAACAGACTGACAACACCAGATCTTAGGGAGAATGTGGAGCGACCTGAACCCACACACATGGCTAGTGGCAATGTAAAATTGTGTAACCTCTCTGGAAAAAAGTTAGGCAACTTCGCTTTAAAGAGTCATATGAGTCATTTCAACTTTACCATAGGTTGATATTTTTCAGGAAAAAAAAAGTTGGGGAAAAAAATCTGTGATGCTTTAGAATATGGCATCAGAATATAGACATGATTCAGTATATGTATTCATTTATAGTTGGTTCTCTATTCTTTTGATCTTAGATGATTTTCCTTAAGTGTTTCATTTAAAAAAAATCTCTTGAGTACCTGCCATGTACTACCCAGCAATGCCGTGTGTACTGAGAGTATAATGTTGTTCAGGAAAGACAGGTTCCAATCGTCATGGAATTTATATTCTCATGGAGAGATACATACTAAACAAGTAGATAGAGAGGTGGATAAATAGAAAGAAGTTACCAAATGTTATTAGGGCTCTGAGTATAGAGGATGCTAGATAAAAGGATTTGAGAGAAAGTTCTACTCTACTCATTCATACAAAAAGCTATGGAAGCAGCATTCCAGACAGAGGTTTAGGGGGTGCAAAGGCCCTGAGGTAGAAAATAGCCTGGAAGGTGTTTAAAGTAGAACACTTGCTGCATCTTGTTCAGCTGGCCGCTTGGCACCTGGTCCAAGTCACCATTTCTTTGACATAACATGCAAGAACAATATCAAGCATTTAACATAGGTCAGAAAGGGTGGAAAAGATAGGGAAGAGTTTTAGGTCAAAGACTGAGGGAGACTACAAGAGTGAGTTTCTGAATCCAGGAGTTAAACAGAACCAAGGTCTCTGGAGCCCACAATGCAGAGAGTTCTGGATCTGCTGCTTTGTAAGATAGGTCAGTTCGTTCTATCAGCTTACCTGCTTAGTCTCATCATTATCTAATGATGATAATGACATGGTCAAGATATGAAGTCAGTCATAATTCACTGATTAATTTTCATGTGTCAGGTTCTATGTCTAGTGCTTGATCTCATTTAATTCTCTCAACCACTCCAAGAGGTAAACAGTATTCTCCCCACAGTACAGATGAGGAAACAGGCTCAGAGTGGTTAAATAAAGCACAGAAGGTCACACAACCCCTATATGGCAGAGCCTGCATTTGATCCAGGTCTGTCTGATTCCAAATCTCACTCTATATATCATTACCTTTGTAAATCTTCAAATATTCCTGGTAGTACGTTCTGGTTGGTACTTTGTCCAGGGGACTAAAGAAACCAAAGGGTCATTGGGATGCAAAAGGACTTTAGCAAGACTTTAGAGAGAGAGGCAGAGGGAGAGAGAGGGAAGGAGGGAAAGGCTGGGGAAGAACAAAAGCACATGCAGTTGTAAGACTGACTTGAGTCTACTCAGAATTATTTTGGTTCACATGGTACACCAGACATTTGTCTAAGGGCGCTGCACAAGCAAATAACGTCATAATCTTGAAACCTGAACTCAAAATGCATTAATTTCTTTTTTACCAGCAGAGATTCAGAGAAATATGCCACAGTGACCTGATTCTTAAGCTTTTGCTTTCGATAATCAGAGAGCTGGAAAATAGAAGCTGAACATTTATATACACTTTAAAATTATAATGCAAAATAGAAGCCAAGAATAAATTTTATATCAAGGTTATAAGCAGATGAAAAATAGTCTGTACTAGGAATGCAAACAGACATTAATTATAGAGGATTCACAAAGCATCATAGTAATACGCAGTTTGCAATACTTCGCCAAAATTTGCATAACTATATAGCCTCCTCTCAGATTCCAGAGATTCTATTTTTGATAAGTAGCAACTGAAAAGGTTAGTCACCTCATCTATATTATTATTCAACTTCTGTGAATGTGAAATGGTAAAACCTTGAATTTACATGTTATCAAGCCAGATTGGCTGCCTCTTTTTACTCATTCATTGCAGCACAACTGAGCGCCAGGCATTGTGTACAACCCTGGGGATAAGGAGATAAATAAGAAACACAGTGTGTCTCCAGGAGAATTTCCAATCCACAGAGAAACAGTCTAGTAAACACACAGCCCCAACAGAGTTTGGTCAAAATAAAGAGATGGAGATCAAAATGGCAATATGATGTTAGGAGCCATCTCCCGACCAGATGGCTGCAATTACAATAATGATATTAAATAAATTAAAATTTTCCTTCTCTGTCTTCCTTCTTCTTTTCTTTCTCCTTCCCTCCCTTTCTCACTCATGCTTCCCTCCCTTTCTTCCCCTTTTATTCCATAAGATATCCAGTCGTGAGTTAGCAAAACTGTACAATCATAGCACTTTACATGAATGTAACACTATGTGTCAGGCAATCATAACATCTTGTTGAATCCTCACAAAGCGCCAGGGAGAAGATACAGTTATTTTCCCCATTGTACAGATGAAACCGAGGCACAGAGAGTTGACATGATTTGCCGCGGTCACACATCTGGCAAGTTGGTGAACAAAGACCCAGGCGCTGTGACCCCAGCATTGCGGCTCTGGAGTTCACTGCCTGAGTTGCTCCATTGTGGGGTGCTAGGCTTTCACACCACCTGAAGCAATAAGGATTCAGGGATTAAAGAACATTTTGGAATTTCTAACAAAGGCCTTATAAACAGAGAATCTGCCTTTCAAATTTCAGAGACAGGAGGTAAAAAAGGATGATGAGAAGAAAAAATGGCAGCATTCAGCGTCCATTTTCTCTTGTTTCCGCCTTTGGGAGCACAGTGACCCTCCACCTGCATAAATGATGAGAATTGTCATTCTGCTTGATTACTGTGTATCTGTCAGGAGACTCAGAGTGAATTCAGCAGAAATAAAATAAGGAAGGAAAAGAACCTACTAATTGAGTCTGGCCCAGTTGCGCCATTTTGAGTCACTGGTATTTTCCTTATTTTGTAATCACAGCCAAGCAAACGTGCCCCTCAGAAGCCACAATATTTCAAAACAATAGTAAGCTTGATAGCTCATTATGCTGTCACACCAAAAAACGAACCCACCAGGACACCAAAAATCCTAGAAAGCTGAAGTGCGAAGTAGCAGCATTAATTTTCTCCTATTAAAAAACAATGGAAGCGGGGCGCAGGTTTTTTACTCTGTGAGAACTGGCTTTCAAAATCATCCAAAGTAAACCTCTTAAGACATTTCATCTCTGCTTTGAAAGTTTTAAGCTGGCCCTCTGATTACAGAAATGTTCATGTTAAATCTCATCCAGACGAAGAATGTTTTATAAATTGTAACGTCTTTAGTCAGAGCCCCCTTTGAAGCTCTACAATGTAGCCTAACAAGTTCTTACATTATGTCATTTATCGATTCTATTAATTATCATTATAGGGATTGATTTATATTTTTTTATTGTTCTCTCACCAGATAGTATAATGCCCTCCCTCTCTGCCACTCCATAAGCATCACCTGGGCTCACTCATATCTCTCCAGCTGAATGCTTAATCAGATGTTAGTCGTCTTCACACTGGATTGCTTCTCTTCCTCCTCCCCTTCACTATACTCTCTCAATACAGTACACAGAGGCCAAGTGATAGAAACATAAACCAGGAGTGTTACAAAGTCTAGTTCTATCAACAACTCCTTCCCACCTCAATGAATTCTTACACAGTGCGATGATGCAATTTTCACAGTGAAGTGAAAGGACAGCCTTTTGCTTCCGCTGCTGATTAAAATTTAGCTTGTGTTCAATTAACTGGGGCAATGGAAAAAATAACAAGAAAAAATATATAATTGGCAATGGGAGTACAAGAGACAATTTGGCCTCAATATAATTACTTTCTGAATTATATTTTACTTGGGCTAATATAAAAATTACCTTTCCTTCTTGAGCTCGCAGTTGAGAAAGCAGGAGGCACAAGTCCCAAGTGTACTGCATTGCAAGAAAGCCAGCCTAGATTTTTAAATTTCCTTGGGTGATTCAAAAAGTAGATAATAGAGAAATGGGAATGCTTAACTGTTTTTCTTACAAGATATAAAATCCAGATTAATGAGACTGTTTTATAGTCACCTCAAACTCAAACTGTCTAAAAACCAAACTGATCGTGTTGCCTTCAAATCGGCTTCCTCTCCTACAACCTGTATTTCTCATCATTCTCCAGCCCCCAAGCTGGGGGGAGTGAAACTGGGACACTGGCAGACTGGAGAGGGCACATCCCATCAACAAAAAGACTTGGTAGCTAATTTACTTGGCTGAAGTTTGCCCATGTCACCAGATATGTTTTCCCTAACAACCGCAAACCCCTATTTTATGTAAAAACTCATGATTTTTAAGTTTGGGGCTGAACCAAATGCAGATACATCCCATCGTTTTTGATCCTTGCCTACTATAAACTTCCGGTCCTCCTTTCTCCATCAAATGTAACCAATCCCCAAGTTCTGAAGTTCTGATACGTTTTTCATACTATCCCTCCTGCTGTCCCTTTCGCGTCCCACTGCCTTCATCTGTGCTCTCATTATTTCATGTCTGCATTTTTAGAACAGTATTCTGTCTCTTTTTCTCAAAGCCTGCCAGATACAGTCACCGGATTGATGTTTCTAAAACAGAAGTTTCCCAACTTCCATTTGCATCAAAATCACCTGGAGGGCTGGTTAAACCCCAAGCTCTACACCCAAGCATTTTTCAATTTAATGGGTCTCAGATGGTGCCTGATAACTTGCGTATCAACAAGCTCCCAGATTAAGCTGATGATGGTGTTCCAGGAACCACACTTAAGAGAAGTAGTGCTCTAAAGTATCACTCCCCTGCTCTGACCAATTCAGTGATACCACATTTCCTCCACATTAAACTTAACAAACTCTTCCCCAGCCTAGTACTTTGGGTCCTCATAACCCAGTCTCTTCCTCTCACCTGCTTGCCTTTTCACTTCTCTTCTCTTGTTCATGTAACTTTTTCATGGAGTAGTACACCCAAAACTCACATCCCAGTGCAGCCAGCCCTAATCAGACTTCTACTTTTTCTTCTAGACTCCTGTGGCATTAGCTCTCCAGGTTGCTTGGTGTAATCTAAAATGCATAGAATTTAGAACCTGGGATTCCAATTATGACTTAGTTCTTTCATTAGCTGTGTAACTTGACTAGCCATTTAACCATTATGAACTGGTTTCTCCTTCAATAAAAGAAACATATATCTACTTTTAGTCCTGGCTGGTGTGGCTCATTGGATTGAGCACCAGCCTGTGAATCAAAAGGTTGCCAGTTGGATTCCCAGCCAGGGCACACATGCCTGGGTTGTGGGCCAGGCTCCCAGCTGGAGAAGTGCAAGAGGCAAAAGATTGATGTTGCTCTCACACATTGGTTTCTCTCCCTTCCCTCTCTCTCTAAAAATGAATAAATAATAAAATCTTTTTTAAAATCTACTTTTATTGGGTTGTATAAACAATTAATTGAAACTAACTACTTAAGCCTTCAAAGAAACATAATACAAAGTAAGTGCTTAATAAATGTTAGTTTCCTTCCTTCATGTGTTTCCCCCAACCACACATTTAGCACTAAATAAAAAACACATGGTCAGTACAGGGCGACCCGTTTCACCATGTTGTGGTGCTGTATGTAGGGCAGGGGTCAGAGAGAAAACAATGCTGCTTGCTCAGCATTTGCCCCTTTTCCAGGCACTTCTCCCACTTTTGTATGGGACTGGCGCCTTTCTAGCTGTTGCCCTGGCCCTCGTTCCCAGAGTGGGTGGGTCTGCGGATATTCTAGGACTGTCAGTGCCCTTTAAACATGGGGACTCCGCTGAGAGACTGCAGTTTCTTCCTCTGCCCCAACCCCCAAAGGTTTGCACAGTCAGAAACAGAAACAATGAGGCTTGATTTTCCCTGGCGTTGGGACCATAATCTGCAGGGTCTGGTCAGGAGCTGGGAGCACTCCCCAGGTGTCCCTCCCGACTTTTTAAAACATGTGACTGTGCTTTCCACCAGCCTGATGCTGCCACCGCTGCTGCCGCCACCACACCACATCCTTTCTACCCTGGCTCCACCCCTCCTACCTGTCTGGGTGACTATTTCTTCTTTATATTTTTGTTTGTTGGACTTCCATCCAGCTTGATTTTCTGGAACTTCTGGCTGTCTCTAGTTTTGAGATAGTTGCATTCCTTCTTAGTTGTGGAGGGAGACCCAGCGTGTCTGTCTAGGCCTCCATCTTGGCTGGAAGTCTGTTCCTTAAAAGTGTCTATCATAGCTCTGACTTTACATGTATTAGTTTGATTAATTTTTAACACACTCACTAAACTGGACAAGGACAAAAATGTATGCATATTTGCTTTCCAAACCGCAGTATTAAAATAAATAAACAAAAATCACAATTTGGATTTCTAAGGGCTTCAGTCATCTTTTAACAGAATATCATCACCTTCCCATATCCAGAGCTTTTAAATCTTATTATTTCTTGGCTCCCTATCTGATGACACGCCCCGCAAATACAAATGATGCATAATTCACATGTGATTTTCAGCTTTCAGTGAGCTTTCAATTCATTTCTACATTTCACTCAATTTATTGATGAAGAATCTGGAGCTCAAAATGCCACATAGTTAACAAGACACAAAGTTAAAGTTGAAATTCTAACCACACCAAAGCTCTCACAAAATATAAAAAGGGAAAGGTGAGAAACTGGAAATTGGGTCCAATTCTGAAGGCCCAGTGGAAAATATATTTAAAAATAAAGGTATCTCTCCAACTTCAAACATAAACAAATATTTAATTTATTAAAAGGGATTATTTTATTAAAAGTGAGTGAGATTGGGCCACATTCTATCTTACCAGGGAATATAGCTGATATGAAAGTGTAAAAACTCAGTCATTCCAATTCACCGCTTAGACAGCAACCTTTACCAATTTCTTCTTTATGTATCTGTTTTGTGCTTATTCGTTATACCGTATAAGCACCAACTTAACAGATACTCTCCTGTTCTCTATTTGTCTACAATGCAAATTAGCACACAATTTGGTGGCTCTCAATATTTCCTATGTATACATTTAGCCTCAAGGCTAAAATAAGAACTATGTCTAAGAACACCTCTGTGCCTTGTACCTGATCAGGGTCTTAAGGATCACCTGAGCAAACCACCTCTTTTTACTGAATTAATGGGCACCAGTCAATCTCAGAGGAGATGACTGAGAAGCTGAGCAGAGATTTTGAGAGTGTGGAGTTAGAAAGACAAAAATTGGAGTCCTGAGGACACCAAGGAAGGGGAACCCTGGAAATTCCCCATGGTTTGGCTTCGCAACCCAAAAAAGAGCAATACACCATACATAAATAAATCTTTACAATAGCAGAAGTCCTGCTTCAGATCATCCCATTCTCAAATTTAGGTTATGGTTATCCAGGATTTCTAGTGGCCGTAGCTTCCTGCTAGAAGCAAAAATATGTCCTTTCTGGAGGAAGACCATCTTAGATCTCACTTTACCTGACATTATTTTTCAAATACAGTTTCTAGAATTCAATAAAAATTCAACCAAGGATCAGGAGGAATGATATAAAGGGATCACAAACAGAAAAACAAATACAATGTAAACAAACTCACCTAGGATCCAGATAATAAAGTCTCGAGACACAGAATGTTTAATATGGTTAAAGAGATAGTAGGCATAATTAGAAAGTTGGACAGGGAACTGGGAACTATTACAAAAAACTAAGTTGAAAAATACAGAACTGAAAAATATAATAATCAAAATGAAGAACCCCAAGGTTTTTAATAGTACAGTAAACCCAGTTAAAGAGAGAGTTAATAAACTGGAATATAGGTCTGAAAAAAGTACCCAGAATAAAACATGATGAAACAAAAGGATTCTTTTCAAAACAGAGAAGAACAAATATTGCAAATGTATGGAGAAAAAAACCTCACTGAAGAGGATGGAGGAAAAAGGTGATGAACTAAGTAACTATGGAAATGAACAGAGTCTGTAAGACTGAAGGCAGAAGAAACTGTGCATAAGCGCTGGCGCTGTTCTTCAGTTGGTAGTTTGTGTCCTGTGGGATACAGGTTAACAATTCTGGATTTGCCAAATAAGCACACTGGAATCGAGCAATTAAGTAAATGAATGGCAGACAGTTGGAACAGGTTACTCACCGTTGGAGAGGAAGTTTACAAATAAGCAAGAGAAACGCTAGAGCAATCCACATCTTAAGAGATTAGAGACACTAGTATGAATTCATATTTAGCTTAATATAGAAATAGACAGTTACACTATTTTTATAATATTTATACATATACTGTAGACTCCTGTTAGATATGTATATATACACAGGTTACTGTAGACACATATATGTTCCTGCTCTGTCAGACAAGACTAGAAGCAATGTCACATAGTAGCAATGAGCATACCTAGCACCCAGATCTTGATTTCAAATACCATTAACCAATAAAAGAAACCAGAGCTCCTTGGACAAATATCTTTTCTTATTCAAAGGACCTGATCCTGAGGTTTGTTTACTTTTCATTTAAAAATGAAGTGTAGTGGGAGTTTGAGGGGGTTAAAATAATCTAGCACCAAACTGAGAGCTTCTTTTTGTAGTAATGAAAAATACTGAAGTAGAATTGAAAAGGAAATTACACTGTGAAAGTGTGAGTCTGTATGTCTTAACCTTGATGCCCTTGTTCCTTAGAAACATTGTGTGTATTATGACGTCTCCCATGCTGTGAGGACCATTGGGCTAAAGCAGCTCAAGCAGATGGAGTGAGTGGGAGGGCCTCCTAAAAGATACCAGAATTAGAAGCTTTGCAATTTTGTTGATAATGCTTCACAAGGTTCACCGAGGCCCATACATCCCAGTTCAAGCCCAGTCCAACTTTACACTGTTGTTGCAGCATAACCATTCATCACAGTCCCTTTACACTCCAATGTGTCCTGATCTGGGACAATCCCCTGATAGTCACAGGGTTGATGGTTCACCGGTCCATCATTTTCCGAGCACTGACTCTGAACCTGGCTTTCTGATAATGACGGGAAATACAAAGGTGAGCCACATAGTTCCCAGCCCCCAAGAACTCAGGAACGGAAGATCAGGGCAAGGGGGCAAGGGGACCACTGAATGACAACACAAAGCAATGAGAGTCACACGCAGGTCTATGCCATATGCTGTTGGGATGTCAGGGATGGGGGACAGATGAATCAAAGGACCACGGCAGGTTCCTCAGTGCCAACGGCAAGAAGATCAGCTATTCAGTGATGTAAGAACAGTGAATCAGGCAGGTAGGGCTTTCCCTTTTAAAATATTTAATCAATTTGTGTTCCTACGTACTCATGGAATTGGGGCGGTAAGAGGCAGGTAGGGCTTTCCCTCTTAAAACATGCAATTAATTTGCCTTCCTACGTGTGCATGGAACTGGGGTGGTAAGGATTAAAGTGAGAAAGACATAGTTTCTGACTCATATTTCTTCAGCAGTTTAAGAAAACCTGCCCTGCCTGGTGAATCATATTATATGTAGACAATCTTATAATATGTAGAAATAGATAAAAACGTATGCCACAACTTACTAGCTTTAAAACATAAATTGGATCATGGATTTGACTGTTCTCAGAGTAAACCCCATGCACTTCCCATGACTCACAAGCTCTGCCCTTCCTGTGCAGCCACACGTGCTGCTGCTCTCACTCCAGCTCACTAAGCTTTGGCCGCCCTGAGCTTGGCTGTGTCCTCAGGCTGGTGCACTCTTCCTACAGTGCTTTACAAGTCTGATTGTATTAAGGGAAGGCCCCCCTGAGAATGACACCAGCCCAGAGGGAATCAAACAAAGCCAACAGGTCAGGAGAAGTTGTTCCTGCTGATGTCATAGAGCACCCAGGCTGCCAGCTGCCTGATAGCAGAGACCTCTGCCTGCTTCACCCCCTGCTGTGCCCTGGTGTCTGGACCTGTCCAGCATGCCCAGTTCCTCCCCCTGGCCCATGTTGACCCACGGGCCTTTTCCCTGTAAAACCACATTCCTAACCTTTGGGAGTTCCCGTAGTAAAGCCCAAGTATGTACTACATCAGTACACGCTTCTTAAAGTACAGTATGCTCAGCCCCAATGCTGTGCAGAGGATGAGAAACAAAGTACCCAAACATTTTTCTGGATCAAATCATGGTACCCAGAACTTCCCACTCAGGAATCTTTTCCCTCACCTCCTCAAGTGTGTCTCCCTCAAATGGCAAATTCCCCACCAGAATCCTATACAAAACTACCCCCAGGCTCCAGGCATCAACCTTCAGAGCATCATAGGCGTGATTCCACATGATCTCTGGGGCCATATAGAATGAGGTGCCACAAATGGTTGTCAGCTTATAGTTTGTAAAGTCCCTGGCAAAGCCAAAGTCTGCTATTTTGAGGTTTCTCTCACCATCTAGCAGTATGTTTTCTGGCTCCAGGTCCCGGTGGATGACTTTCTTCTGTTGGCAGTACTGAACTGCTGATAGTAGGTGCCGGAACATGAGTCGGACTGCTGCCTTGGTCCTGGGGCCGCAATTTTCTAGGTAGTCTTGTAAGCTCCCTCCGCTTACATGCTCCATGAAGATATAACATTTCTCCTCAGTGTCAATCACTTCAAATAACTGTGTGATATTTGGGTGATTTAAACACTTATGACAATGAACTTCTTGAAAATATTCAGTTACCTTGCACTTGGTAATGGCTTTGACAGCCACCACTGTTTCCCTCGGCAAGTTCAGGGCCAACCACACCGTGGCATAGGAGCCCTTGCCAATGGTGTGCAGGAGCCTGTAATCGCCAATCAAGTGCTCCTGAAGGACAGCGGTGGCTGCAAGGTCATTACCCATGGTAATTTCAAAATAAGAACAAAAACAAATCAAAAACTAAAATGAAAATGATAAAATAAGTAAATAAAAAATAAAACAAAAATAAACACAAATAAGAGAAATTTAAAAAGGGAAAATAATAAAGGAAAATAAACAAAATGCAAAAAATGGGGGAAAATGCAGTAAGAAAAAGAAAACACTCTCACAAAGTAACGGCAAGAACAAAGCTCGCAAGTCCAAGTCCAACAGGTCACCACAATCAGCTTCCTGGGCTCTAATGGACAAAAATCTCAGCCCCTCCAGAGCTGTATATATAGGATGGGCTTCCAGTTGCATCACAGTGACGCCTATGAGGTCAGAGCAGGGTGTGGACCAGGTGTGGCTGGGGACAAACTACAGTGGTTTTCTTACTTTTTGGCCTCACAGAACCTCTGGCTGTGGAATTTAAAAAAGGGACCCCCTCCCACCCAATGAGCCTCTTGTTTATGTGAAATATTTAAGATTGATATTTACTTTATTAGAAAAAAAAGTCTGTTAACTCGCCAAAAGAAAAGTAAAGAAAAGAAAAGACAATGAAAAGTCTTAGTCTCATGCTCCAGGTCATAGTTCAAATATCAACTGCTGAAAGAAAAACTTCCCTGACCCACCCATTCCTACTTGCTTCACCCAGCCCACCACGTTTGTCATCCTCACAGCGCTAACTGCGGGCAATTGGTTTTGGTCACTGCCCGCCCTCGCCATGAAGGCAGGAGCATGCCTGTAGTCTTCCCTGTGTCTAGCACAGTGAGTGGCAACAATAAGTGTTTAAAAAATAGAAGAGTTTGGGATAACAGAAGACTCTATGGCCAACTACTTATTTAATCAAAGTGATTCATTAAAAAAAATCTTTTATTTTTTAAACATATTATGCTAGTCATTTATATTTTAAGCTTACCCTCCTGTATTTTGGCCAGATAGACTTTTCCCAAGAGAAAAAAAGTCTAATTAATCTTAGTAATCCTAGTACTTGGCAACTTCTGAGCAACTGGTAAGTTCTCAATAAATGTCTACTAAAAAAATAATTAATTTGAGAAAAAATGGAGAAAAATGGTTCTATAAAGAAGCTTTCCCCTCTAGAACTTAAATCTCTTATTAACTACATTTATCCTAAAATATCTTCCCAGGACAAAGTCAAAAGGTATTTTACATATTTTAGAAAAATTGAAAAAGATCTAATTGGGTATCCCAGTTGACACTTCATGATGAACATAAGAAAAGTCATTATAAAATCTTCAATGAGGGAAAAAATCTCCTCTTTGAAGTAAACTTGAGCACAAGAACACTAATAAAGCAAATACAGAAAAATAACAATAGTGGAACTGGAGGTAATACAGATGCATTTTTGAGGTTATCTGTCACATAACCATGTCACTTATACTTCCAAAATGGCTGACAAGTATTAATAACTCAGCTGACAAGTGTCGAAGAAAACTTTTCTGTCCTTTAGGAGACTCTCTAATTTTGAAATCAAGCAGCAACAAACTATAACTTGTATTCTGTTGCTAATGTCTACAGAACTCCTATACAGAACCCAATACCACCCACTCCCACAGAACTGTGAAGTGCCTGTCAGAGAGAGGGGACCTGTTTTATTCAATCAGTAATTCAAAACATGAATGTTGTGGCAGAAACAAGATATAATCTGGCATATTTTCCTCCAAATACAGAGCAAAGTACCCTAAAAATTCAAGTTGTTTTAAACTTACTGTACAGAGGCCACAGAGTTTGGTCAGAGAGCACTTGAAATCAGCTTATCATAAGAGCCCTTCTCAGATAAGCTATATAGCCTCAGACACATTCATTCCTTCAACAGACATTTCCTGAGGGACTATTATGTAATAAACATTATACAAGATTATGGGGATACAGAAGTAAAAATATATAATCCATATCTTTCTGAAACTTATAGTCTAGTGTGGAGTCAGGCAGTTGGGACAGATGGGAATAGTTAACCAAATTCATTTACCTTTCACTGGGGGCATTTCCCAGCCTTCACGTAACCACATTCTGGCCAGTGAAATGTGAGTAGAAGTACAGTACACCATACCCAGACTTGGCTATGGAAAACTTCCCTACTGATTATAAACTTTCTCTATCTCTTTATTTGCCAGCTGGGTACAGAGGATTCTAAGGAGTTAGAGGTGATGGAGCCTCAAGATGGAAAGCAGAAGGCCACCTACTGACCACACTCTTGAAAATATTCTGTAAGCAAGAATTGACTCCTATTATGGTAAGTGACTGAGATTTGAAGTTGTTTGTATGACAGTTTGTCTGCTCTACCAAAGCATGAGCCCAAATGACCTCCAAGATACTATGATACAGAGTATGCACGGGATGATGTAGAACTACCAGAAAGTGGCATCTCACCTGGGCTGAGGCTGGATATCAGAGAAGGGTCCCCAGAAGAAGAAATACTTAAGATGAATCTTGAGGAACATCATGAGACAGTGAGAAAACAAATAGAAGGTTGAGGAGGAGAAAGCACATGTGAACTCATGAAACTTTGAGGGAATGTAGTACATTGGGAAAGCATTAGTGATTCCTGAATATAAGAATGTAGAGTGACGTTGGGAGATGGACCTGCTCAATATGTATTTGTTGAAATGACTGGACCCAGGAGATGTAGTAACTACTAGAAATAATGGATAAGAAAAGAAAAAGTAATCAAGGACATCTAACTTAAAAGGCAGATTGATGACGTTCTTTTCATGAAGATAGAAAATGGAGGAGAAAGAAATGAAAGGATGTGTTCAGTGGAACACCCAAAAGAAGAATCAGCAGGTAGTTGTATATAAGGGTCTAGAGCTCAGTCAGTGTTAAGGATGGAAGAAGTGGTTGAAATCATAGGCATTAGGGGATTTCTCAGGCATAATATTCTGAGTGAAAAGCCAGAGAAACAGGGAAGGGAAAGGGAAAGCAAGAAAGAAAGAGGGGTGGAGAGAGAGAGAGAATATGAGAAAGAAGTCATTTAAGTCATATAAGCCGAAGAGAAGAGATATTGAAAAAGCAGTCAATACTGACAAATGCCTCAGAGATATAAAGTAATGTGATAGCCTGATAATGTGCATTATATTTGACAACTAGTCAACTATTTGTGACCTTAACAAGTTCTATTTCAGTACTGGCAAAAGCCAGGTTAAAATGGTCTGCCAAGTGAATGAGAGATGAAGAATTAGAAATGAGAATATAAAATACTCTGTAAGGAAAATTGACTCTAAGGAACAATTAGCTAGAAGTAGACAAAGAGATATAGTGTGTTTCATATTGTTTTAATTTTTCAGGATACAAGACTTAAACATGTAAATATGTTGAATTCTCTGAACTTTTATATCCCTACCTATAAAATAGGGATAATAATGTCCCTTCTGCTTGGTCCATTGCGTTGTTTTCAGAACAAATAAGATGACATGTGAAAGATTCTAATCTAAGTACTATGTAAAGGGCAAGGTTATTGCGTATTTATAAGTATTGAAAATATGGAGTTATAAAAGTCAGGAGTCCAGTGAAATACAGTTGGCATAAAATCAAGGTAAAAATATAATCAGTTTAGGTCTAAAAATATTAAGAAAAACGTCTTTTTAATACACACTACAAGATAGTGACCCCAAATGTTACAGGCTAACAACAGATTTCTAAATCCTATGATGGACAAAATTCTTCTGGAGCTCCTAGGTTACAGCCTGGATTTCCAAACATCTTCATTACACAAGAAAGAAAGAAAAAAAAGCCAGTTAACCCTGGCACTCAGCAATGCATTAAGTCATCTGGGGATCTATTAGTCTTATGAGTAGTAGTTCATAAATAAATATTTCTGGCAGTCACCCAGTTTCACAAAGCAAAAGACTAGCTTCATAATATAGGTCTCATGATCAGTGAAATCATGGTGAATGGCCACAGCTTGCTAAGTATGTTATTCTAAGGGGCAACTGAGGTATTCTGGCTAGAAAGCTAGCCATTTTAGGACTTCTCTCCTGGGTAGATTAACCATCCAAAAGAATATGGTCCAATCATTATTTAACTAGCCGCTAAACCTTTAAAGACCCTACAAATAACATTATTATTAGCATTATGACATGAGTGGAACTAGTTTTTCTCTCATAAAACTTCTAACAAGTGGTCTTAACACGTCCCATCTTCTTCCTGTGGGAAGATAACGCCCATAAAAAAAAAAAAAAAAAAAAAAAAGAAAGTCCTTTTCCTTTTTTCTCTGCACTTTTGGACAAGTCCCTCTGACTTGGTGCCTAGTTGCTAACATATCCTCCTCATTTATTTTATTTTAAAAGATGTAGGGTGCTAATTAAGGTCAAGTAGCTGTGTTTCCAGCTCCAAATGGTAATTGTTCAGAATAAACTTTCCTTTAGAATAGAGACTAAAGATCTAGCCTTGAGACACAAATAAACCCTATTTACAATTACTTTTACCTTTTTTTATCTGAAAGCGACCAGGCTACAATACTAAAAGAGTGTTTCTTTTGTCCATTTTTCTCAAACATTTTATCCTTAATGTGTGATACTACCATATGCAGCTATTCAACAAGGCCAAATGTCCGTAGGACAATTTTTAGATCTTCCATGCACTGCAATGCTAAATTCCAGACTAAGACTGAGGGTCAAAAAAGCAATTTGCTAATTACCTCAATCAGAACCATGAAGAAAAAGACAAAACTTACGTTGCCCTCATAAACTCCCACCGAACATTTATAGAGACCTTTATAGATAATCAAGTATCTTTTCATAAGTTTGCCTCATTTATCCTTAAAATAACTTTGTAAAGTTTTTACTCTTCATCATCACTAATTAAGAGAAGAGAACGCTGAGGCCCAGGAAGTTTAGGAACATTTCCCAGGCTACACAGTTGTTCGAGAGCTGAACCAAGTCTATATCCAAGGTTCTCTGCTTCCTCAACTGTTTGCACTACACAGTAGATAGCCCCCATCATGTTACCTACTTTATGTTTACTTCACTTCTCTAGCAACAATGGAAAGAGTCTGGCTTTCTCTGAAGTAATTAAGAATCTTTGATGATATTAGGTAGCATGATTCCTCCAACTTTGTTCTTGTTTCTCAGGATTGTTGCTGCTATGCAGGGCCTTTTGTAGTTCCATATAAATTTTTGAAATATTTGTTCTAGTTCTTTGAAATATGTTGGAATCTTGAGAGGTATTGTGTTAAATCTATGGATTTCTTTGCGTAGTAAGGACATTTTAATGATGTTAGTTTTTCCTATCCATGAACACAGTATGTGCTGCCACTTATTTGTATATTGAACTACACTATAAGGCCTAGTAATCAAAAAAGTATAGTACTGGCATAAAAACAGACACATGGATCAATGGAAGAGAATGGAAAGCCCAGAAATAAACTCACACCTTTATAGTCAATTAAAATTTGACAGAGGAAGTAAGAACACACAATGGGCTAAAGACAGTTTATTTAATAAATGGTGCTGGGAAAACTGGACAGGTACATGCAGAAAAATGAAACTAGACCACCTTCTTACACCACACACAAGAATAAATTCAACATTTTAAATTTAAACAGACCTGAAATAAATTTAAAAAAAAAATCCTAGGAGAAAACATAGGCAGCAAAATCTCAAACATAGCTTACAGCAACATTTTATCAGATATATGTCCCCAGGCAAGGGAAACAAAAGAAAAAACTAAACAAATGGGACTACATCAAACTGAAAAGTTTTTGAACAGCAAAAGAAAACATCAACAAAATAAAAAGACAATCCACAAAATGGGAAAAGATATTCACCAATACATCTGATAAGGGGTTAATATCCAAAATTTATAAAGAACTTACAAAACTCAACACCAAAAAAACAAATAACCCAATTAGAAAATGAGCAAAGGATCTGGGTCAACACTTCTCCAAAGAGGATATATAGATGGACAACAGACATATGAAAAGATGCTTGATGTCACTAATCATCAGAGAAATACAAATTAAAACCAAAATGATATATCATCTTACACCTGTCAGAATGGTCACCATCAATAAATCAACAAACAACAAGTGCTGGTGAGAATGTGGAGAAAGGGGGACTTTTACACTGTTGGTGGGAAAGCAGACTGGTGCAGCAACTGTAAAAAAGAGTATGGAGATACCTCAAAAACTTGAAAATGGATTTGCCTTTTGATCCAGCAATCCTACTTCTGAGAATATATCCAGAGGAACCCAAAACACTACTTCAAAAGCATGTAAGCACCCCAATATTCATTGCAGCATTATTTATAATCACCAAGATATGGAAACAGTCCAAGTGTCCATCAGTAGATGACAGGACAAAACAACTATGGTACATTTACACAATGGAATTCTACTGGGCCATAAAAATAAAATAAAATTTTATTCTTTGCAACAATATCGATAGACCTGGGGAACATTATGCTAAGTGAAATAAGCCAGTCAGAGAAATACAAACACCATATGGTTTCACATATATGTGGAATCTAATGAACAAAATAAACTAACAAGCAAAATAGAACAGACTCATAGATGGAGAGCAGGATGGTAGGTAAGGCAGGGTGTGGGAGATAGGGGGTGGAGAGATGGAGCAAAAAGGAAAAAGGACTCATGGACGTGGACAACAGTGTGGGGACTGTAGGGGTGGGAGGTATAAGGGGACTAAATGGCTATGGAAAAATACAATAAAAATAAATAAATTTCAAAAAGAATCTTTGATGAGGCACAGACATGAATTCAGTTCTCTTACTAATAAACATACATAATATATTGGTTAAATAAGGAATGTTATGGGATCATAACAGACGTGGAAAGCTTTTTAAAAGAATGTGCAAATCATGCTTGGAATCCTGGAAAGGCCAAAGAAGGTATTACAAACATATGACCAAATATGGAATTGGGAAAAATTTCATGAGCAATCAGTTTTTTCGTTGAAATGGTTTGTTTTTATTTTATAAGGGTTTCTCTTTCATGAAAAACCCTAGTTTTTGAAAGTATTTCAAATTAACATTATGACTCACCTATAAATGGAGAAGGAAGCCACTGATCGAATGAGGGTTGCCAAAGCCCCCACTTTGGCAGCTTCTACTGCCCCCCGGACTCGGTATTCCACTGTCTTGGAGTAGTTGGCATAAGGCTGATTATAAACAACAATCTTGCCTTTTGCTTCTGGGGCCCTTCTCTGCAGTTCATCGAAAGAGGTCACCACCATAACTTCTGCTGTAATGCCTAGAAATAAAAGTCATCCAAGATTAACTTATGGCTTCCGATCAGCCAGGTTGAATTGGCACATGAAAGGTCATATATTCTCTATCTGCTACATCTGGAAAACTGACTTGAGTAGATCAAAGTTTTACAGCCATTTGCCATGGGAGAAAGATTGTGAGGGTTAGCCAGTTTCCCAAGAGAAAGAAAAGGCATTCAAAATAATGTAACATATGATTCAAAAGTTTTTCAACTCACTTGACCAGCTGGTATTAAATCACAAATGGCTTGAAAAGATAGTGTTTTTTCCCTTTTTTCCCATCCTAAGAAGTCATGAGTTTCACAGAATGATACTAATTATTTGTAAAGAACATGCATTTTAGGAAGCTCCCCCTGGGATTAATGAAACACATATTTATCTTTTCCCAAAACTATTTTGATGTGTTGGTATGCAACCTTCATTGACATCACACAAAGAATGGCCGTTCATGAAAAATAATCTTAGAAGCCAATGATCTTCATTAAGTTTTAAGAAATAGTCAATGTAACCTCTCCCAAGAACCACAAAATGACAACTTGTTTTCTTTCCTCTGTACAAAACATTCTTAAAGGATGCGGAACTTTCCCATGCTTCTCAATTTACAGTACTTGTTCACACTAAACACGTCACTATTCTTCAGAAACAATTTTTGAAGATGTTGTGTATTGTCCTATTATCCTATTGTCTTAGAAGAGACATACTGTATTTCCTCATATCACAAATCTTGCTCAGATCTTCATCATTAGGGAACAAGATTTCACAGATTCTGAGAAGTAATTCAGAAATTCCCAGACCACAGAATATCCAATTTTATGGAGCAGTTAGAGTAACAACAATAACAACAAAATTTAGCAACAAAGGCCAGATGCAATGGCTAAATATAACTACCTAAAACAAAGTGGCAGGTGCCTACTGTTTTGTGGCTTTAGACACATAGTCGTAAAATATGTCAGTAAAAACCAAAGTATCAATGTATATTTGGCAACTTTCCTTAATCTTGCAAACTTGAGAACTGGGTTTTTCTAGAAGCTGAACAGATGTCATTAAAATATTAACTGTTACTTGGAAAATCCTTTTAAAATGCACTGCAGTTGCAAGAGAAGTCTTGCTTTCAATATAAACTCCATCACAATGGACCATTCAGGTTGGCTCCTCTCCTACTCTATTTCCACCAGCAAGACTGAATTTGTACTTTTACTTTAAATCAATTGACTACAGATCTATAAGCATGTCTCCCCCAACATTCAGAACTCAGAATTTAATTTATAATCTAAAAAAAGCAATGTACAATTATGGAAAGTAAGGAAGCCACTGGCATTTTCCCATGATATTATATGGAAAAATACAAATAAGGTTTCGTTCAGCTAGACAGATTTTGAGAATCATAACTTACTGAAATCTAGAGTTACCTTGAAACTTGACTGGCATTATTATTGGCATAGTATGAGAATTTTGTTGATAGTTTTCAGCTGTTCCTAATGAAAAACAGATTCAATGTTTTACCTAAGGGATGTGCCAGCAATGGGATTTTTTTGGCATCTGGATTGGAGCCCCTAGAAATAAAGCCAAATTTCTATAAATTTTCATAGACCACTGCAAAAATTAAAGTCATACAAGGGTGGTACTTCTCTATGGCCTGTGCTTCAAGTTTTTTGTTTTTGTTTTTTGTTTTAACAAAAGAGAGAGTGACAGAGGGCCAAAGAGCCAAAACTTAACCTAGACACTATAATTGTCAATGCAAATTACTAGTAGTAGGTATAGGTCAAAACCTATCACCCTGAAATTAGAAGAAGAGTTCCAATTAATCTGTTTTCCTGAAAGCTTAGAAACATATCTGATTCTTCTGTCTCCTTCATCCTCCATGTCTAGTTAATCCTGAAACACTAATAATTTTACCTCTGATATATTCATTGAACCCAGGTTCCCTGCTCCACTCTATTATTTGTTCTCACATCAGGCCCTTATTATCTCTCTTGAATTGCTATGAATCTCTCCTTCTCTGCCACACTGGTGCTCTAGCCTCCAGCCCAGGTCCCTCAAATTAAACCTCACAGGAGCTGCCAGAGGGAACTCTTTGAACTGCTGAAAAGTCAGATCAGCCTATATCACCACGTCCCTGCTCCTCTTCAATCTGCGTACCAGTCAGAGGCTATCTATCTCTACAGACACAGGATCCCTTTGCTTTCAAATCCCATCAGTAATAAACCTAAACGTTCCCCCTCACCATGCAAGTTCACTTCTGTGTCCTTGTTCATAGTATGGTATATCATATCTTGTTGACCCCATTCCCCCATTCTCCCAGCTTCATCGTGTGACAAATACCTACTTATTCCTCAGGATGCCATTTAAAAACCACTCCTTCAGGGAACATTCCATGACCTCTGGCCTCTAGTCTCATCTCCCCACCCCCACCCCAAGGCAGGCTCATGCACCACCCTACTCTGGACTTGGAGAATATCCTGGGCACACCTAAGCACTGGACAGGGAAACTCTGTCAATTTATGACTCTCTCAACTACCCAAACTGTGATGTCCTCAGAGTTTGGAGCCATGTTCATTTTTGTTTGAATCTCCTGGGCCTAACAGTGCTTGGTGTATGTGTAGCAGTTAGTCAATAAATACCTCCTTGGATGGCATTGCTTCAATAAGGGACCACTGACTGGGCCTAAAGCATTTCCATAAAAGTGCAATTTTACCTTTAAAGTTTGATAGCACTTCTTCCACAACAAGTCAAAAGTCTGAATCTCCTACCAACCTGAGCACAGCTGCCCAACAATATCCAAGCACAAAAGGCCTTTGGGGCAGACAGAATGGAAATATAAATTCCAAGTATGAAAACTCAGGAAGCTCTTTTTCTCTCTCTTGGGGCCTAGTTATCCTTTACACAAAATTCTAAATCTAGTATATAAGCCAATAAACTAAGAGAAACAACAAATCAAAAGGAAGAGAGAAGTTTGGAAGCTGACAGCAACATGTAAAATAACAGATACGAATAGAATTTTCTGCAATGTTGGAAATGTTCTATCTCTATGATAACACAGTAGCCATTAGACACACACATGGCTATTGAAAACTTCAAATATGACTCATGTGATCAGAAACTGAATTTTTAATGTTATTAATTTGAATTAATTTATATTCAAGTTTAAATAGCCATGTGGGTGTGGTGGCTACTATGTAGAACTCACAATCACCACAGGCTCAGCCATTATGTCGGCAAATAGCTGAGAGCATCTCTCCCAGCCCCAGGGCCCTACTTCCTAGCAGAGCCATACAGATGTGACAACCACAGTGATGACCTGCACAGAGGTCACAGATCGGGTGGACTGTATTCATCATACTTCATTTGAAAAGGCAGGGTGTGTACAAACACTTAAGGAAGATTTTTGCTCCAACCGAATCAAATAAAGCTAGGCCATCTGGAAAACGTCACTCTTCAATATTAGTTTGTATTTTGACATGCTACACAAAGGAAATCCTCAGGCTGTCCTACAAGTCAGCAGGCCCCTCTTCTTTTCTCTAATTTCACCTCCTTTCTTTCCATTCTCTCATTCTAAAAAATAGTACATGAAACCTCTAAGAACTCTAAACCAGTGTCACATTCACAGTGAGGGCCTACCCTGACCTCCCTGTTTATAATTGCAGATCACTCCCAACCCTCATCCCTCTTACCTTGCTTAATTATTCCATAGAATTTATTTGCTTCCAGCTGCATCCACTACAATCATGTTAGTTAGCTCCGTAGGGAATAGAAATGTTTGTCTGTCTTATACATTAATGTTACCAAAATGCCTGAAATGGTGATTGACACATAAAGTATAAAATTCTCACACACACTCATAGGCACAAATATACACATGCACACATATATACTGAGTGAATAAAAATAAACCAAAAATATAAAAGTATAATACCTTATCTCCAGTCACCCTCCAAAAATATACATCCAAAGAAATTGTGTATTTCTGTATATTCTGTTAGAATAGTTGATGATAATAATGAATGTAATAACAGCCATATTTGAGTAGTTATTGTTTACAGTAATGTTCACAAGCAACTCTGCAAATTAGTTACTAAAAGGAACCTGAGGTTCAGAAAAATAAGTTTATACAACTACTAGATGTTGAAGCCCAGATGTGAATTATTGGCTTTCTGATTCCAAGGGTGATGCTCCTCCCACTAACTGCATTGCTATGTTTTTCAAAAATGTAAAATATGTCAAAAGAAAATATGGATATTTTTATTTTAAGAGAATTAACAAGGAAAAATAGATATACAAAAGTCCACCTAAGTTATCAGTTTGTTTCTTCGTAGCCAGGATCCTGCTCAGAAATCAGGCTGCTGTTATCACACTAGGTTCCAATATATTAATAGGGGGCTGGTGGGGTGGCTCACTCCAGCACAAGAGTCATCAGACCCTGTTACAGTAATGAAAAGGATTATGGTAGTTAATTCTGAAGAAGATGTGGGGCTGACACTAAAAAATATTCTATTATAAAGTGACTCTCTTGGCTATAGCAGATTCTATCATAAAAATAGCATTAAAATTCTCAAGTTCCTCTTTATTCTCCACACCAATTTTTTAAATTGATCAATTTATTTTTAAGCAGCTTATCCTGTGCATAATTACTGCTGCAGTCTCCCTGCAGAGACAACAGATACTGACTGCCATGCTACTGGCTCAAGTCATTTATTCTACAGAGAATCTGGTGATAAGACTCTAATTGCAGTCTCTTCTGACTTGGCTCCACCCAAGAACAGTTAAGAGTAGGAAGATCATGAAGTGAGAATTTTATGTTTTCTGCTATTGAAAGGAAAAGACTACAGACAGAAAAATGTGTCTCTGGGGCTCAATTCAATGTGGTATGTTTTAGGAAATTGATTTCAGAAGATTTAACTCCAAACAGGAAACACTTCAGGCCCACCCAAAAGGAAGCATAGCTTCTTATTCTTACCACATAAAATGATTTCAAGTGCATCACACAATATAACTAGGTCCAGTAAAATGTCCATCTTTTCCTGAACTCAGTTAGGGAGAAAGGAAAAGAGTTGTTCTTTGAAACAGTGTTTTGGCCTGAAATGGTAAAAAAAAATTGCAATTTCATGACAAGGCAGATAAGAGAATATCAGAGTAGTCCTTTCTAAGTTTCCATTTGTGTATGGAAAATACTACGATTGTACAACATCCTTTTCATAAAAGAACAAGCCTTAAAGATTCAAATTTATTCACCAAATTTACAGCCCTCATACTGGACAGGGCTTCATGTGGGGCGTTTGGGACAATACAAATTTCAGTGAGTTCCAGTCCTATCCTCAAAAAAGTGTATAATCTGGGGAAGAAAAATAAGCAAACAATAACTTTAAAAAGATCACAGAATATCACAAATGCTAAATAAGTACAAACTAAAATTTTACAAAATAATAATATAAACCAATACTGATCAAGGAAGTTTCCAATACAATAAAGCTTTAAGTGGGCCTTAGAAGGTTTCAGTAACCTGAAAGTGAAGAAAGGGCATTCCTAGCTAAAGAACAAAGAAGGGAAGACAAAAATAGATAAAATATCTATTCATTTACAGTGAATTAGGAGGCTTCCTGTCAGGTCTCAAAACAGAAAAGGGGACACTCTAAAATCTTCTAATTTTTAACCAAGATATGTATGGGCCCCATTCTCATTTTATTAATTCCAAGAAAGCAAGGAAATCAGTCTCCTTGAAACAGTTTTAAGGGGAAAAAATGTTAAACTCAGCTATTAGTTAAGTGAAAGAAGAGCAGAACTCCAAAGGATAGCTGGGGGTATGTGACCCTCCTCTCCAACTGTCTCCTAAGATCAGGCTCATATTAAACCTTGTCTGTCAGCCTGGCGAGCAGGCCCAGACCCTACTTCATCAACATCTATGGGCACAGGAAATCATCAGCATCTCTAGAGAGGCAGCTGTCTGCCCCACAGAGCACTGTGCCACAAGCCAACCTGCCATGCTGACACCAGAGGAAGAGCAATTTGTCTACTTTGACCTCTAAACTACATAATTTACACATTTGGTTGTGTAATAAAGAGGCACCTACCAGGGGACCATTATGTCTAACTCAACATGTGATGTAGCACATTCAAGGAGTACAGAGACCCAGCTCAGCAACATTAGCAGCAACAAGCATAGAGCACATACTGATCCTTGGCAATTTGATCCCTTGGAATCCAAATTGCTTCCATTGGTCAGGTCTCAACATTAAAGGCAGTCACACTTTTGTGAACCTTGATTAATCTACCAATTATCACAGGAACCATTTATATTCTAAAACATGAGGAGCACTGTGTTTGAAACATGGTTGTTTTGAACGTGGCTGCCTTCTCCCCATCTTCTGGGTCTTTCCTTGTAATGATGACTGGTGTGGGTAAGTGAAAGCTTTTACAAAAGCCACTGTCATCAATACATCTGTTCAAGTGAGCAGCTAGAAGATACTCTGTACCTCAATCAGTTTCTCATAGTATTTAAGAAGTAAAATGCACAGGCCTTAGTGGTGGTGGGAATACAGAGGTGAGTTTCTAGCTGCAGGAGACTAAAACAGCACTAGTTATCATGGTTTGGGGGATCATAGCTTGTTCTGTTGAAAAGGCACATTTGTGAAATGAGGACTAATGGATTTGGAGACACTAGCTGGAAGGCTGGGGAGGAGGAAAGAAGACTGAGACTAAAGTAAGCAGCAAGCGAGGGACAGAATGGCATGGGAGGCTGCCAGTTGATAGGGTGACATCATGTGGGAGCCTGGCAGCTGTATTAGGAATTTGGGTGGGGACAGAGAAGTTAGGCAAGTTCAGATTTACATCTTCAAAGGATCACTAGGCTTAGTATGATGAAAAGATTGGAGGAGCTTTGTTTGTTTGTTTTTTTTAAGGTATGAGGCCTATTTAAGGTACTACTGCTACTTTCTGGTTGAGAAGTGACAATGGCTTAAACTAGAGGAGGGCAGTGGAGACCAAGACTAGTGGGCCACTTGAGCAACAGTAGTGAGGGGACACCATTTACTGCAGCGGGAAAACTGGCCTCATAGAGCTTTGTGCTCAACTAACTATTCTGTCCAATCTATACAATGGTTGTTTTCCTAGGGAAAGTTGTATGCAAACTGAAACTTAGGAATTAGGTCATTCAAAATAAAAACAACATTATTTTATTTTAAGGTGACCCTATCAGTGAACCAACTATCTTACTCTAAGACTTTCTTACAGAGATCCAAGATGGCAGAGGAGTAAGTGGAAGCTATGCTAACCTCCACCCAGGACCAATCTGGAATTAAAACTTAATTGTGGAGAAATTATCTGGAATATCAACTGAACACTAGCTGGAGAGAAGTCTTATAACCATAGAGAGACAGAAAAGGACACTTCATCACAACATGAGCGGTAGGAAGTACAGAGACATGAAAGAGCTGACTGGGATCCCACGAGTGGCAGCTGAAGGGACTGAGAAACAGTTCAGCAGCCAGGGGTTCCCCCTGAGAAGGGCAAGGTCTAAACTCGCAGCAGGGCTTCCCAGCCTACAGCACCAGAGCAGAAAGTAAGATAGCATCCAGCTTTAAAAGGTGAAAAGCTGCACAGCTTTTTTTTGCTGGCCTGAAATAAACAGTTGAAGACAAAGAACTCTTAAAAGAATCACATAAGAAAATACATTGGCACCAACTTACCTAGGGCTCCAGCACAGGGAGGTAAGAGAGGACTAGAAATGCTTAAGGAGAGTTTGGGGCAGGGGCTTTAAGGAGAGAACTGAGGGAGCAGCCACCTGGGTCCCAGTGCTGACTCATTCTCCATACTGCAGGAAGACCACTCCCCTCCAAGTGGCGTCAGCCTGAGGGGAAGTAATAGCCCTGCCCACTGAAATTAATCTGCCCCACCCTCGGTGCTTAAGCCTGATGATGGCTGGTCAAGATTGAATAGATTAACAACTAAAGGAGAGAGACAAAAGCAGTAGATCTCTGGTAGTCTCCAACAGGCTGCCTAGGCCCAGACTGAGACATGATCTGAGGCCACCAGATCTGTGCAGGGGCAGATCCAGGAAGTGCAGGTCAATATAAGAAGCAGAAACAAACAAGAAGAGTCACAAATATGGGGAGACAGAGAAACAACTCCCCATTGAAAGGAAAGGAGGAATCCCCAGAAAGAATGCTAAATGAAACAGAGGAAAGCAAACTATCAGACATGGAATTCAAAATATGGATTATAGGGAAGCTCAATGAGCTCAGGTAAGATCAAAGAAAACTACAAAGAACTCCAGGGAAACTACAAGGAACTTACTGAGAATTACACCAGCATGAAAAAGGACATAAAAGCTATCAAAGAGGCAGGAGGAATGAAGAATACAATTTCTGAATTGAAGAACAGATTAGAAGGAATCAAAATTAGGTTAGAAAAAACAGAAGATCAAACCAGTGTGCTGGAGGACAACATAGAAAAAAATTCCCAGACAGTGCAACGAAACAAAAAAAGAATGAAAAAGAATGAAAAGGTTTTAAGAGAGCTGCAGGACAACACGAAATGTAATAATATCCGTATCATAGGAATACCAGAAGGAGAAGAGGAGCAAGGGATAAAAAACCTGTTTGAAAAAGTAATGACAGAAAACTCGCCTAACTTGATGAGAGAAAAAGTCACACAAGACCAGGAAGCAGAGAGGGTCCCAATGAAAATGAACCCAAACAAGCCCACCCCAAGACACATCATAATTAAAGTGGCAAAACTCAAAGACAAAGAGAGAATCCTAAAAGCACCAAGAGAGGAATAGCTAATGACATACAAGGGATTTCTGATAAGGCTATCATCATATTTCTCAACAGAAACACTACAAGCCATATTCCAAGTAATGAAAAATAGGCCTACAACCAAGATTGCTCTACCCAGCAAGGCTCTCATTCAAAATGGAAGGTGAAATAAGGAGTTTCCCGAAGGAAGACTAAAAAAATACATCTCAACCAAACGAGCACTGCAAGAGATACTAAAGGGAATGCTTTAAGAAAAAGAAGAAAAAAAGAGAGGGAGAGGAACATAGGTACAAAGGGAAATGAATAAATAGCTGTCAATAATAATTTAAATGTAAGTGGATTAAATGTTCCAATCAAAAGACATAGGGCAGCAGAATGGATATGAAAACATGAACCACACATATGCTGTCTACAAGAGACACACCTCAAAACAAAAGATTTACACAGACTGAAAGTGAAGGGATGGAAAAAATTATTCCAAGCAAATGGACATGAAAAAAAAGGCTGGGGTAGCAATACTTATATCAGACAAAACAGATTTCACAGCAAAGGCCATAAAAACAAAGAAGGAAATGTCATAATACTGAAGGGAAAAATCCATCAGGAAGATATAACCCTTGTAAACATATATGCACCCAACTTAGGAGCACCCAAATATATAAGGAAATTTGAAGGAATTCAAGAAGGATATTGCCAGCAACACACTCATAGGAGGGGACTTTAACACCCCATTGTCAACAATGGACAGATCTTTGAAGCAAAGAAACACCAAGGATATTGAGGCATTGAACAACACCCTAGATCAAATGGACTTAATTAATATATATAGAACTTTTCACCCCAAAGAAGCAAAATATACATTCTTTTTAAGTGCACATGGAACATTTTCAAAGATAGACCACATGGTAGGATACAAAACAAGCCTTAACAAATCCAAGAAAATTGAAATTATAGCAAGCATATTCTCAGATCACAATGGCTTGAAACTGGAAATTAACCTCAAGGGAAAAAACTCAAAATGAGAATGAATAATATGTTATTAAATAATGAATTGGTTAACTGTAAGATCAAGGAAGATATCAGAAAGATCCTGGAAACAAGTGATAATGAGCACACAAGAGCCCAAAACCTGTGGGACACAGCAAAAGCAGTCCTGAGAAGAAAGTTCATAGCACTACAGGCCTACCTAAAAAGGACAGAAGAATCTCAAATAAAAAAATCTAATCCTACAGCTACAAGAACTAGAAGAACAACACCAAACAAAGCCCAGAGCGAGTAGAAGGAAGGAAATTATCAAGATCAGAGCAGAATTAAATGACATAGAGACTAAACTAACAATTCAAAAGATCAACAAAACCAAGAGCTGGTTCTTTGAAAAGATAAACAAAATTGACAAGCCTTTAGCCAGGCTCATCAAGAAAAAAAGGGAACCCAAATAAACAAAATCAGAAATAAAAGAGAAGAAATCACAACCAATACCACAGAAATACAAAGGATTGTAAGAAATTACAATGAACAACTGTATGACAAAAAAATTGACAACCTAGATAAAATGGACAAATTTCTGTAAACATATAATCTTCCAAAACTCAATCAAGAAGAAGCAGAAAGCCTGAATAGACCAATAACAACTAGTGAAATTGAAGCAGTAATCAAAAAACTCCCAGCACACAAAAGCCCTGGACTGGATGGTTTCACAGGTGAATTTTACAAAACATTTAGGGAAGAACTAACTCCTATCTTTCTCAAACAATTGCAAAAAATCCAAGAAAAGGGAAGACTCCCAAACTCTTTCTATGAAGCCAGTATTACCCTAATTCCAAAACCAGGTCAAGACACAACAAAGAAAGAAAACTACATGCCAATATCACTGATGAACATAAATGTTAAAATCCTCAACCAAATATTGGCAAACCGGATCCAGCAACACATTAAAAAGATCATACAATTTGATCAAGTGGGATTCATCCCAGGGATGCAAGGATAGTTTAATATTTGCAAATCAATAAACATAATACACCACATAAACAAAATGAAAGACAAAAATCACAGGATCATATCAATAGATGCTAAAAAAGCATTTTATAATTTAAGTGCAGCACCCATTTATGATGAAAACACTCAGCAAAATGGAAACAGAGGGAGCATACCTCAACATAATAAAGGCCATATACAAGAAACCTGAAGCCAACATCATACTCACTGGGAAAAAACTGAAAGCATTCCCCCTGAGATCAGGAATAAGACAAGGATGTCCACTCTCTCCACTCCTATTCAACATAGTCTTGGAAGATCTAGCTGCAGCAATCAGACAGAAAAAAAAAAAAAAGAAGAAGAAGAAGTAAAGAGTTTCTGCTCAGCTAAAGAAAACATCAGCAAGATGAAAAAGGAACCAACCAAACATATTTGCCAATGATACCTCAGATAAGGGATTGATCTCCAAAATATATAAAGAGCTTATACAACTCAACACCAAGAAGACAGATAACCCAATTTAAAAATGGGTAAAGGACATGAACAAACACCTCCAAAGAGGACATACAGAGGGCCCATAGGCATTTGAAAGAATGCTCAACATCACTAGCCATCAGAGAGATGCAAAAAAAAAAAAAAAAAAGAAAAATCAGATACCACTTCACACTGGTCAGAATGGCTATCATCAACAAATCAACAAATAACAAGTGCTGGTGAGGAGTGGAGAAAAGGGAAACCTAGTGCACTGTTAGTGGGAATGCAGACTGGTGCAGCCACTATGGAAAACAGTATGGAATTTCCTCAAAAAACTAAAAATGGAACTGCTTTGTGATCCAGCAATTCCATTGCTAGGATTATACTAGAAGAATCCTGAAACACCAATTCAAAAGAACCTATGCACCCCTATGTTCAAAGCAGCACTATTTACAATAGCCAAGTGCTGGAAACAGCCTAAGTGCCCATCTGTAGATGAGTGGATGAAAAAACTGCGGTACATTTACACAATGGAGCAGAAAGAAAGAAGGAACTCCTACCTTTTGCTATAACATGGATGGAACTAGAGAGAATTATGCTTAGTGAAATAAGCCAAGTAATGAAAGACAAATACCATATGAGCAACACAAATAAGCAAAATTGAACCAGAGGCATGTAAACAAGGAGCAGACTAACAGTGACAAGGGAGGAGGGTGGAGGGAGAGAAGGAGGATAAGAAGGGGAAGGGAACTAGTATAAATGACCCATGGACACAGACAAGAGGGTTGGGATTGACTTTGGGAGAAGAGGTGGGTGGGGTGGGGGGAAGCAATGGGGGAAAAAGTGGGACAACTGTAATGGAAAAACAATAAAAAAATAATAAATTAATTAAAATTTAAAAAAATTTTACAAAGTATTTATTGAACTATTCATTCTTCAAAATATTCTTTTAAAATAGGGTATTTCTTTATCAGTAACAAGAAGCATGCATCTATTCATCCTGACTTGAATACTGGCTATAAAGCTCTCTAGCCCTTGATCCTGAATAAGTTGCTTAACTTTTCCCAGACTTTAAAATGAGAATCACGATAATAGTGACACCACCAGCATTCTTGTGAGCATCAGATGAGATGAGAGGTAAAAACTGCTCTCTCTCTGTGTTATAAAGCACTGTAAGACAATAAGAGTACAGGACATATTTGATATATGTCCTGGACATATATCAAATAGGGACAGAAATCAATTATTGGATTTATTTAACACTTCATTTCACCATGGCCATGAACAACAGTGTGGGGATTGACTGTGGGAGTGGGGAGTGGGCTGAGTAGAGGAGGGCAGAAGGGAAAAACTTGGGGCAACTTTAATAGAATAACAATAATATATATATATGTGTGTGTTTGTGTGTGTATATATATACATATATATACATATATGTATACGTATATATATATCCTTCATAAAATATGATTGGCAAATGTAAAACAAATAAAATAAAATAAAATTTCACTTAAAACTAATTATCAAGAACAAAACAAAAATAGTGGGTATGATTTCAGCAAATATGGAGCCTACCTGGCTCAGAGCAGAGCTATTCTTTATCACATCAGGCAGCTTCAGAGGCTGTGTGATTTCTTGTCAGTTTTGACTAAAGTAATAATTTAGGCACTATATCATAACGCTCCCACATCAGGCTGGTAGAAAATCTGAGTGGGTTTCACGGGTCTACTTGGCAGCAAAGGGCCCAGAATGAGTGACGGAGGGGAGAGGGAGAGGAACAGAGAAGGGACTTTTTGCATGAGCATGAGAAGAACAGGGCATAACAGAAAAAGATGCCAGTGGCTCTTTCTAAAATATCCCTGTGTTATATGTTATCATTTCCTCTCCCCTTCTCTATGAGAGAATGTCACATGCCCATCACGTGCCTTGTAAACTGCAGTGTTTCTCTCAGAAGACACTGATGTTGGGCGTGGCCATGGGACTTGCTCTGGATAATGAGATGTGAACACACAGGTTGTGTGGTCACAGCTGAGCAGAAATTTTAAGAGCCACTGCAAGCTTTGACTGTCTCTTAAGAGCCCTTTTCCTTCAGGTACAAGAATGACAAGTCCCAGATGGGGCTTCTCCTTTACCCTGAATCCTAGAGTGAAAAAGACACCTGAGACAGAAGCAAAGACACCGCCAACTCTATATATATGACCGTGAATGGGCAGGTGTATTGTCACCTATCTATACAAAGTGAACAAGAAGTAAATCTTAGTGATTGCAAGCCACAGAGATTTTGGGGGTTGTTTGTTACAACTGAATGAAAGGTGACTAATGTAGGAGCTCTGAATTTAAGTTTCTATCAGAACATTTCACAGTCTGTAGCTGATGGCAGATAAGATATAGAATAAATTTATTTACTACTGTACAGAAGATCGTTCAGTGAAAATTCATTTACTGCTTTCTTCTCCCTATCACGCCTCAAAGTGATCAAATGGTAAACACTAAACAAGAGAAAACAAACAAATCTGAAGAAGAATTTACCAAGTGCCAGTGATTTCATACATGCAGATTAAACGACAAATCATTTTAAATAGGAGATAAACCCTAGAGATAAGTAAAATACAGTTCTGGAAGCTTCAGTTAGCTAACCTACCTGAAGTCTAAAAGAAACATGAATGCCTGTGGTACTGTTCCATAATTCCACACACTTCAGTAGATTTCAATATTTCATATCTTTCAATTCTGTATTTCTCTTCTACTTTCCATCTCCAAAAACCAAGGGCACAAATGATAGAAACTGGAATGCTTATGCTTATATTGAAGTACAAAATAATATTATTATAATGTTATGTCAGAGATAAAATACTCTATGGCAGCTTGGCAATCCAAAATGAGCTGTTTCATTTAGCTATGTTTTGAAATGTTAACAGTCCTATGCTTGTCTTAGAACAGTAAAACTTGGGGAAAAAAATACAGTAACAAAACAGAATTTCTGCCCTCAATAATAACTTTTTTTAAAAAAAAACTGGTTCAATTTCATGATTCAGTTTGACACAGCTATTTGCCACTAGAGGAAGATTCTTGAGACAGGTTAGAAACATCAGAACTATATGACTTACACAAAAATTTCCTGGATGCCATTTATTAAAGTCCATTGGAAGGAAGAACATAGATCCAAAGATCAATGTCATCCTATTACAATTACAATTGAAAGCCATTACCATACAGTTTAAGCAGGAGAGATTGAAGCAGGAGGGCATTAACTACATTTAAGAAGTGAGAAAATAAGTTTCAGGAAGGTTCAAAAACGTTACTGAACTAGAAAGTAGCAATGCTTAGATTTGAATCCAGGTCAGACAGACTTCAAACCCATGCTTTTCTCATTACATCCCCCTCTCGTAGATTTCTTCCTAATCAACTTGTCAAGATGTCCTTACATGTTTTTTGAAACTCAACACAATCACTATCAAAATCCCAATATCAATTTTGCAGAAATAGAAAACTTATCCTAAAATTCATTTGGACCCTGAAGGGACCCCAAATAACTAAATTTATATAAACAAAGCTGGAAAATTTATATCTTCTGATTTCTCATTTCAAAACATACAACAAAGCTGCTATAATCAAAACAGTGTAGTGCTGGCATCAAGACAGACAAATAGAGTAACAAAACAATATACAGAGCCCAGGGGTTGCGGGGGAGGGGTGGAAATGTGTAGGTATGATTAAACCATCTTTGACAAGGGTGCCAAGAACATTTCAATGAATGGCATTGGGATAACTAGATATCCACATGTAAAAGAGAAAGTGGACCCATATTGTACACCATATACAAAAATGAACTCAGAAGGGATTGAAGACCTAAACTATAAAATTCAAAATGGATTAAAGACCTAAAACTGTAAAACTCCTAGAAGATAACAAAGGAGGAAAGCTTCATAACATTGACATGGGCAATAATTTCTAAGATATAATACCAAAAGCATAGTTAACAAAAGCAAAAATAGACAACTGGGACCACATCAAACTTAAAAACTTCTGAGCATCAATAAATACAATCAAGATAGTGAAAAGGGAACCTATGAATGGAAGTAAATATTTGCAAATAATGTATCTGATAAAGGATTAATATCTAGAATATATAAAGTTTCTGGCTCCTGGCACTTCCCCACTTCATCTTCAGCATCTGTGTTGCACTCTGCCCCTTCATAGCTCCAGGTTCTCCTAGACCTCACATTCTTATTATATGAGGGGGAACCCCCCAAAATACTAGAATTATCTTCTGGAGGGCAGGCCCCTGTTAGTACAGGCTTCCCCCGCTAGGTGAGAGTTCTAGGAACCCATCTGTATCAGTGAACCAGCTGGCATTGTTGTGAGGGACTGTGAGAGGCCTCAGTGAGTTTTTTTTGGAGACCCCCTCAACACATTTGCCCATTTCACGATGAGTGATTTACGAGGACACCTGCCCACACTGCACTGAGTGTTCAGCAGTTTTGACCAAAAGTGGCATGACCCCCGTGTCCCACCCTCAGCGACTTTTTTTGTTTTCTCAGATGATAGAAGTCCTCAAAGGGAAACATTTTGCCAATGTGGAGGAGGTAAACAAAAAACAACAGAAGCACTAAAAGGCATCAAAATCAATGCGTTTGAAAACTGTTTTGAGCAGCGGAAAAAACAAACATCTCAAAAGGTGTATCGCATCAAATGGACAGTACTTTGATGGTGACTGAAGTTTAAATGTGTAAGAATAAATACACATTTTTTTATAAATAAATTCCGGGTTTTGGGGGGGTTCCCCCTCATACTGCCCAGGGAAGGTGTCTCTTTTATCAGTTCCCATTGGAAAGACAGAGCAAGCTTCATTTCCTCAGAAGACCCAGGTAACAAGTCTTTTCAACTTATGTGGTATATGCCCACTCTGACTCCAACACTTTGGATTTGGGGATGGAATGAGCTCACTACCTTAAGCCAAAAAAGACTCATCTCTAGACTTCGATAGAAAGCCAATCCCACCTACACTGTATAAAGGGGAACGAATGTTGGTTAGCAAACAACAGATGGCCACCACAAAGTAGGTCTCTTGATTTTGCTACATGTGCCACAGTGCTTTTCTCATATGCTAAATTCACTATATATTTGCTGAGTTAATTAAATTGACCATATTTTTCATGATCCACTTTGGCAGAGAAAAGAGCCTCTCCCCATTCATCCCCAACCACTTGAACTCAAAAAATGAAGGGGAACTTTTTGATGAGGTTCTACCCATTAATGAAAACCAGGATCCATTTAACACCATTAAGAATTTATTACTACATGCCAGAAACTTACACAGAAATGTTATGGTAATAGAAATATTAATGAAACAGGAACGCATAGTTTGCATGGTTCCCAAGAATCCATGTAGACCATTTATGATCCTTGAACCATATGCGAGAAGTCACTATTCTATACAACCTCATGATGGAAAAGTAAAAATTTAAGCACTTGTAGACTTTCTATCAGGTGTAGGGCAGAGTTTTCAAATACAGTATTTAAAGTAAAAACATTAGGTCTGTCTATACTCAATATAAATCCAAGAAAGTGAATTCAGTTCAAAAGATTTATATAAAACTAATGATAACAAGAATAACTATTACATGCAGACTCTGGCAGGCATAATGCAAAGATATTTACACTCATTATTTCATGCAATCCTTATGTCCCTATCTGGTAGGTATTGCTGTCCCTGTTTACTTGACCTAGGTCACAGAGTTTGGTTAGCTGCAGATCTCAGATTCAAACCCAGATCTATCTGATGGATGGAGACCTTCTACCCTTAACATGGAAAAGGGTAAAGAGAGAGCAAAAGTACTTTTGGTGATTGATTGAATCCTCATTCAGTTAGTCATTCTTATGTTTGTATCTACAAGACTCCTAACTATCAGACATATGAAATGACTTACAGGTCACCTCTACTAAGATTTTTAGCACATTATCATACACAGCACACAGCATTTGCTAGCTGTTACACAGATTATAACCTGAAGACATAGATGAGTGTCTCTTAAATATATAACTTTATCTTTTCCCTCTTCATTTAACTTACTTTAAGAGTGATCATAGACTGTTTCTTAAAACAGAATTATTTGTGGCTACTTCACTGAAGATTTATTATAATAAGAATACTGAGGAAAGATGTACTATATGGTTCTGACACCATACCAGACATTGTTCTAAATGTTTTACTTATATTAACTCTTGGTTCTGGCAACAGCTCTATGACATAAGTACTTTCATTATCCTCATGAAATACAAGGCATTTTAGTTACTTGTTTATAATGCTATTCTACTTATCTATTTCCTATTTTATTACAAAAAGAAATTGAATAACTTGCAAAAATATATTGAAAAAATAAATAAAAATAAATGAAGACAGAAACTAGAGAAAAGTATAAAGAAATACCAGGATTAATATTATAGAAAAAATACATATCATAAGGTTTGTGCAATTGCTAGAGAGGACTCAAAGTTTAGCTACAAACTGCCAGAGTTTGTAGTGAAAGCCTAATGAAGCAAAGAGTGAAACATAATCAGGAACAAAATTCAGTGTCCATAATAAGTTACCTAGGAAAAGCACAAATTTCCTACAAGAAAATAATTTTGTAGGTCATCATGAAGAAAATTCCATGTGATGGCTTCACAGGTAAATTTTACCAAACGTTCAAAGAACTAATACCTAACCTTATTAAACTAATTCAAACAATTTAAGAGGAGGGAAGGCCAGCATTATCCTAATTCCAAAACCAGATGAACACACCACAGAAAAAGAAAATTATAGATCAGTATCTCTGATGAACATAAATTGCTAAAATCTCAATAAAATATTAGCAAACCAAACCCAGAAATACATTTAAAAGATTATATACCATGATCAAGTGGCACATATTCCTGGGATGAAAGGTTGGTACAATATCTGCAAATCAATTAGTGTGATACACCACATAAACAAAATGAAGGATAAAAATTACTCAATAATATCAACAGATGCAGAAAAAGCATTTGACAAAGTCCATTATTCATTTTTTTTTGGCAAAACATCAAATCATCGAGGTGACTCAGCCCCCCTACAGCCCAGATTTGGCACCCTATGACTTGTGGCTTTTCCCAAAACTAAAATCACCTTTGAAGGGAAGAGATTTCAGACCATTGATGAGATTCAGGAAAATACAATGAGGCAGCTGATGGCAACTAGGAGAACTGGGTGAGGTCCCAAAGTGCCTTCTATGAAGGGGACTGAGGTGTCATTGTTCTATGTCCTATGCTTCTTGTATCTTGTATCTTCTTCAATTAATGTCGATTTTTCATATTAATTTTTTTTTGTTTCAACCATGACAACCTCTTTATTTTCCCCATAAATAAAAATTGAAGTATTTAATAGTAAAAAGAAGTTAATGTTTTATTTATTTGTCCTTTTCTTTCTATATCTTTCTGAGTGTGGGATCACAAACCTCATTATTTCTGTGGCTTAGGTTTCTTCAATTGTGGAATGGGACTAATGATATTATGCCATGATATTATAATGATCCAACATGTGAAGAAATGACAACTATGGCTATAAATTATGAACAAGGTAGAGCAACAATAATTATATTTACTCTTCTACACACACACATGGACATAGAAAACAAAGGATAGTGGTATTTGAGAAAGGTGAAATATAGGAGGTAACTCATATGTGTGCCCCAACACACTATTGCTACTGGAAGATGGTTTGCAGACCACTGCAGAGGGAAAAGTCACTGACTAGAAGAAATAGAGCAGACAGTCTTAGCAGACCAATGTAGCTAGTGTTTGCAAAACAGCAAACAACTAAAGAGATAACAAAAAGTGAAGATATACAGGGACCTATAGATAGGTCCCTGTCTGTACTCAGCAGAGAACTAATTAGCACACATTTGTTAAAAAATATACCTGAAGATGATAGGTTTTACTTCTCTGAATGTTTGAGAAAATTTGCTTAAAAACCATTTGATCCAGAACTTGATTGCTGAGAGTTTTGTTTGATTACATATTAATATTTTTCATATTAATTGATGCATACATTCTGGACAGACCCTGTATAGCACACCTGCTATATAATAAAAGTCTAAGAATGATAAGTGAAAAGAATAAAGAATAAGTGATGAGAATAAAAGTGAAAGAATAATAGAAATTTTTAAAAATTATTTATTGAAATAAGTTATATGCTGAAGACAAGATTGAGAAATAAAAATATGTAGATTCAGACTAACATGTTCATTCATTAACCCTTAAGTATCCCTAATAACTAATTTTACCAAAGTGAATAGATTGCTTCCTTCAATACAGCCTGAATTCTTAAATTGGAATAAAACTTCCCCTGGAGCATGCATCTACCTAGAATCCCTTTCATAGTTCTGTGCCAAAAGCCTTTGTATTTCAAGCTTCTAGTCTTTCCATTGAAAATATGTTTTTTCCAAAATAATCAGAAAAAGAGGTCACTTAGGTGCCTTCACAGGACTCACAATCCCCAATCTAAGTGATAAACAGTCCTTGAATTTTGTATTCCATTGGTAGGGATGGGGGCCAGAACAGAGCTAAGGAAACCAATAGATGGTTGTTGTTTTTTTTCCATTAAAAAATTTAAAACTAACTTAAATAAAAATAGGTTTATTATTTGGTCTCACTCTTGATTTAGGTAGGTAGACAGAATAATTCCTAAAAATGTGTTATCCACTGAAGAAATACTTAATACATAGGTAAGACCTAAAGAGAATAAAAAACAAATACAAGACATTTCTTAGTCTGAAATACATAAGTTAATTGGAAATGATGAGACAATTAATCATATGTAATATATGGCTCTCCACATGTCATAAAGAGGACTGCTATAACGCTAAATGAATCCAGAGCAGGTGAATGTCAGTCCCTGGATGAACTGACCCTGTCCAGCTGTCAAAATGAAAAGCTAATCACCTATAGGCTCTGCCCTACCCAGGGTCCTTGTAGTTTATCAGAGAAATCTCTATAACAGTATGAGACATTTTATCTGATATGCCGGGAATGATAAGAGTTTTAGGTACCAAGTGAGCTGGCACCTTCCTACCTACTCCCACCCGACCTGCTACCTACTGAGGCCAGTCTTGTTACTGTAGGTAGTTAACTAGTTATTAATAAGAAAGAGACCAAAGGTAATTAGACATTGAGCTTAATAAACTGGGGAGCACGAGCCTGTTTGCTTCACCAGGAAGCGACTCACCCCACGAGATTATAGCACTGCTCTGCCAAGTGGATTAACACTTCTCTCTTACCCCTCTGGTATCAGATTATTGGGGGAACAGGGGCTTGACCATAGACATGTCAGTTTAACTGGGGGATGAACCCACCAAAAAGCCTGTGCAAGCTTGGAAAGTTAATTGTTGTTGTTTTCTTTTTTTTTCTTTTTCTCTCTCTCTCTCTCTCTCTCTCTCTCTCTCTCTCTCTCTCTCTCTCTCTCTCTCTCTCTCCCACTCAGTGACCCATACTCACCGTTTGTTCATGTATTCTCTCTCTTGCCCAGGGTCATGCAACTATGTGGGTCTAACAGCTACTGGGGCCCACAGCAGACTACATGGGATCTAAAAGACCAAGCTTTAATATGAAACAAACTCTGGACACTGGCTTTTGTTTTGGCCTTGCTGAAAACACAGTTGGACATTTTCCATGGTGTGACAAAGGGAGATGGGACATTGGAAACCCAGGGGCAGATTTCCACCCAAATAAATTTTGCCACACCACAGTCTCTCATACATGGGCCCTTGGAATGCTCTCCACACGATCCCATGGAAGAGCATGGTTTCCACTGACAACATTTTGACTGCATATCCCTCAGGCTACGATTTTCATGGTAATTTCCTCAAAGACTCAAGTCCAGTCCTGGACACCAGACTGACAGTCTAGTGTCCTCAGTTTCTCACTTAATTCCTACCTGTCTTTTGGGATTGGCTCCTTCTTCTAGAATCTAATATATCAGCTCAGAGACTATGTCCTGATCTGTAAGTAAAATGACATCCTGGAAACAAGAAATGTCACATTATCTGAACCCAATCACTTAGACAAGTGCTGTTCCCTCACCTTGGAAAGGCATCTTGGAAATATTACCAGCGTGAGCGGTACCACAGTTCTCCAGTCTCCCCTGAATTAATGACCTGAGTGCTAATCTCTGTTAGCATTCCCCAGGCCTCACCCACTTCTAACCTTAGCTTATTCTCTCCTTCCCACTAAAATGCCTAGAATATGTCTTGACTAGATAGACAAATGGTTGAACTACACTGAGATTCAAGTTGGAAGATGGTAAAAGTTAATGCTTAAATTGGAGACATATTCTAGAAGGCCTCCACTTGCCACCTAAACTGCAGTGTTCAGACACTTTTCTATTGTCACTGTGGGGAATGGGAAAATACCAGAGATTTACGAGTAGGAGATGAACAAAAAGAAATCACAGTTTATTTTATAACTACACCCTCCTGACCTAACACCACAGGGCAAAAATCACAGGAACAAGTCTCTCCCTCTATTTGAGTGAGGGCCTAAATCACTGTAGAGCTTGATGACTAACATTTTAGCTTTCTTTCAAATGAGCATGTTGTTTCTTTTTCAGAGAGAAGAAATAACATATGGTCGGAAAACCAGACACCAGCTCAGCTTGAGAGGAAAACTTGGAGAAGAGAGGGACTTGGCATTTTCTAAGATAAGCAACACTGTGCTTCCCAGTAGCAACACCATGCTTCCTCCAGTGTGAATGGTGCTGCCCCAGAATTTAAAGAGACTCCACTCCTGTTCTCAGTAACTGCAGTATCTAAGGATTTCTTTTAATTGCTCTATCATTTTCTGACCTCAACTATCCTTATCCAGTTTTATGTTTGCTCCTGAGACATTCAAAACCATCTGCCTATGTGCCAAAATGCTACCTCCCAATCACCCTAACATTTTGATCCCCCAAGTAATATTTTACAGCAATTACTTTCAGAAAGAGTTGCTTATTATGCATGAGGCGAGAGACATAAGACTAACCACATTTTTTCAATTAACAGCTATAAATTAATACATGCTGTTTAGTGAATAGGAACATCATTTTTAAAGGGGCTTATAATCCTTTTAAAAATTAATGTAAATTTAAATGTGATTAAAGATGAATGGCTGGAAAACATCTTTGCTATGGCATGTAACCCAGTAAGGACTCCAGACCATCCTGAAAGTACACAAAGCTCTGAGAAGTTATAATACTGATTTCTTTTGTTTGTTTGTTTGTTTGTTTGCTGTTGTTAGAGAAAGGGGAGCGTATAAACAAGAAAATACCTGTGCAGATAAAAAGCTATGCTAAAATAAAGTAGTGCAAATATTACTATATTTGAATATTGAAAAGAATTCATTTGGTAAAAATGTAATATTCTCTTTCGGTACTCAAAAGAGAACTGCCTCATAAGAATATAAGACACTGTCCAGAAAGTATCCCTTCATTAATATAAAAAACACAGACATTTATTGAAGAATATATAAGATATAAGAAACATTGTACACAGGACAATAACATCTCAGTTCCCTTCAGAGTAGGCATCTTGGGACTTCACACAGTTCTCCAATCACCATCAATTACCCTGTTGTATTTTCCTGAATCTCATTGATGGTCTGAAATCTCTTCCCTTTCAAAGGTAAGTTTAGTTTTGGAAACAACCAGAAGTCACATGGTGCTAAATCTAGGCTGTAGGAGGGACTGAGTCACCTGGGTGATTTGATGTTTTTCAAGAAAACTCTGCATGAGACATGATGCATGAGCAGGCATATTGTCATGATGAAGCTGCCATTTACCAATTGCTCATATTCGTGGCCTTCTGCATCACCTAAATAGTTTCCATGGAGAAATGTTCAAGCTTAAAGCAAAATCTGATGCAGATTCAACGCTCTACTCATTCAGATCATTTTGAATGCAATGGCCACACAGTACACATGCTCACTCATCAGGGTCCACCACCCCCACTAACTAGTACAGTGAAGTCGTCATTGTTCATGCATAAGCATTCCAGTCCACTCTTCTTGGTTGCCAGGTTACATTGATGTCATGCAAACCATTCTTGTTATATTAATAATAGCTGGACTTTTTCCACATAGACCTTCATATAATGGTATATGAAAATAATAATCTACAAAGAAAAATAATTGTTGAGTTAATATCCCAACTATCAGTCACTAATGTAGATTTATAAATAAAGCTAATAAACAAATACTTGGTTAATATTCAAGTCCCCCTTTCTTTCCACTTCCTTCAATTTATACAGTCACTCATGGGAAGCTCCAATATATGTAAATAAACACAAGTACTCCATTTACTCCCAAATATTTTCACATCATGGGAAACTCCAATGTATGTAAATAAGTGCTAGTACTGCATTTATTCCCCAAATATCCTCACATCCTAACCAAAAACACATTTGGATAAATACCTGCGAAAGCTATAAGAAGTTAGTATTGCAAGAAATGTTAAAAGAACTGCTTGAAGAAGAAGAAATATAGAGAGAGGGGAACATAGGTATAAATTTTAAAATGGCAATAAGTAAGTACCTATCAATAGTAACCTTAAATGTAAAAAAATATATATGCATAACCCATAGACATAGAAACAGTATGGTGATGGCTAGAGGCAAAAGGGGATGAGGGTTGGGAGGGGAGGGGAAGATGGTAAAGGAAGGGATGGAGAAATCTGTTATACTGTAAACAATAAAGAAAGAGTAAAACTTAACAAATAAAATAAGTTAGTCACCCTTGGCATATTTGAAATGTTAAATCAACAAGTCAGCAAATTATTTTAAATTCTTTGCCAAGTTTAGAACTTAGGTTTAAATCACCTAAAAATAGAAATTTAATTACTAAAAAATAACTATAATATACTTTTTTGCTTTCTGTTATAATTCTATCACATAAATTTAAATATTTGTATAACATACACTGCCAGTAAAATATTTCAGTAGCTTTCACATTTTCTTGTCAATTTCATTTATTTTTATCTTATGACTGAAAAGTCATATTACCTACAATATTATTTGATGTATTCTTAATGAACCTCAAAATTTATATACTTAATTAGGTTCTCTCCCATTCTATTCCAAACAATACCATTAAGGTTAGTAAGATTAAAAATAATGATAAATCTAGCCAATCAGAGTGGATCAAGGGCCTATGCCTTGATTTGTTACCTAAAAATAACATGCAGTTTTTATTCTTTCTATAATCAAGGTAAAATATTATTTTAAAAATGAAAGTGTTTATGAAATTCTAGAAGAATGCCATGTTAATAATATGCTGTAGTTTAGACTTTGAGACTTGTGAAAATTAATCTTAGGTACAGTGAAATTCTTCTGTCTTACAAGTTCCAGATGAAGACATCAGTAGACTTCTAAAGACCTGGGACATTTTTATTAGCTTAAATTTGGAAGGTTTCTGTGGTGACCCCAAATTATTTCAACAGACTCTAAAAATGAGATGCAATTATAATTTTATTTTGAAACTTAGCCTTCTTAAAGAAAACTGGATACCCTTTCTCTAGACTTCCATGCTATACTTTACTTGGTTTGTCATTTTAACATTTCTGGGTACAGTGCTTTCTATTAAGTACTGTAGAGGGACCAAAGATAAATAACATTTCAAAAAATCTTACAGATGTGTTTGGTAATTGCTTTGGTGAGAAATAACACAGAGTAAATGGATCTGACAAAACTATAGTTGTCTAACAAGGATGCTATGAATGTATCAATGCAATGCTGAGGCTATGCTTAAATAGTAGAAGGTGAACAGACTTGACTTCTCTGCTTGGTTTTGCATCACTATATCCTAGAGCTGAGAAATTACACTTTTCCAATGATATACTGTAATAATAACTTGTGTACAAAATGTGTTAATACTTGGAATGCTTTCACATACATCCTGTTATTCACATCCTGACAGCAATCCAATTAAGTAGATAGGCCTATTTCCCTCATTTTCTGTCAAAGAAAGCTGAGGCCTATACATTAAACAACTTGTTAACAAAAAAGTAAATTACTAAACAAAAGTTACCCTAACCACTGTGGGATTAAGATTCAATGAGATCTTCCTTCTTTTCCATTCTCTTCACAATCTAACGTTGCCTTACCACAATACCCTGAGATACTCCCATTCATTTTTTCTCAAATATTTAGAGACCATCAGCAACATGCTGGGCACTGGGGATAAAAAATGTAAAAGATATGGCGACTAACTTCTAAAAGAGATTATTGTCTTTTAGGGAAGAGCTAATTATAGCGTAATGTGGCAAAAGGAATAATAAAGATAGCTGACAGAGATACCCAAAGGTGTCCAAATATGCAGGGGTGAGGAGAAATCAAGGAGCAGGTGAATTCCAAACTGAGTCTTCAAGGGTAAGCAGGAGTTAGCCAGGTAAGGGAGAGGTAGTGGGAGTCCAGGGAGGACAGGGGAGGGAGCTATTCCAGGAAAGTAGTCTTCAGTGTAAGCAAATGACAGCAAAGAGAGAAACAATACAGTGGGCTGGGAGGACTTCTTAGCTAACTTGGTGTTACTAGAGACTAATGCTCAATGCAGCAGATGACACTAGAAAATTTATGACTAAAAAGCCAAAGTTGAAATATATAAACCATAAAGGGGAGCTATTTCGATTTGTAATAGAATGTTTCTCCTTTCTTTTTTAACAAGACACTTTCTATTTTTTTTACAAGCAAACTATTTCACCTACCTCAATTTTTAAATCAGCTTTCTATTGAAATATAACTTACAAAACTAAAATTGATAAATTTTCAATATACAATTTGGTGAGTTTTGATAAATATATATAGTTATGTAACCACGACCATACTCAAGACATAGAGAATTTCCATCACTTCAAAAGGTTCTCTTTTGCCTCTTGCAGTCAATCTTCTGTCACTAAACTTTTGCCTGTAATAGAGTTTCACATAAATGGAATCATATGGTATATAATGTTTTGTGTCTGCCTTCTTCACTCAGCATAATGTTTTTGAGATTCAACTGTGTTGGGATGTCTATAAGTCACCCATCCATTTGTATTGCTGAGGGGAACTCCACTACATGGATCCATCACTGTGTCATCCTTCACCAGTGATGGACATGTGAGCCACTGCCAGTTTTGAGTTATTATGAATAAAACTACAGTGAATATCCCCATATGAGCTTTGTGTGAGCATATGTTTTAATTTCCCTTGGGAAAATACCTAGGAGTGAGATTGCCAGGTTGTGTAAGAAGCTTTTGTTTAACTTTATAGGAAACTGATTTTTAAGTAAGTTAAAACTATGGGGCAATCATTCTTTATACTCCTTAAAGAATCGTTGTTTCAAACAGTCCAAAGTACTTCTCAAATATCCTGCCCAAAGCATGTATTTTGCATTAATAGTACAGACGTATGCACCCCTTGTAATTTTCAAAGTAAACTCACATGCATGATTTTATTTTACCCTCCCAGGAACTCTGTAAAATAGTCCTGGTCCCTATTCAGTTGATACGTTTCAGGAAAAGCCTTACCGGATGGATATGGCATCTGTCTTGTTGGCCAAAACCAGGCCACACTGGCTATTAGATATTTTGAATATTACTTTTGAAGTAGATGGTATTTGCTCCATTTGAAGACGAGAAAGCTGAGGCTCAAAAAGTTAAGAACCTTGACCACCATGAGACCCTGTAAAAGTACAAGAAAAAAAGAAGTCCTACCTAGAACTTCCAAGCTCCTGTCATTTCCACGTCTTATGGGCACCATGAAGGAGTAAAACAAGTGGGTGTAGGAGATATCCAATCTATAATTAGAATGATAAAGAGGGTACCTTTCCTCTTACAGGTCTTGCATGAGGAGTTTGTCCTCTGATGTTCCCAAATTCAATTCTGGAGAGCTTTAGCAAAAATACATTGAATTTCTCTCTCTCTAAGGCGGGGCAGGAATAGCAAACAGTATCAGAAATGCCAGAAGCCCCCATCTGTGAGAGGAGAGGGCTGTAAGCCAAACTCTGTGATGACAAGGATCAAGGACTTTCCATGCTCTGTGTACCCAGGCTCATTGTGATCCCACAACAAATTCTTGCAGACACCTGGCAGCTACAGCTCAACTACCAAGCCTACTTCACCATTTTGTGAATTTTATTTTTCTTTCCTTAGCTCAAAAAAAAAAAAAAGATTTAGGTAACTTAAAGAAGATTTCCCTCCATTTCTATAAAACACAGCTATATTGTCACAATCTTCCCACCTTCCTAAAAATCACTAGCGAATAAACCTTTAGTTTGGTAAAACTGACTAGAGTACAAATGAGAACCTGATTAACATTATCTGGATTCAACAACGACCCCAAGAGGTAGCCATGGTCTTGGCAGAGTGACTTGCCAAGGCAGCAAAGACATCGAACACCAGAGGACATCAAAAATGTACTCTTCTTTGAGGGGTGTGAATCCTTCACACATATTCTCTGACCTTGTCTCTTGTCCGAAGCTTATCATGTTCCACTGTTTGACAAAATGAAATGGGAAAATAACCATTCAAATCTGAATATAAATAAACTTTGTTTTCAAGGTTGTTCTGGGTGTGAGCAGAATCTGTCTTTACAATTTAGTATTTAAAACTCATCCTACATATTCTAGATCAGTGATTCCAAAATTGAGCTTTAAAGAAAGTACAGTTTACTTACCTTCATGAAACAGAAGTTTGTAGAGAAGAAATTGTTAGAAATAGTAGAATGAATTATCCTCAAGACATAGTTTAGGAAAAAGAGCAAAGAGCAGTCACTGTGCTGGTAGAAAAGAAGTTACTAAACAATATGCTCCTTACATCACAGACCGCCATGGGACGCATTCATGGGCACCTGCTAAGAGTAGTTTTCTCTGGCAAAGGGAACCGGGACCAACGAACAGGGCTACAATAAAGATTCACTTTCCCTTGCGTTGCCAGAATTTCTTTATTAATATATTAATATCCTCTGTCCCCCTTTTTCCCATTTTAATAAATCATGAAATACAATAGTCACATAAAAATAGAGATAATTTAGAACACACTGCAACCTCTTTACATTTTAATATTTTGTTATCTTTGCTTCATGTTTTTTTTCCTTAAATACAAAGTAGGAAAAAGTAGGTTTACACTTGTGAGTACATGAAGCGCAGCACTTATTCTTGTATTATTATTTTTTGTATTATTTTTCATATGAACAACTGTAAACCTACTTTTCCCCAACCCTGTAAATATCCATAGAATACAAATCTCGTTCTTTTTTTTCCAGAGATAATGCTTATTATTTAAATGTGGTTTTTAAACTATGCATGTATTTATACCATCACTACATATAAATGTAAAATAAGTACAGCATTATATGCATGTTCTTAACTTCATATAAATTGTATGATATGTACGTATAATTCCTCAATTGCCTTAAAAAAATTTAATGTTGTTAAATTAATTCAGAATGATACATGTAACTCTAGTTCATCCATTTTAACTACTTTCTAGTATTCTATTGCATAAACCTGCTCCAATTTATTTACCCACTCTCCTATAATAATAATTTCTTATTATTACCAACAAGACTGCAGTAAACATTCTTGTATAGGCCACCTCAAGTACTGTGTGAGAGTTTCTTTGGGATGTGTGCCTAGGGTCAGGATATGCCCTTTTGTATAGCAACTCTCCAAAAAGTGGTCTTAGTAGCAAATCATACTCCCAGTAGTACTTAAGAGTTTCTGAGGCTCCATAGCATTTTACTAGAGTCAAAATTTTCAAGTTTTGTTAAGTTTCAATATTATTTCACTTCTGTAATATTTTCAATAAATCTCTAAGTTGGGGCTGGGGAGTAGTGCGAAGGCTCTGAGACATCTCCAAGACCCAAGAAGACAAAGGCTGCTGAGCCAGCTGAAAACGCCACAAAATTCATCAAACCCATGCTAGCTTCCTCTCCTCCTCCATCCCCCATCACACTGGTGGTATCTGACTTCCCTCTGCAAGTTAGTTGCAACCCCAGACCTCACTGCCCTAGTTAAAAGGGGTCTGGTAGCCACCCATTTAAAATTCTGTGGGTGACGCCATTGCCTCTAGACCCACCCAGGAAGTTATATGCATCCCAGTTACCAGTCCCATCTAGCCAGTTTCATTCCAACCAAGTCCTGTCATGGAGGGCATATGAGAGCTTGTCATATTTCTGTATTAGAAATAAATCCCACGGCAGCCAAGTGAGGCCCTTTGGTGTAACCAAATCCATGTGAGGACAACAACTGAGAGAAGCCCCAAGTTTTAGAAATCAATAGAAAAACTTCCACAGGGGACAGTGGGGTGAGGCTCTGGCTCAGCAATTCTTTTCTGTAATTGAACTGAATACAGATCAATGACTGAGTGGTAACAAATCTAATGGCACCAACTGTGCATAGCAAACATTATATACAGAAAAAAAATAGAAATAAATGAAATACCCAATAATGAAAGGACTTATATAATAAATTGCTATGTGCTAGGCCTTGAATACTTTAAGTACATTGTCTCGTTTGGCCCTGACTCTAACTCTATGAGGCAAACACTATCACTATGCCCATTTTGCAGAAAACAAAACAGAGGTTTTGAAAGGTTAAATTGATAAAGGATACCTCAGCAATTAGCAATTGACTCAGGATTAAATTTCAAAGCAATGTTCTGGACAATAATACTGTACCCTCATTCAAAGCAATGTTCTGGACAATAATACTGTACTCTCATTAAAAGGAGGAGAAATGTTTATAATATATATAAACATGTATATGTTTATAAGCATATAAACATTCAAATGCATAGAAACAAGTAGGGTTTGCATATAGACCAAAATGTTCACAGCCCTTACTTTTGGGCAATAACAGTTTATGTGATTTTATTTTCCTACTTGTGCTATTCTATATTTTTCAAATTTGCATATTTGAAAAGAAATGTATTACTTTCATAATCAGGAAAGTATTATTTTAAAAGGCTGTGTGGAACTTATACTTCCAACTTGCACATAATTAGCTATTTAGTTTTTGTTCAGAACAGTTATATCACACATAGTGCTGACAAATAAGTGCTTAATAAATGCTCTTCAGGATGAAAATAATGCATAAATGCAGCCTGAGGGCCAATGTTCTGTTCCACAGGACATTGAGTCAAAGCCTCCTGAGAAAACAAAGCACTGAATGTTTTATGGTAATTTCTCCGAAATTAAGTGGAGAAAAATGCACTTAAAAAATAAGGTTAGAACATCACTATATGACAGTCTGAATTTTATTTAAAAATTACATTTTGCAAATAATTAGTTCTGTCACTAAAAGCCCCATTAGTTTTAAAGTCATCTATATCACAGAAAGACTGATAAGTTTACAGAACCGCAGCAGAAGGGAGGGGAACACTTGTAGGCATGGAGGTTAACAGTTGTCTAGGAAGGTGATACTGGAAATTATTTCATTAACCCTGGTGGATCAAAACAGTATGAACAATTGTTTCATTTATTAGATTAAAAAAAAAAAACTAGATATCTTACTAAAAAATAACAACAACAAAATCCTTCTCAGTAATTCTCATATCAAAAACAAATTATGGTACCACTAACAATATTTATAAATATCAATATCAAAGAAACTGATCCCAGATAATTCAATCTTTTTATAACTTTGTCCTGGTCATATTAGTAGCAAAGATTAAAAACTCAGAACTCAAAACGCTTGGACTTCTGGTCCAGATGGTGGCACAGGCAGACATGGCTCACCTCTTCGCACAACCACATCAAAATTACAATATAGAACCACCATCACTAAAAACCATCAGAAATGAAGTTGAATGGAAGTATGACAACAACAAAATTAAAGAAGCCACATCCATCCAGACTGGAAGGAGGGGTGCAGACATGAAATGCGCTGGTCCCTCATCCACGAGTGGTGGATAAAAATTCAAGAGGGATATCTCAAGAGCAAGGAGTCCCAGCCCCACACCAGGCCCCCCAGCCCAGGGTTCTAGTCCCAGGAAGATAAGTCCCCACAACTTCTGGCTTGCAAAAACCAGCGGGAATTGAGTCAGTGGAAGAAACTGCTGGAGCCCCAAGCAGTTCCTCTTAAAGAACCCACACAGGGACTCGGCTACTCAGATTCAACCCCTCTGAGCTCCAGTACCTGGGCAGCAGCTTGAAAGCCACTAGTGGTAGACAGGGAGAAACTAAAGTGTCTGGCATCAAGGCAAGCAGAGGTTATTGTCCCTTTTCTAAACCCTCTCCCCAGAGCCAGCAAGCTGGTGCCATATCTGGACTCCATCAAGCTGGCTAACACTGTTTGACCTGCCTTGGAGATCCCCAGAGATTCTGTCTCCCCCTACCTACTTACAGTCCCACCCAAGCTGCTTTCCCATATGAATGGCTTATCTTGTCTCATGCTTCACAACTCCCTAAATCCTATCAAACAAGATACAGCTGGCCTCAGTGAGCTCCAGGTCTGATACTAGCAGCAGTGAGCCTAGATTCAAAGTTTCGCTTTGCCTAGCGATCTCCAAGCCCAGCATAAGTAGCAGCCATCTCAGATTGCTTTATAGCTCAGGCAGGGTGGCCCCAGGCAAAACACAGGTAGGGGCTGACCTTGGCCTACATCACTAGGGAAACTCCAGGGCCAGTGCCCTCAGTGGACAGCTACAGACCATGTTGGAGCACTACCACCCTTCCCCCACACAGTGGATCCTCCATGGAGAGCAGACGTTGGTGGTAAGTAATCACAGTCAATCCTTGCAGCTGACTGGCCTGGGTGAATCCCTCCCATTGATCTGCCAACAGCAACCAAGGCCCAACTACAAGAGGAGTATATACTCAGTCCACATGAAGGGAACATCTCCAGTACCCACCTTGGGTGATGGGGACGCTGTGCCAGTGGACCATACAGGACACCTACTACATTAGGCCACACTAGCAAGGCATGGAGTCAAAGCAGCTCTAACTAATCCACAGAAACAAACAGAGGGAGGCTGCCAACATGAGGAGACAAAGAAACATGGCCCAAATGAAAGAACAGATCAAAACTCCAGAAAAAGAACTAAATGAAATGGACATAAGCAATCTATCAGATGGAGAGTTCAAAACACTGGTTATAAGGATGCTCAAGGAACTTGGTGAGGATCTCAATAGCATATAAAAGATCCAGTCAGTAATGAAGGATACACTACTTGAAATAAAGAACAATTTACAGGGAAACAACAGTAGAGTGGATGAAGCTGAGAACCAAATCAATGATTTGGAACATAAGGGAGCAAACAACAACCAATCAGAGCAACAAGAAGAAAAAAGAATCCAAAAAAATGAGGATAGCAATAAGCAGCCTCTGGTATAACTTCAAGAGGTCCAACATTCACATCATAGGGTGCCAGAAGGAGAGAAGAAAAGAGCAAGAAATTGGAAATTTAGTTGAAAAAAATAATGAAAGAAAACTTCTCTAATTTCGTGAAGGAAACAGACATGCAAGTCAAGGGTGCACAGAATCCCAAACACAATGAATGCCAAGAGGCCCACTCCAAGACACATCATAATTAAAATGCCAATGATTAAAGATAAAGGGAGAATCTTAAAAGCAGCAAGAAAAAAGATGTTAGTTACCTACAGGGGAGGTCACATAAGTCTGTGTTGATTTCTCAAAAGAAACCTGCAGGCTAGAAGGGATTGGCAAGAAATATTCAAAGTCATGAAAAGCAGGGACGTACAGCCAAGATTGCTCTACTCAACAAAGATATCATTTAGAATCACAGGAGAGATAAAGAGTTTCCCAGACAAGAGAAATACTAAAGGACTTAATCATTACCTAGCCATTAGTATATGAAATGTTAAAGGGACTTATTTAAGAAAAAGAAGATCAAAACTATGAACAATAAAATAGCAAAAAAATACAAATGTATCAACAATTGAATCTAAAAAACAAACTAAGCAAACAAGAAGCATAGAGACAGAATAACGGATACAGAGAGCACTTTGATGGTTGCCAGATAGGAGAGGGGTGTGGAGATATGGGTGAAGAGGTGAGGGGATTAAGAAGTGCAAATAGGTAATTACAGAATAGCCATGGGAGTGTAAAGTACAGTATAGGGAATGGAGAAGCCAAAGAACACATATGCATGACTCATGGACATGAACAATGGTGGGGGGATTGCCTAAGGGAGTCAGGGGTGCTGGGTGGAAGGGAGGAAAAGGGGGAAATATCAGGACAACTATAATACTATCATCAATAAAATATAATTAAAAAAACTCAAAACTCTTTACTCCTACTTCTCTGTGCTTCTATTGAGAAATACCAAATTATGTTACTGTCTCATCTCCATCCTCTTCTATCCCCACTCTGGAAATAACTTCTGCCCTGAGAAATGTAAGAATACATAAGATGGCCTTAGCCAGGTTTTTTAAAGTCTCCTTTTGTACCTTTCCAGTCCTATTACCATCCACTTACTTCTGTCTCACCACAAACATGTTCCTACAGTCACTAGGCAAGAACATTTTATACTTTCACAACCTCATATCTTTGCTGTCTTTCTTGTCCTAAGAACACACTCTCTCCTTTAATAGCCTTCATCTTTCAATGTCATGTCACTCTGAATCCTTGTTCAACCCCTAGAGAGAACTAACTGGCCTCTTCTGCATGTTCCTATCTTTACACCAGTGCTTTCTCCTTGTTTGATGCACCTGTGGATCACCTCCACCTAACCTGTGCTGGGTGTAATGTGGGTGCTGATGCAATTACCACTAGGGGCCACCTTAGGAGCTGAAGATACAGGTGACAGGCAGCCCTTGTCTGAATCAAGCTCAGTACACTGATTTGACAGTAAACAAGAATTACTGTTGTATTAGTATCTATAGAGGATTCAATGATTTGTAGAATTTAACTGGAGAAAATAGGAACTGCTACATGGTTGGGATTAGTGAGCACCCCGGTCCACTGTTATTACTAGTGAACTTTGGGGATATTGTATAAGAGAACATGACTGCTTTCTAGTAAATCACCCATAAAAGATCAGCGTATTAAAAACTAACCCCATTATCCACTGTCCTTGGCCAACTTTCCTCCCCAGCTTCTCTCCTCTTTCTCTCTGTGATATTTATTAGTATGATTTTTTTACTAACTTAGACTTGGAGAAAGCTTTTTAATCTTTGATTCCTGTCATTCCTTATCTCTCATATCCAAAATGTGTTAATTGATCATTACTAAGAATACTCAGTACCCCATTTCTAAGGTCATTAGTCCAAACTATTAGAGCCTCAAATCTGATCTCTCTCTGATCTTTCTCCTTTCCATCCATTTGTCACAAAACCAAGAGAATATTTTCTGAAAAATGTTTATCTGAAAATTCCCCAACTTATAAATGTGTGATAGTTCCCACTGCCTCTAAATCTGATGTGGCCACCATTCAGTCATCATCTTCCCTCTAACATATCATCTATATGAACCTTTCAGAAATGCCCTACACATTACTTTGTCATATATATGGTATGAAATAAAGAAGTGATGATCACCAACAAAATGCACTTCTCAAGGCCCTTTTGGAGGAATGCCTGTGGAAGGTGGTCCCAAGAAAAATCTGTTAATTCTTGGGCTCAGAGGCAAATAACAAGATCAAACACCATTTAACAAAGCTTTAACAATTTTACCCTCAAGTTCCTTCAAAACACTGGGTAGATATCATCTGGTCCCAGTGGTTTATTTGCAACCTACATTGTTAATCAGGCCTTGATCATCCAATGCATTTATCAATAATTTATCTAAAATCTTTAAACCACCACTTCTAAAGAAGGCAAATTTTCTCTATTTTTCCCTCAAAAAAAGTTTCAATTTGATGATATAAAGTTCTAAAACTTCTTGGAAATTTTACATGCAATTTTTCATGACAAAGAAAATCAAGGATGTAAGGAGTCCTATAAGGCCTTGGCCTACTGAGCTCTCCTGGAGAAATCAAACTGTCTTTAGCTGATTGATATTGATGCATTTTCCCAAGAGCCATCAAAATGGCACTTACTCTTAGAAAACCACTTTCAATGTGAAATGCATCACAAAAGTTTTCTTTAGTAGAGTAAGAGTACAAAATGTGTACTTACCAGCTTGCTCCAAGTGACTGCAATGAGGCTGTCAAAGAGAACTTTTACAGGCTAAGAAAAAGAAGTTCCAATTAAATCTAGGGCAATAATCTGGCATTGCTGCAAATACATCAGCCTTAGACTACCGTATTGGTGAGACTATAAACCAGAAACTAGGGGGTGGAAAACAAAAAGACACACAAACAAGGACATAGAGTCAAAAACAATGGAAGAGCCAGGGAGAAAGAATGAGATACAGAGAGAAAGTCAGAAATAGTTAGTAGAGAGAGTTACAGAGAGACAGACAGACAGAGAGAGAGAGAGAGAGAGAGAGAGAGAGAGAGAGAGAGAGAGAGAGAGCAAATAGCAAAGAGAGGTGCAAAGACAAAGAGAAATAAAGATACATAAAGAATCACAACTATCGAGAAGAATTATCTAAATTTCCTAGTTGTAGGTGACTACGGTCAATACTAACTATAATTCATGAACAAAATTAGTTATCAAAAACCTATAGTTATTCTTTGCAACAGCATGCATGGACCTGGAGAACAGTATGCTATGCTAAGGGAAATAAGCCAGTCAGAGGAAGACAAATACCATATGATTTCACTCATATGAGGAATCTAATGAACAAACTGATCTAACAAACAAAATAGAGACAGAGTCATAGATAAGAGAACAGGCTGACAGCTTTGGACAGGGGGCGGGAGGGTTGGCAGGTAGAGAAATTGAGCAAAAAAGAAGAACTCATGGATGTGGACAACAGTGTAGTGACTGGGGGCGGTGTAGGGTGGAGGTGGAAGAGGGTGTAGGGGAGACAAATGGTGATGAAAAAAATACAATAAGAAATAAACCATTAAAAAAAGAAAAAAAAAACCTTAGTTATTAACCAATGACATTTTGTTAGCAAAAAGGTGCAGAGGGATTAACTAAAGGAAAGGAAGGGATGAAATGTGAACTGGATAACGGTGTTTATTAAAAAGGATACCTGAGTACTACCAACCTATGTTATTTCATCATCAAATTTCCAGGGAACATTATCTGTACTTTCAGAATCTCAAAAGAAAACCTCTTCCTGGAAGATTTCCCAAAAAATTAAACTTGGATTATCACTAGTATGCTCTAAAGGTCTGACACTATTAAAGGCTATAAAAAGCAAATTAAAAATGACTTCATCCCTGCCTCCAGAAGCTTTGAAACTAAGACAACAATGACAAAGATATACAGGGCGAGGCAAAAGCAGGTTTGCAGTTGTCCATATGGAAAATAATACAATAAGTAATAATAATATAAGAATAAACTTTGTTTCATGTACTCACAACTGTAAACCTACTCCCCCCTCACCTTGTACATTACATGGAAACTAAAATCATATAATTAAAAGTAAAGACGTTACATTGCCAAAGCTCCCATGTCCACACTGACCCACCAATACATTATACACCTCTTCTGTAAAATGACCTCATTATTTTTAAAATTTGCATTGTTCTGGTTGCTAATGAGTTGGGGTCTCTTTATATACTTGTTAGCATTTAGGCTTCCTCTTCTTTAAACTGCTTATTCAGAGCCTCTCTCCATTTTTCTACTTAGGTTATTGCCTCTTTCTCGCTGATTTCCAATAGTTCATTGTCCCATATCAATCTCATAACAAATTTAGGCAGTGTTAGTATCTTCTCCCAGTTCACCATCTGTATAACACCTTTGTTCATGGTGTCCTTCATTGACGAGAAATTATTAATTCTGATGCAATCAAATTCAGCAATGTTTTATTTCTTAAGGTTTGTGCTTTTTAAGTTGGGTCTGTGTGAGAATGTGAAGGCATGCAGGAGATGGATGTAGTGACCCTATTCTTGAGGAAATGGCCAAGAGGGAAATGGTAATACCAGGCTCTCTGGAGTACTTCTGTTCATAGTGCGATTAGATATCAGTCAAAAATTAACTCGTGAACAAAACAGTGAAAATGCTATTTTCCTGATGAGACAAAAGGAGGAGGAGACAGGTGCAAATAATTAATTATCTAACGATGGGAGCTTGTAAATTTGTTAGCACTAAGAAATAAACTCAAACTATTGGCTATAGAATGTCTTCCTTTGGTGGACATGCTAGGAGTATGTAGGAAGGCTATTTTAGGTTCCTATAATATGAATAGATTAGGAGTTTCAAATAAACTTAAGCTGATGCTTCCTAGATTTTTGGATCCATGCTTCTTAAATTTTCAGAGAGAACAGATGATGGTGAACAACCTAATCTTGATTTAATTGTTATTCATTTATCCTCTTCTTTCCTATGTGCCTTCACTTTAGATGCAAACCAAAACATTGTTATTTGGATATGACAGGGGTATAAAAGACCTATGGAAATCACATAGGGCAAAAGAATGTTTGCATATGAATGAGTTTTTAGCTTCCTTTTTAAATGTGTGATATGTCTCACAATTTACACATCAGATCAATGAATTTTTAATATGTATCTATTACATACCAGACATTAGTAGTAAAGGAGATACAAACATAAGTAAGATGTGGTTTTTAACAGGAGTTTTACCCCATAATGTCTCAGAGGAAATAACCATGTGAACAATCAACTATAATAAATTGTGATTATTATATAATATAGGCAAATTGTTATGAGAATAGAAATTAAAGAACAATTAAGTTTATTAAGTTTGGGGTTCATAAAAGACTTTAGGAAAAAGATCCATTTAAAATGAGTGCAAAAATAAGTAGGACTTCTCTAAGCAGAGAAAGGTTGGATTGGGTTAGGATTAGGTTTGGGGTTAGGGTTACGTTAGCTAAGGTGCAAGAAGCAACTTTTAAAGCAAGTAGGTATGAACATGTCAAGGTAAGACCAGTTCGCTGTGGCCGAAACATAAGGTGTATGGCTAGGGAGGAATTAAAAATAAGTCTAGAAACACAGCCTGGGGTCACTTTTTAAAATGACATAAGAATTTAAACTACTCTGAACACAAAAAGATCCTAAGCAAGGGAATGACACAATGAGTTCCATATTTTACAAAGACAGTTGAAGCAGCGGTATGGAAATTGATTAAAATGAGACTGGACTCAGGCCCTGGCCCATGTGGCTCAGTTGGTTTGGCATCATCTCACAAACTAAAAGGTCGATGGCTTAATTCCCAGTCAGGGCACATGCCTAGATTGCAGGTTAAGTCCCTGGTCAGGGCACCTGCAAGAGGAAACTGATCGATGTTTCTTTCTTACATCTATTAATCTTTTCCTCTCTTTCTCACTCCTTTTTCCTCTTTCTAGAATCAATAAAAGAAAAAATAAAATGAGACTGGACTCAGGAAGATCAGTGAGGAGGCAATTATAGCACTGGAGGCAGGTGAGAGTAGGTCCCGAACTCTGATGTGACCATGAGAGAGAGAGAGAGCAAATAGCAAAGAGAGGTGCAAAGACAAAGAGAAATAAAGATACATAAAGAATCACAACTATCGAGAAGAATTATCTAAATTTCCTAGTTGTAGGTGACTACGGTCAATACTAACTATAATTCATGAACAAAATTAGTTATCAAAAACCTATCGTTATTCTTTGCAACAGCATGCAACAGTATGCTATGCTAAGGGAAATAAGCCAGTCAGAGGAAGACAAATACCATATGATTTCACTCATATGAGGAATCTAATGAACAAACTAAACTAACATACAAAATAGAGACAGAGTCATAGATAGCACTGTAGGCAGGTGATAGTAGGTCCCGAACTCTGATGTGACCATGAATATGGAAAAAAGGAGTCACATGTGACATTTAAGCCTTGGTGACCAACTGAATGTTGGAAAAAAAATAAATGAGAAGATTAATCTAGTCAACAAATGTTTCTTGAAACATTTCTGTGTTTGAGACACTATGCTAAGGACTAGGGCAGAGTTTCTCAACTGCAGTACTATTGGCATTTTGGAAGATAATTATTTATTGAGGGAAGGCCTGTTCCATACATTGTGGAATATTTAGCAGTATTACAGTCCTCTACCCACTAAAAGCAAGTAGCACCTCTCTCAGTCATGAGCCTCAAAATTGTATCCAACCATTGCCAGATTTCCCCTGAGGCAAATCCGCCCCCCAGTTGAGAATCGCTGAAACAGGGATCTCTGACTCTAGGAGGCTTATTATCTAATAGAGTAATTCTTGTGATATAAGCATACATAAGATTCAGGAAAAAAAGAAAGGAAAAAATGGTCAATACTTCTTTGGGGATAAACAAGCATTGAAAAAGTGTATATAGAGGAGGAGACATTTGAGCTAAATTATTAAAGATGAGCATTGCAGGCAGAGGACAAAACCATGAAAGCAAGATATCCTGTCAGATATTAGAATTCTGAGGCTCTGAGCATGGGTGCCAGGAAGAATGGCAATATTATTAATATAAGAGGAGTAGGAGAGACAGGATACTGAGTTTGTGGGACTCACAGAACATCCAGTAGTTCTTGGAAATGCAGATGGAAATCAGGGTCATACATGGACACTTAGAATTCCTAAGTACATAGTTGGTGTTTAAAGCCATGGGACTCGATCGTATTACTTAAGAATAATGTTTATTGGCAGAAACCTTTGAAAATTCCAACATTTAAGATGAGGCCTAGGAAAGAGAAGCATGCAAATACATAAGGAAGAGACAGCAGAAAGGGTAAAGGAGAACCTACTTTACTTTACATTGCAAACTTGACAATCACCTAGAATATCTTCTTTCAATCTATATCTGCTTAGGGAAATATGCCCCCACTTCATTTCAGGATTACTCCCTTTATCTTTTTTTTTTTCCTTATATTCTTTTTAGTGTTATTAAATCCAGTATAATTATTTAGCTACAGAGGACCAAATTGCTATTGGTGATATTACCTATATTATATAACCAATGGTTATCTTTTTTTACTTAGCTATTTATACATGCAAAAAATTATATTATATTGTTAGTAAGAGGCATAATGAAAGGAACATTGTATTGGATATGAACAATTGGCATTCAACATCCTGTTCAACCTCCTTTAAATGTGCCTTGCTGTCTGTAGAGACTAAAAACTACATTTCTGGGGCTTCCTACACTAGGGTTCTAGAAGTAATTTAAGTGTCACCAATTTTATGCACTTGAACAAGAGCCAGAAGGTAGAAATCAGGCAGAGACTGTTTTCTTCTGCTTCTGTTGTTTCAGAGATAAGCACAATTATAAAAATGTCTGATTCTACAGCAGCTTTCTGATAAAGTCCATTACTTAATCTAGGAAAGGCAATAATAGTATTGGTGGCCTGGTTCTACTGAATAATTCTCAAATTCATTTCTGAAAAGCTCAAGTTAAAATCTGTATCATTAGCTTTCCCAATGATTCTGTAAACCATTTAAAATCCGCATCTGTACCATGGAACGTGGAACATGAGGTGAATGTTCCAAAGCCTGTGTAAACTGAGCTTAAGAACTCAGTTTCTTAGAGCACTCTGAAAGCAGAGGGAGCAGAGATTAGTCAGCTCTGTGGTTTTAGCATCTTTTAACCATACTCAACAGCCGGCCAGTCCTCCTCAAGTATGAACAATAAATAAGCTATTAAGAAGAACTAAAAAAGGTGATGGATTTGAATCAAATAACATAAAATGATTTAAATATTTATTACTCAGTGAGTTCCTATGCATCCCAGAAAGTCATTAAAGCACCAATAGAAAAATGAGCAGCAAACACTTACAGGTCATTTAAAAAACAAAAGTATAAGCAATTAATAAACCTGTGGAAATACTAACCTCTCCAATAAGCAAAGGAATACAGAGTAAAATGATAGTGAAGTACCACTTTTAGCCCATGAAATTGGCAAAGATTAGGAAAACTACCCAATGCAGCTGAAGGTGCAGAGATTAGAATGTTAAGATACATCGCTGAGAGGAGAGGAGATGTATACAATCTTTCCGGCAAACAATTTAATAAAATACATCAAGAGCTTAAAAGTGTCAACATATATGTTAGAGTTTTAAATAATTAAATACTTAGGTAATTATTTAAATAAGTGTTTTAAATATTTAAATATTTGCATCGTATAATAAATAATTTATATTGTTATATATATTCTACTACATTACCATCTTAAGCAATTAGAAAAAATTAAGACTGAAAAAAATGTTTTCTAAGAATTTTATTGACACTTTTAATATCTACAGGAGCAGTTTCAAAACTATTTTTTATAATCCTCTTAAAGCCTCCTAGATTATGTCACTCAATCCTCCTTTTCTGCTATTTATCAAAAACATAACAATCTCTCCTTTAAGAATCTATTCTTACATCTGTATTAAAGGATTTTTATAGCTATGTTATTTTACATTGGAGGAAACAACAGAAAAATGAAATCATCTAGATTCTAATAATAGGGCTTTGGTTATATCAATTATTGTATGTTTAAATTTTGTGACCATGGAATTTTACTTCAAAGGATATTTATTAGTATGTGGGAAATGTTTGTAGTATATGGCACTGAAGGACACAAATATATGCAGTTTAATCGCAAATTTGTATAATAAAACTATATATGCATAGGAAATACTAGAGGGAAAAAATAAAATGTTAGCAATTATTCTGGAGGAAAAGATCACAGATGATTTTATTGTTTTTATATGTATGTATGTGCCTTTTATAATAAGAAGGTCAAGAACACCATCAGGAAATAGAATGAAGAATTAGTTTCTCATTATTACAAGTGACTAACACTCTAAGAAAAGAGTTGCCTTAAAAAATGTACAATTCCTCAAACATGAATGAATAACTACTCTGTACTGAGTGTAACACTAGAAGATAAGGAGAGAGAGAGATGGATAAATTCACTTCAGTCTTTCAAGGGGTTCCAAACTAATAGAAAACACACAGTTTGTAACACATACTATTTTGGGAAAGACTAGTACCTCCACAGAGATGTCAGTATCCACAAAGGATTAATTAAGTACTCGGTGATCTGCTGCGTTGGGTTTAAAGATTCAGAGTTATGTGTACTGAGGAAGAGCAACAACATTCTGCCCAAGTTCTTTCTCGCCCACATGCCAACCTCTCTTCTATTTGGCTACTGATTCTCATTCTTTTAGTCAGTCCATTTAAATCTGATGTCTACTGTGTTATCTCGGGGTTGACTGAAGATTATACTTTCTCTTTTCTTACTTCTAAGAGCAAGTTTTGCTTAGCATCTCATTTTACTTGGCCTGCTTGTATATGCCTTCTTCCGACTCTCCACAGATATCTCACAGAGCCCTAACCCTGACATAAATAAACTAACACATACTATAATACTCAAGTCTAGAATGGAAAGTTTTTAAAAATTACCTTTGGTTACATAGGCCATCTGCTCTGTAGCATACACCTGGGAGAATCCTGCTCCCATGAACTCTAACTTCACTGATCACTTGTAAATTCTCATAAAGACCAGAGCCTTTTCAATCTGGGAGAGACCTGACAGATTCATATTCCAGCCAACTCTCGTTCTACAGGTGACAAAATTAAGGTCTATAGAGATTAAATGACTGGATCAAGGTCACACAACTAGTAGGTGACTAAACCAAGGACACAACATGGGTTTCCTGGGAGACAAACTGCACCACACTAACTGCATCTAGAAGTCTCTTTATGCTGATTTCACAATATCTCCTGAGGGAATTTTTCCACACCTGGTCCTGCCTAACTCTCCAGTCTCCTCAAAGCTGAAAATAGTGTAGTTGCCAGACAACTGTTTATCGACTTTGAGCCCGAGGGAATGAGGAGTGGGGATAAAATGAGTCTTGGATCACCACAATAGATTCCAGTGAGTAAACTTCACTTCCCCTGGGTTTTGAAGGCCCCAGGAGCAATCAGTAACTTGGCTTAGTTTTCAATACCAGGCATACAGCCAGAGAAGAGCAGGCCCAGATACAGAATTAAAAATGAAAGAAAAAAGAAAGAAATGAGAAAACATCCAAAAAAAGATGCAAATATCAATATTTTCTGCCATCTCAGTACAGGTATCAGCAGCTTTTGAGACAGGTATGCTTCTGTCAGATGGCTAAAAAGAAAAATCTTATAAACTAAAATAACATCAAAATGTTTGTGTATAAGGCGTTACAGTCTAGTGACCAAAAGCATAAGCTCTGGAGCTGACAGTTGTTCATGCCTGAACTTGGCCTCTTACTAGTTGTGTAACCCTAAGCAAACTACCTAACCTCTTAGAGTCTGGTTTTCTCATGTGGAAAAAAAATGCTAGACTTTTTAAGGCTTAAAAAAAAAAAAGACAAGAAAAAAAATTATACACACACACACACACACACACGCTGGGGCCTAACACAGATTAATGTATAACATAAGGCAATTAAACAAAAATCATGGTTGACACTATACAACTCAGGCTAAGGGGCTTCGTGATACCTTAAAGGACTCTACTATCTATTCATGCAGCTTCAGAGTGATCAAAACTGGCTATCATAGTGGTACTTCCAGAATGGTAGAGTAAGAAACTTGACAGATCTCTCCTATAAAACATTTCACTGGGAAAAATTATTTTTTAAAAAGCACTTAAAAGTCTCTCAAAATTGTCCTAAGGACATACAAAGGGAGAAACATTCATTCATTCAAGAAAACCTATTAAACCTGAGATAGAATAACGAGAGTGTGTAGCACATGGGCCATGACCTACTTCCTTCTCACATTCCCAGCTCCATGTTACAAAAACTCTACCATTGGCCCTCAACTACAAAAGGACTGAAGTCCCATTCCTCAACCCAGTCCCTACTTGTCTGATAGAAACCCTACTTCCAGTGTAGCCATTAAGAACACCGGGGCTCTGATCACCCTTGTCTTGGCCCAATCACAGGCAGAGGTTTCATATTGGGAGAGGCAAGCTGAGAAAACCAGGAGATACCACCTTCCATGCCTAGCATCTGCTAGAGAAATCAGTCTTGGAGAAGCAGGCCACTGTCTCTGTGCCTATCTCCTGGGAAGTATCACAGTTCTTCCAGGGAAGTGGTAGTGAGGAGGATGAAGAGCTTTTCAGTTCTTACCCAGGTGGTGACTTTATTTGGAGCAGAGCTTAGAGAATTCCATACTTAAGGGTATTGTTGAGAACAATGGTGAGCTTGGCAGAAAGTAATTAAGGGGTTGTTAGTGGTTTCATGATACTGCTAGCAATAAGCAAAATGGCAGAGCATTCACAAGTTTAACAGAAAGAATCAGGGAAAGAAACAATCAAGAAAAGCCCTCCTGGGATCACAGTAAACCCTGGCAATCGCCAAGGCTATGACATGTTTCTACTTGGAAACAATTAAAACAGAACATGGGTCAGACATGAAAAACTTCCCAAGTTGCACACATATTTATCAACAAAGGGCAAAAGCCTCACAGGAAAAAAAAGCTTAAGCAAAATCTCTGACCAAACACCTGCTGCAAAATAAGCTATCCTGACCCAGGGGAAATTATTATTACATCAAGTTTAATATACAATTACATGCAGAATACAAAGTCTGTGCCCTTTCAGATAGATTAGAGAGAAAACTTCCAAGCTACCAGGCTTCGACTGAAATTGGGGCAAAACAAAAACTCCCTAAGTTTTAATAACAGCCCCCAAGCAATATAAACACCCAGTGGTAAAGGGTAAAAGCATAACTGGCTAAGAGAACTGAAGCATAAGTGTTGGCCAATAAATGGCTTATGTAGACCCAGCAGTGACTCGTAGGGAGCCAGACTAAAAGTAAAAATAAGGGAAAATAAAAGCACCCTGAACAAGGATGTCAAAATTAGTACACTGTGGGAGAAATAGACTTTACAGAGTTAGTACAACAAAGTCATTAAATAAATAAGGGACAAAACAAAAACAACACCAACCTCCTGTGGGTGGAGGAGGAGAATGGAGAAGAATCAGTTGTTAGTTTCTAGAATATATTATATAAAATCTTCAATTTTCAACAAAAAAATTATGAAACATGAAAAAAAAACAATAAAATGTAATTCATTCAAGGAAAAAAGCAGGCAATAGAAACTGCCTTTGAGGGGGTCCAGCTATCAAACATACAAAGAATTTTAAAAGTTGTGATCACAATGTCCCATCAAATAGAGAATATCGATAAAGAGATGGAAATTGTAAAAAACAAACGAAGTGGAAATTCTGAAGCTGAAAAGTATAATGACTGAAGAGAAAAATTCAGTAGAGAGGCTCAATAGTATATCTGAGCTAGCATTAAAAATATTCAATGAACTTGATGGTAGATTAATAGAGGTTAAACATTCTGAAAAACAGAGAGGAAAAAAGGGAGAAAAATGAGCAGAGCCTCAGAGAAATGGGAGATACCATTAAGTACACCAACATATTCATAAGGCAAGTACCAAAAGAAGAGAACAACAACAAAAAAAGGTGTAGATATAGTCATAGAAATAATAGCTGAAAACTTCCCAAATTAACAAAAAAAATTAATCTGAATATCCATAAAAATCAACAACCTCAAAGCAAGATAAAAACAAAGAGATCCACACCTATATACATCAGAGTCAAAATACTGAAAACCAAAAGTAAAAATAAAGTCTTGAAATTAGTAAGAGAAAATGACTCATCAAATACAAGGGAATCCCAAAAACTCTTACAGCTGACTTCTTATCAGAAACAATGGAGGTCAAAAGACAATGAGATGACAAGTTGAAATTTTTGAGAGTAAAAATAAAATGTCAGCCAAAAATCTTATGCCCAGTAAAACTGCTTCAAAAATAAAAAATGCATAAACAAGTAAAGATTGAAGACACAAAAATTTTCTGCCAGCAAATCTGTTTTGATAAGATAAAGTAAATGGAGTTCTCCATGCTGAAATCAACTGACACCAAACAGTAACTGGGATCTGTATCCTCACGAAATAAAAATAATAAGGAAATAATATAAATAGCTGTATTCCTACAAAACACATAACTTAGATAAAATGAATAAATTTCTAGAAAGACACAAACTATTAAAACTGACTCAAGAAAAAGTAGAAAACCTGAATAGATCCACAATAAGAAAAGATATTGAATTAATAATTAATCTTCCCACAAAGAAAAGCCCAGAACCAGATGGCTTCACTGGTGAGTTCTACCACAAATTTAAAGAGTTAATGTCAATCTATCACAAACTTCAAAAAACAAACAAAAAAAAAGACAAAGTAATAGTTTCTCACTAATTCCTTGAGGTCAGAATTATCCTGATACCAAACCAGAAAGAAATCTCACACACACAAAAAAAACTCCACACCAATATCCCTTATGAATGTAGATGTAAAACAATTGAACCAAATACTAGCAAACTGAATTCAGTAACAAAAATATTATACACCATAACAAAATAGGACTTATCCCAGAAATGCAAGGTAGGTTTAAGATCTGAAAATCAATTAAAGTGATATACTTGATTCAATGGGTGAAGAATAGTCTTTTCAACAGATAATGTTGAGACAACTGAATAACCACATGCAAAAAACTGAAGCTTGATTCCTACCTCACACAATTTATAAAAGCCGGCTCAAAGATCTAATAAGTGCTAAAACTGTAAAATTCTGAGAATAAAATAAAAAAAATAAATCCTTATGACCTTGGTTTAGAGACAATGGTTTCTTAGATATAAGACCAAAAGTACAAGCAACAAAAGAAACTTAAATAAATTGTACTAAATCAAAATACTACCATCAAGCAAATGAAGACAAACCATAGAATGGGAGAGAACATCAGTAAATCATAATCTAATAAGGGATGCATATCCAAACACAACTCTACAATAAAAATTCAAATAACCCATGATAATAAAAACTTGGCAAAGGATTTGAATAGACACTTCTCCAAAGATATACAAATGGCTAATAAAAATATGGAAGCATGCTCATATCATTAGTCACTAAGAAATGTAAATCAAAAACACAATGAGATATCATTTCACATCCACTAGGATGGCTATGACTTAGATGATAACTAGCGTAGGCAAGTATCTATAAAAATTAGACTACATTAGAGGAAACGTGAAATTGTGCAGCCACCTTTGAAAAATTTGGCAGTTCTTCAAGAAGTTAAATATAGAGTCACCATATGACCCATCAATACTACCCCTTGATATACAAGGTCTGTCCTAAAAAATCCAGCCATAGTTAATATAACAACAGATTGTGCAAAATCGATGTAACCTGGCAGCCAAGGAGAGTGGACTGGGATGCACATGCGTGAACACTGGCAACTTCACTGTACTAATTAGTGGAAGTGGTAGACACTATTGAGTGAGCATGTATACTGCATAGCCATTGCATTCAAAATGACTGAGAAAGTAGAGCAACAAATCTCCATCAAATTTTGCATTAAGCTTGAACATTCCTCCACAGGAACTATTCAGATGATGCAGAAGACCGCAGCTATGGGCAACTGGCGACTGGCAGCTTTATCACGACAATGCACCTGTTTATGCATCACGTCTCATGCAGAGATTTCTGATGAAACATCAAATCACCCAGGTGACTCAGGCTCACACAGCCCAGCTTTAGTGCCCTGCAACTTCTGGCTTTTCCCAAAACTAAAATGACCTTTGAAAGGGAAGAGATTTCAGACTGTCGATAAGATTCAGAAAAATATGACAGGGCAGCTAATGGCAATTGGGAGGACTGTGTGAGGTCCCAAAATGCCTACTTTTCAGGGGACTGAGGTGTCATTGTCCTATGTACAATGTTTCCTGTACCTGTTATTTTCTTCAATAAATGTCCCTATTTTTATTACATGGTTGGTTACTTTCTGGACAGACCTCACATACCCAAGAGAAATGAAGCCTATGTCCATAAAAGAACTTATGCATAAATGTTTATAGCAGCATTATTCATAATAGCCAAGAGATTTTTTAAAATGTTTAACAACTGATGAAGGGATAAGTAAAGGTGGTATATCCATAAAATGGATTATTCAGCAATAAAAATGAATTAAGTACTGATACATTCTATAACATGGATGACCCTGGAAAAATTTATGCTTTGTGAAAAAAGCCATCTACAAAAGACAACATAGTGCATTATTCCATTCATATAAAATACCCAGAATGGGCAAAACCATAAAGACAGAGAGCCTAGGGCTTAGGACGGTTGGAGGAGAGAGGGATGGAGAGTAACTGCTAACGAATTTCTTTTGGGCCTGATAAAAATGGCCTCCAATTACATTGTTGTGGTAGTTGCATGACTCTGTCAATATACTAAAAACCACTGAATTGTATATTTTAAATTGGTGAATATTATGGTATGTCAATATCTCAAAAAAAAAAAATTAAAAATATCCTGACCATCATTTAATTCTCTACTAGGTATTTTTCTTGGCATTAGATAAGATTAAATGGTTCCAAAAACTTTTTAGAAAAGGCCAACTAGTTTCTATAAACTAGTTCCTTTGCCATGGATAAAAGTCCATGAATACATTTAAGACTGCCTGATAGCTCACTGTAGACTGGTACTATATCTTTAATCCAGGCATTTACATTGTCTAATGAAGCTGAGCACTGTGCTAATAAGTAAAGGTAGAACTCCACCCTGGATAATTCCTTGCATTAGAGGACTCGTGTTCTGTAAAAATAATTAACTCAAATCAATTCAATGTGCAAAGTTCTGTTTTCTGCCTCACTAATTTTAAGAAATTCTGCACACTGAAGTCACTTGGAAGAAGTCATAGTTTTTCTATCCTATTAACATATATCTCAATTTTCTACAGAATAATATTAATGTTACACTACATAAAAATTATCAAGTGATAAGACTGATAAGTATCACATACCAATATCTGTATATTCTTCATTTGAAAAATGACCCTACACAATCAGCTTTCTTTTAAGAAAGTAGAGGAAGATAGAAAGGGAGAGAAGGAAGAAGGGGGAAAAAAAGAATGTAACAGAGAACTCATTAAAGCAATGGAATAGGAAATAGTTACATTTTCATTCTTATGACCTAAGTTATAATATGAATCCTGCATACCATAATAAATTAGGTCGTATGACATTAGTTTTATAAAATACACAGCAAGCTGACTTGAGAAAAAACAAGTGATACCTTCTGGAGGAGTCCCAATGCTGCTTCCAAGGCCCAGAATAACCATCTTGTGCATTCTTGGCTCCAGCATTATAGCAGACTCTTCTCCCCTTTCCCAGTGGGGTATTTTGACTGGCTCCAGGTGGACATTCTCCAGCCCATCTTCCTTTAGGTTTTGGTACATGATTTGAATGGCCTTTTCTAGACTCTTGGAGCCACTTAATCTGGGTCCAACAGTATCAACCAGAAGTGCCAAACGCTCATAGGATCTGTTCTGGGCTTTACCAAAAACAGCAAGGTCTATGATTGCTTTAGCAATATGTCCATAGTGGGCTATTTCTTCTTTTATTTCTTCAAAAGTCCTCTGTGAGGTGTCATTCCTGTGTACAGCTTTGCCAGAGTTCAAAAATAAAAGGTGAACACCAACATATGTGAAGAGGAGAAACTTCATTTTTTCCAGATTGTTTTCTTCCTAAAATAACCTATGTAAATAAGAAACAGGTTTTAGGTAAAGATTCTCACAGCTATCTGCTCATAACTTAAAAACTGCTTTTACAGGATTGCCCACCCCAAGTTCCACCATCAAATTCAGGTACCATAACTTCTAGTAATGAAGAAGTAAAGAAGTGTTTCATTGGCCTTACTAATGAGGCAGAATTTATTAAAATCATACATGTTACCTAGTAATTATGCTTAAAATATGCTAAAAATTAAAATAAAAAGAATACTAGGCCAGTACACATTTATGATAAAAACTCTCATCACAGTAGAAATAGAGGGAACATCTCACCATAATAAAGGGTGTATAGAGAAAACCACAGTAAACACCATACTCAAGGGGGAAAAACTAAAAGCATTTCCCTTAAGATCAGGAACAAGACAGGGATATCCACATTCACCACTCTTATTCAACATAGTACTGGAAGTCCTAGCTACAGCAATCAGACAAGAAGAAGAAATAAAAGGCATTCAAATGGGAAAGGAAAAAGTGATACTGTATATTGAGAACCCTAAAGAGCCACCAAAAAATTATCAGAACCAATAATTAATTCAGTAAAGTAGCAGGATATAAAATAAATATTCACAAATAGGTTGCATATTTATAGACCAATAATGAGCTATCAAAAAGGGAAACTAAGAAAGCAATCCCATTTATAACAACATCAAAAAAATAAAATACATAGGAATAAATTTAAACAAGGATGTAAAAGACATGCACATGAAAAATTATAAGACATTGAAGAAAGAAATTGAATAAGATATTAATAAATGGAAGCATACATATACCATGCTCTTGGATATGAAAAATTAACATTGTTAAAATGTCCATGATACCCAAAGCTGCTTTCATTTTTGTTATAACTATTTATGTGCATAGATTCTTTATTTCGATAGTGACCATAATAATGCTTGTTTTTTTATGATTCATTTTTTTTAAAATTTTATTGTTGTTCTATTTCAGTTGTCCTAATTTTCCCAGTTGCTCTCCACTGACTTACCCACCCACCCTCACTCCCACAGTCAATCCCCACCCTGTTGTCCTTGTCCATGGGTCATTTATACCTGTTTGTTAACTAGACCCTCCCCTTCTTTCCCTTCTTCTCCCCCTCACTGTCAGCCTTTCCTTGTTTCCGTGCCTCTGGTTCTATTTTGTTCATTTGTTCATTTTGTTCATTAGGTTCATCTTATAGATGAGATGATATAGTATTTGTCTTTCACCACCTGGCTTATTTCACTTAGCATAATACTCTCCAGTCCCATCCATGCTGTTGTGAAATGTGGGAGTGTCTTCTTTCTTTCTGCTGCATAGCATTCCATTGTTTAAATGTACCACAGTTTTTTTATACACTTATCTACTGATAGGCACTTAGGCTGTTTCCAGCACTCGGCTATTGTAAATAATGCTGCTATAAACATAGGGGTGCAGAGGTTCTTTTGAGTTTGTGTTTCAGGATTCTTTGGGTATAATCCAGCAGTGGAATCACTGGATCAAAAGACAGTTCCATTTTTAGTTTTTTGAGGAAATTCCATACTGTTTTCCACAGTGGCTGCACGAGTCTGCATTCCCACCAACCGCGCACTAGGATTCCTTTTTCTCCACATCCTCGCCGGCACTTGTTTGTTGATTTGTTTATAATGGCCATTATGACTAGTGTAAAGTGGTATCTCCTTGTGGTTTTAATTTGCATCTTTCTGATGGCTAGTGATGTTAAGCATCCTTTCTATGCCTATGGGCCCTCTGTATGTCCTTCTTGAAAAAGTGTCTGTTCAGGCCCTTTGCCTAGTTTTTAATTGGATTGTTTGTCTTCCTGGTGTTGAGTCATGAGTTCTTTATATATTTTGGAGATCAAACCCTTCTCTAAGGTATCATTGGCAAATATGTTTTCCTATATGGTTGGTTCCCTTTTCATTTTGATGATGTTTTCTTTAGCCATGCAGAAGTTTTTTAGTTTGATGTAGTACTATTTGCTTATTCTTTCCCTTATTTCCCTAGGAGATACATCGGCTAACATATTGCTGCATGGGACATCTGAAACTTTATTGCCTATGTTTTCCTCTAGGACTTTATAGTGTCATGGCTTACATTTAAGTATTTTGTCCATCTTGAGTTTATTTTGCTGTTTGGTGTAAGTTGGTGGTATAGTTTCATTTTTTTCATGTACCTTTCTAGTTCTCCCAACACATTTGTTGAAGAGGCTATTTTAACCCATTTTGTGCTCCTGCCCCTTTTGTCAAATATTACTTGACCATATAGACCTGGGCTTATTTATGGGCTCTCTACTTTGTTCCATTGATCTATTTTTCTGTTCTTATGCCAGCACCAGACTGTTTCATTATAGTGGCTTTGTAATGTAGTTTGATATCAGGTATTGTGATCCCTCGTACTTTTGTTCTTTCTCAAGATTGCTAAAGCTAATTGGGGTCATTTTTGGTTCCATATAAATTTTTGAAGTATTTGTTCTAAATCTGTGAAATATGTCATTGATATTTTAATAGGGTTTGCATCAACTGTATAGACTGCTTGGGTAGTAAGGACATTTTAATGATGTTAATTCTTCCAGTCCACAAACAAACACAATATATGCTTCCATTTATTTGTATATTCCTTAATTTCTTTCTCCAGTGTTCTGTAGTTTTCCGAATACAGATATCTTACCTCCTTGGTTAAGTTTATTTCTAGGTACTTTATTTTTCTTGATGCTGTAGTAAGTGGAAATTTTCCTTGTTCATGTTTCTGATATTTCATTGTTGGTGTACAAAAATGCCTTCAATTTCTGAATATTGACTTTGTATCCCACTATTTTGCCAAATTCACTTATTAGGTTGAGTAGTTTTTGGTGGAGCCTACAGGGTTTTCTATATACACTATCATGTCATCTGCAAACAATGACAGTTTTACTTCCTCATTTCCAATTTGGACACCTTTTAGTTCTTTTTCTTGTTTGATTGCTGTGGCTAGAAGTTCCAATGCTATGCTGAATAAAAGTGGTGAAAGTGGACACTCTTGTCTTGTTCCTGATCTCGGGGGCAAAGCTTTTAGTTTCAAGACATTGTGACCTGAGAAGATGCTTGATATTATTTCAATTTTCTTGAATTTCAATTTTCTTCAATTTTCTCTAAATTACTTGAATTTGTTAAGGTTTGTTTTGTGCCCTACCATGTGGTCTGTCTTTGAAAATGTCTCATATGCATTTTTAAAGAATGTATATTTTGCTTTTTTGGGGTGAAAAGTTCTGTATATATCAATTAAGTCCATTTGATCTAGAGTATAGTTCAGTGCCACAATATCCTTGTTGATTCTTTGCTTGGAAGATCTATCCATTGTTGACAGTAGAGTATTAAAATCCCCTACTATGAGTGTGTTACTGTTGATCTTTTTTGAAATCCTCCAAGATTTTCCTTATGTATTTGGGTGTTCCTATGTTGGGTGCATATATGTTTACAAGGGTTATAACTTCTTGATGGATTATTCCCTGAAGTATTAAGAAATGTCCTTCTTTGTCTCTTTTTATGGCCTTTGTTTTGAAATCTATTTTATCTGATATAAGTATTGCTACCCAGTTTTTTTTTAATGTCCATTTGCTTAAAATATTTTTTTTCCATCTCTTCATTTTCAGTCTGTGTAGATCGGTTGTTCTGAGGTGGGTCTCTTGTAGACAGCGTATATGTGGGTCGTGCTTTCTAATCCATTCAGCTACTCTATGTCTTTTGATTGGAGCATTTAATCCATTTACATTTAAGGTTATTAGTGATAGGTACTTATTCATTGCCATTTTCCCCTTAGTACCATTGTTCTCTCTCTCTCTTTTTTCATCTTCTTAAAGCAGTCCCTTTAGAATCTCTTCTAATGCTGATTTGGTGGAGATGTATTCTTTTAGTCTTTTGTCTGGGAAACTCCTTATTTCACCTTCTATTTTAAATGAGAGCCTTTCTTGGGTAGAGTAGTCTTGGTGCAGGCCTTTGCTTTTCATTACTTGGAATATTTCTTGCCATTCCCTTCTGGCTTATAGTGCTTCTGTTGAGTAATCAGCTGATAGCCTTATCAGAGCTCCCTTGTATGTTATTAGCTGTTACTCCCTTGTTTCCCTTAAGATTCTCTCTTTGTCTTTAAGTTTTGACATTTTAATTATGATGTGTCTTGCAGTGGGCCTCTTTGTGTTCATCTTCATTGGGACCCTCTGTGCTTCCTGGACCTGCGTGACTTTTTCTTTCATCAAGTTAGGGAAGTTTTCTGCCAATACTTCTTCAAACAGGTTTTCTATCCCTTGCTCCTCTCCTCTCCTTCTGGTATCCCAATGATATGAATATTATTATGATTCATATTGTCCTGCAGTTCTCTTAAACCCTCTTTGTTCTTTTTCAGTGTTTTATTGATTTTGTTGCTCTGTCTGGAATTTTTTTCTACCTTGTACTCCAGCTCACTGATTCAATTCTCTGTTTCATCTAGCCTGCTTTTAATTCTTTCTACTATGTTCTTTATTTCAGATATTGTATGTTTCATTTCCTCTTGGCTCTTATTGATCGTTTCTATGTCCTTCTTCACACTGGTGTAGTTCACAGTAAGTTCCTTATAGCTTCCCTGGAGTTCATTGTAGTTCTCACAGAGCTCATTAAGCATCCTTATGACCATTATTTTGAACTCACTGTCTGATAGTTTACTTGATTTTATTTCATTTAGCAGTCTTTTTGGGGGATTCCTCCTTTCCTTTTGACAGGAGGTTGTCTCTTTGTCTCCTCTTTTTATATTACTCTTCTTGTTTGTTTCTGCTTCTTAGATTGATCTGCCTTGACTCCCTGTCTTCATGGTGTGCCCTTCTATAGTAGGAAACCCGTGGGATTCAGTTGTGCAATCACCTGGATCTCCTGAACTTGAATCTGATACTCTTGGAATGCCCTTTGTGCCATTTATGTGGGCTCTCTGGTTGTAATTGGGTTTTGGTTGTTGTTGGGTCATTCTTTGGTAGGTCCTTCCCTCTAGCTGGCTGATTAAGAGCCACTCCACCCACCACATCTTGTATGATGTTGTATAAGTGCTTGCCAGAACAAGGCCAAACAGCCCAGGAAACAAACCCATCCCTGCAAAAATATACCCCACCCCCCAATCACACTATCAACAGCAAATGAGCCAATATTAATAAAGGTGTGAAGAGATTAATACTATTATAAGAAAGTAAAAATGAATATGAGATGACTAATTGAAAGAAAAATGATTTTGGGAGGGTAGAAGAAGGGGCAATAATAAGAGTAGGGAATAGAGAGACTCAGCAAAGAGAGAAAGAAAGTAAAAAAGGGAAAGAAGAAGGAAGAATAGAGTAAGAGAAAGGAAGCATATGGCATTAGATTTAAACAGAAATTTAAAAAAAAAACTATATATATATATATATATATATATATAGTGAGAGAGAGAAAAAATAGGAACCAAATTGGAGAAAAAGATCCACCACAGCACTATCAACAACAAATGAGCAAAGATTAATATAGGCAGGATGGGAATAAGTGGGGAAAAAGAAAGAAAGAAAGAAAAGCTTAAGAGATGTCTTGAGGAAAGGGTAGTGATTTTGAGAGCATAGAAGGAGAAGGAATACTAAGAGTGAGGAATGAAAAACAGGCTAAGACAGGGAAAAATTCAAATTTAAAATAAAAATAAAAACTAAAGGACAGGGGGAAGGCAAAATAGAGTAGGAGAGGGGAATGGTAAAATTTGAGATTTGAAATACAAAAATAGTGAAAATCTATAAATAAAATTAAAGAAATGCAACAATCTCCACCATATTCACAACCAATGAGCAAAGACTGATAAAGGTGCAGGGAGAATAAGGGTATTTTAAGAATGGGGAAAAGAATGTGAAATGATTGATGACAAGAAAAATGGTTTTGAGAGGCTGGAGGGAGGAGAAATAGTAAGACTGCAGAATGAAAACAAGTCATAGCAAGAGAGAAAATAGAATTTAATATAAGAATAATAAGAGGAAATAAGGTAAAATGGAGTAAGAGAAGGGAGGAGCAAAATATGAGATTTAAAATAATTTATAAAAACTAGTGACTTAATATGCACAAACTTGTAGGACAAGAAATGGATGTTAAAAAACTATGCAAGAGAGAAAATAATGCAAATCATGAAGAAGACCATGGTGGAATTTGTCTCAGTATTATCTAGTGTTTACCATTTCTTCTCTTTCTGGATCCACTCCTGATGCTGTCAGATGGTAAACTGGGTCTGGCCCTAGGCAGCCTGTTTGAGACTACCAGTGATACACAGTCTGTGGCTGTCTCCTTCAATTGTTAATCTAGTCAGTCTGTAATCAGCACTCTGGCTGAATAACCACAGGGTGGGGCAGAGTAATTCCTGTGGGAAGGGCTATTGTTTCCCCTTAGGCTGGTACACCTTGGAGGGGACTGCTTTGCCTGAGAAAGATGGTTTTTGCAGTATGGGGGATGATTCAGCACAGGGATCCTGTTGGCTGCTCCCTCATTTCTCTCCCCAAAGCCACAATCCCCAGACTCTCCTCAAGTGTCTCTAATCCACTCTACCCACCACTACCACCCCAATTTGCTGGAGCCCAAAGTTAGTGAGTGCAAATGAAATTTTTATGCATTGGCCCTTTTAGAGGATCTCTGTGACTCCAGCTGTCTCTCCCTTGCAGATAGAAATTCCACTGGTTTTCACAGCAGGGTGTTATTTAGATTCATTTAGGCTCTGGTGCTATAGGTTGGGGAGTCCAGACTGGAGTTTAGACCCCATATTTAGGGAAGTCCCCTGGCTGCTGAAATTTCCCTCTGTAACTTCAGCTATTGCCTATGGGAGCCCAGATAAACTTCTTGCGTCTCCTCTGCACTCTGTATCTGTCACGTTGTGGTGAAGTGGTTTCTTCTGTCTGTCCGTGGTTATTAGGCTTCTCTCCATCTATTGTTAAATTGGTTATTCCAGGTAATTTCTCTATAATTTAGCTGTGATTCCAGATTGGTCCTGGGAGGAGGTTAATATAGTTTCCACTTACTCCTCACCATCTTGGATCTCCCTGATTCCATTTTTATGAAAAGTCCATAACAAGCAAATTTGATGCCTTCTTGGCCATTACAATTCTGTACACTCTCCCAGCTCTGCTCTGGTCCCATAAACTGGCATTCTCTAAGTTTGCTCTCTTCCTTTTCTATCAGTGTATTTTTATACTGAAGATAAATCTTTCATGGTCAATAAGTGCCTTGAACTGATGTACCCAAGACTGGATGGCACCTCCACTTTGTTAACTGCAGATTTGATGACTTGGAGTCCTTTATGCCCTAAAAAATCTGTTTATGGAAGAATGAGCTTCATTAATGGGTTTGCCACAAAGTCACTCTTAATGATGTTCTCTTTACTCATTTAATTGCATTAATCAAGCCCAGTGATTCAGCAAAGTTCACCACACAAGGCTCTGCTTTGCAGACTCCTATGAGAGAAATTCAGCTGCAGTTTCTGTCCACTGCATGTATGTAGCTATTCAAACTGTGCTGTACTCAGCCAGCACCTGCTGGATGTGGAGACGGTAGGCGTGTAAAATTTTGCTGATTTTTTTAAAGGCACTCATTACCATCACATAGCTGAAAAATAAAACGGCATCCTTTTCTTATTAACAAAAAGGAAATAATGCTTGTTTTAAAAAGCTAACTTTTATTAAGCAGTCAAAATATTCACCAAATTGCAATTTATTTTTGGAAGTACATTTTCTAACGTACTATTAGCGCAAAAAAAGTTAATAAACCATTTATTAATTAAGACTAACCACATATATTTCTTCTCATTAAAAATTCTCTAAGCAAACATTCATTAATGATTTCACAGTACATTTCTATTGATGGATGAGAATCATATAATTGACAGCATTGTGGAGATACAAGGGAGCTTGGGGATCCTAGTTCATACCCTTGTTTTTTAGAAAGTTAATCAAGGCTTTTGTTGTGATTCCCAGGCAGCAGATAAACCAGCAGCTACAATCAACCAGGTAAATGGAGCAACTAGCACAGACTACCCAAAGGATTAAGAATTATTTTCTTAGAAGAAACTGTATGCATTTACATACAATAGAAACCCAATAAAGAATACCCAAATGCAGTCTGAGAAGCAAATAACTATAATAAAATATATATATTCAAGCAGACTCATGCAGAGTCACATGAGAACACAGAGAAGAACAAAGGGTATCATGAAAAGCTATAGAGGAAACATATATCTCCTAACAGCCTTAAGGAACAGCTGAAAGAAGGAATGGCCCCTCTGATGGATCACTGAAATATCATCCTTAGTCACATTCTGGTTTAAAGATATGTTCAGAAAAATAAACAGTGCCTAAGTCTATCATTGTTACATCTTTTTGCATGTATGTCAATTGAATTATTGGATGACCTCCCATTTTGATAAGAATACTTAATGCCTCCTAACTTAATCAGTTAAATTAATTTTTACAAAAAAATGATATAATTACTTTAAAACAAAAACTGATACATGTGTCATTCTGAATAACTTAACTACACTGTATCTTCACATCCTACAAATGAAATAAATGCTTATTTTTTTAAAGTAGGTTAATTTAAAGATGACGGTTTGTTACCTTTTAATGAATCAGTTTTCCTCAGAGTATAATACTGGTACTTTAGAAAGTTTACTAAGATTATAGGCACAAAACAACAAACTACATAAAAAATCACCTAGAACACTGTACATAAGTATACACATATTAGTTGGTTCTAAGCTTGGATTTCCCTGGAACATAATTAAAAATTACTGATATGATTCTTGGATAGAAAATGTAATTTTCCAATGGAGCACTACAAGAATCTGTTACTTATTTATTTTTATTGATTAACTTTTTGAGAGAGAGAGAGAAAGAAACATCAATTTGTTGTTTCCCTTATCTATGCTCTCCCTGGTTGGTTCTTGTATGTGCCCTGACCAGGTATCGAACCCACAACCTTGGGGTACAGGGACGATGCGCTAACCAACTGAGCTACCCAGTCAGGGCATAAATTTTTTTCATTAGTTTTGTTTTTTAGAAATGTACATTATCCCAACTAAAATATGTTTCATTAATAAATAGTAGAAAATTATTATTATTATTAACTGCCTATATTTGGAAAGGTAATAAGAATGGAACAAAATGTTTCTATATCACATTCCACTTACAATACACTGTAAAATATAATATGTAATTTGAAAACATGGAGATTATAACCAATAACTGAGAACAACTTAAAGAAGTTGTCTCCTAATTCATACATTTAGGGTCATCATACACGAAAAAATTCACTCTAGACCTAGAGTCAATCCAAATAAGAAAGATGAGCAAAGGCACCAGTTTATTTTCATAAAAAGACTGAAAACCTAGCCTTCCTCAGTGTGAAAAAGTAGAAATATTTTAACATATAAAATCAAGAAGGGTTTGGATTAGATGAATACAGATTTACTAATAAATCCTTTCATATTAGTACCAGGAGACACCCTGGCTGGTTTGGCTCAGTGGATTGAGCGTCGGCCTGCGAGCTAAGTGTCGCTGGTTCAATCTTCCAGTCAGGGCACATCAGAGAAGGAAAACTCTGACTCCAAAAAACCTCCGCTGCCTTGCAGCATACCTCTTCAGGGGAAAGGCTAAGGGAGTAAACCCCGACAGAAAATCCGGAGCCGGAGTCCCTAAGGCGGTTTGGCGTTGTAGTCAACACCGGCAACTCCTGCGGCGCACCTGAAGCCAAGCTGTATTGACTCCGTCTTTCCCTTGGACCCTTCAGCTGCAAAGAGAGGGGGGGTCTGCTGCATGGGCAACAGCAGACCCTTCATATCACCCTGCCCAGGCTCTGTAGCTTCAGCTTCACTGGAGAGGACACTCCAGCGTCATCGCAAGATGTCGATTCAACACGGGAGGAGACAGATACCGTGTCACTCCCGAGTCGGACTGCACAGTCATTCTCGGCGGTGCAGATAGACTCTTAAGAAGCTAAGAAGCTACACCATCGTCTCTCGAGACGGACGGCTGCCGACGACGAGTACCAGGAGATAAGCCCTCATAGTTCAGAGCTAATTTTAGGAAAATCAAAATGTACATTTCAACAGTGAGTATAAATATATAAGTAGTTTACCTAAGAAAGGAGAAGACTGGATAAAATCATGAATGATACAGTCATTGGAAGCTGAAGCCTTTAAATCTACCACAAAGTATTGGCACCATATTGACCTAAGCAAGTAAATTTCCATATGGGATCACCAGGGGGGTTTACTCATCTGGGAGACTGTTAGTCTGTCCCCATTCAGAAATTCACATGTCCCTATACAGTCATTCAGTCAAATAAAATTAAGCACTATTTTTCTACAGTCTGCAAACGAGCCAATAAATCTATGGTAATCAATAAAAACAAATAGTATTATTCAGCTCAAACATTTCCTCTTTATTAATTGTAAAAGATGTTTTGTTCTGTGTCATAACTTCATGTCTCCATTCATTTAACAAAAAGTTATTGAGCACCTACTAAGCACTGAAGACACAAATGTGCAGGATAATTGCCACACCCACAAGGGGCTACCAAGTATAATGAAAACACAGATAATGTAAAAATCCCTATACCTGAGGCAGTTCCAACGTTCTGTGAGAACAGTGGAGAGGAGGAGGGTTAGGAGGACGCATGCTTGAGCCGATGTGTGAAGAATAAACACAAGTTTACTTATGGGCATGTGAAAAAGGTGGGAGTGGCACTGAAGAAAAGATAACCAAAGGGGAGCAACCCATACGAAGTAGAAGCTCTACAAAACACAGCCTCCAGAGGAAACAGCACGTAGCTGGATGGTAAGGGGCGGGGATTGGTGGAAGATACAACATTGATAAGAAGGGAGCAAAATGCCTCGGGAGCTGTGACAGATACAGTGAACAACTCCTATCCCTCAGGCAGCCAGGAAAGGAAGAAAGGAAAGTTTCTATGTTTTCACTAACTCCTGCACCCTAGCATGAAGAATTCACCCAGATGCCACATCAGGACAAGGAAAGCATAGGAAGTACCTCAAAATCCCCAAACAAGCCACTACTTACTCCGCAAAATTTTCAGAGGGAAAAATAACCCATGTTTACAAAAGATGCATTAGTCAGGCATTCATTTACAGACACTCAAGATCTTCTTCTGTTTAAAATCCCTAAAATACTAAGAAACCAGTTGACCAATAAAATAAAATAAAATCTAGTGCACTATCAAGCAATTATAGGATATTTGAAATGTTTTTTTTAAATATTCTTTGTTCTTATACACAAAAGGTTGAAGTCATTGTCCCTCTCTTGAATTCAAACTGTGGAAACAAATGTTATCCTCTTCAAAATGTTCTACTTTGAAAATCCATATTGTATCATGCCTTTAAATTCAGAAACAGATACTCAAAGGCAACTTTGGAGAACTATTTGAAAAAGACTTGAGTTTCATGGATTGTCTTCACAATCCATAGTTACAGATAATCTTTTTCATAAAAAGAGATAAAAATTCTTCATAATGTCATTTTCATTCTTTTCTACTTCAATCTGGAAGCAAACTAAAGCAAAACCAATTTTTCTCCTACTGTGAATTATTCTAATAATAGCTCTGTATTTTGAGAAAACACAACAAAACCCTTTGCTTCTATTTCTAAATATTTTCCTTAAAATATCATTGTTTGAAAATGCCTCCAGCTATGATAGAAATGCCAAAAAGAATAGGCTAAGTGAAGTGGAAAAGGACACAATGAAGAGAATGTGCTAAAAGACAGAAGGAATACGATTTAGGATCTGAGATTTTTATTGACACTTTACTGTGTCACTTTTTCTCCTAAAGACTGAATATACTACTTACATGAAAACTTAAAATATTTCTCTTAAGCCTTCCATTGCTAAACAGAATTTACTGCTATAAGCTTAACCCTTAGTCTTCAGTCTAGAGCATCTAGCAGATTTGAAGACCAGAAATGCTAAATCCTAGCACAGACACTGGCACATTGAAATTCACTTCCAAACACCTGTTAACTCTCCTGGATTTATAATAATTAGCCCTTTAACCATCTTAAGGAAAATTTGTTTCCTTACTAAATTCAAAATTCAAATAATACTGGATTTCTGTTTTCCATAGCTTTTATTCCAATTATTCCATTGTTCCAGAAAGTTCATTGAGAGATTGCTATATGCCAGGAACTGCTCAAGAATTTGGAGAAAATACGAAACTAAGTCTCAGTTCCTACTACTAGCACGCACTGTTAATTACCTATTCAATAATCATCTTCCCTTTTCTTGCTAATCAAACCCCAATTTTGTATAAAGTGTGAAGTGTCCAGCCTCATTAATCTAAGCCAGTTGTTCTTAATATGGATAGTACTATTCCAGGAGGAACTTTGCAAGGTGGATAGGGGGGCATTTCTGGTTGTCATAAGAGTATGTGGATCCTACTAGTAATTGGTTGGCAGGTGCCAGTGACCCTAGCCATACTGCTACATAAGGGACAATCTTTTATACCAAGAATTCTTCTGTATTCCAACAGATTTTTAAAATACAAAAAAACCTATTACCTGAGCCTTGAATCTAACTAAATATAACAAAAAATAGTTTTGTACAGTTTCAATGCAAGTTGACTTTTTCAAGGAACAACTACCATGTATATCAAGAAAGGACTGTAGTTTTGTTCAGAACTTGACAAAGAGTTGGTCATTATTTCAGTAAAACACCGAAGACTAGGCAGTGTCTGGTATTGGAAACACCACCACCACACCCCTGGGCTGGTCTGCATCTGTTGCCATCACATCCGCCAGGCAAGCATCTGACTATGTCATCATGTCATCTACTGTAGTCATGCCTCGGAATTTACATTTTGAAATACTGTACCTCATTAAAAATTATTTTTCTTTAATTTCTCCTTTATATTACAATTAGGATAGCAGACTGATTTATTTGAAAATATACATACAGAGTACCTATGATGGTTACTTTAGGATAATAGAGCAGGCATTAGAAATTCTTTTATTTATTTATTTATTTAAAGAATTGTTGCACCCTGACTGGTGTGACTCAGTTAGTTGGGCATCATCCCACAAAGTGAAAGGTCACTGGTTCGATTCCCTGTCAGGGCACATGGTTGGGTTCTGTGTTCAGTCCCTGGTCTAGGCGTGTGCGATAGGCAACCTTTCGATGTTTTTCTCTCACATCGATGTTTCTCTCCCTTTCTTTCTCACTCCCTTCCCCTCTCTCTAAAAGTAGATAAATAAAATGTTGTTTAAAAAAGGAATCATTGCATCTAGTAGGATAGGAAACTAGTAATTTAAGTGAAATTAACAATTCTTTTCCTTACTATTCCAGCCTACCTTTCAGACCTGTGGGAGGCCCTGTGACCCAGTTCTCCCCAAAGCGACCCAAACAGAAGCAGCTGACAAGAAAGTGGTCACAATTCTAGAGCTGCATCAGCTGCTCTGTAACCGTGAGGGCAAGTCCAATGCAGCACCACCAACTTGCCGGTGATGTGAGAAAAATGAACTCCATTTGTTTCAGTCACTGTTAGTTGGATTTTCTGTTCCTTGCAGCTTGAATACATTTCCAACTGCTATACTACTTCAGGGTCTTCTTGGGGATCCATAATTAAATATAGTGTTTCTATTCATTAACACAATAAGCAAGGCCTGGGATCTAGCATAAGATCTACCTAGACTTCCCACATGTACCTAATTCTAAATATACAACACCAAACTCAGAATCTTCCTTTCAAACCTGCTCTTCCTTTGTTTCTCTCTCCCACTCCCAGTCAGTGAGCTAGAAACTCATTGCATTACTGAATTCTTTCCTCTCCCTCAGGAAGAACAGGTGAACAGTTGCCTGTAAGTCTACCATCAAATTCTTTCTTGACTAACTTCCCTCCCCTCCACCCTTACCATCACTTCCCAAGGTCAGACCTCATTATCCATCATTTGAAACACTTCTTCATGTGTCTCTCTGCCTTACATTCAGGTCCATTGCCACCGGATTTATCTTAAACCCAAAAGAATGACTCCTTTGTTAAAACATCTGTTTCCTCACCATTTACTATCAGTGTTATGGGTATGGTTTTCTAGTCTTCACAATCTCTCCCTGTTGTTCCCCAGTCTTTACATTGCAGCCCCAACAGGTTGTCTATTGGTCCTTGAAATTATAGAACACTCTTTATACTTCTCTGATTTTGCTCATGCTGTTTCCTCTGCTGAAAATGCCCCAGTTCATCAGTTTCCAACTCCTAGGCAGAACTATCTGCTGCCTTTTCAATAGCTCACTGTATGCTACATGTTTTTGTCTGTCACTTGGCTAGACATCACTTAATAGCAATAATGTTTTACTTTTAAAAAATTTAACAAGCATGTTCTCTGCAAGGAATAAGTTTTTATTTGTTTTGTATACTAAGCAAATCACACAATACCTATCAATAAATATTTATAGAATAAATGAATAAGTGCATCAAACAAGTATTTACATTTCACAACCGAAGTATACAGCTCTGATATATCATTTTAATGATTACTTTTTCATCAGATATTAGCTTTCTCCTCTAAACTATAGCATATCTACAAATTCCTTTTTATAAAGGGAGTCAGGAGACCTGGGACTTGGTCCTAGCTGTCTCTTTCTAGATGCATGACCTTGAACCATTTATGTGAAGTCTCTCTTCATGTTTAAAATGCAGGGTTGCATTTCAGCTCTAACACACTACTATGGTTTTTCTTAAATATTTAATATCAGTCATACTTTTCTTTATATTCCATGTTAGCTCTTGACTAAATCATTTTATAGCAAACTCTTTCTTAGTTGGTTCTTATATAAAAACTACTACTTAATCTGCCATTTTGTCTCCTCCCACTAGGCAGCTGAAATTGAACTCCCAAGGATCATAGAAGATGACTTGTTTCTTACTCCATTGGAAACATTTCATTTCCTATCATACTTGACCTCTGAAATATTTAACATTGTGGACAACCTCTCCTTATCCATACTCTTCTCGCTATATTTCTGCTCTCCTTCCCAATCTTTATTGTAGGGTCCCTTTCCTCCATCTATCCTTTAAAGTTTATTATTTCCTAGGGCTCTTCCCTTGACCCTCTTCTGATACACATTCTGATGGCAAGGTAGTTCCCTCCAAGGCTTCATTTACTATCTACAGCATGAGCTCATCTATAAGTTAACAAACTCTCATAGTTTAGATGCCCAAAGGCACCTCACATTCAACATACCCAAACCCTGCTCGTGATGTTTCCTCCAGAATCTGCTCTTCTTCCTGAACTTCTACTCTCAGGGTGTGGCCTTTCCATCACCCCATGATCCAGACCATTGAGGACATCTTCAGCCTCTTAATCACTATATGTTATGACATTTAACTTCTAAAAAGCCTTCAAAGCCATATTTCCTCTCTTGGTTTCTGGCCATGTTACCTTAACCTGAATTACCATGGCAATCTCCTTACTGATCTCCTTGACTCCAGCTGCCTCTTCTCCTAGACATTCTCTTTGCCGCAGTTATGATCTTTCTTCAAAATATTTATACTCCAAATGTCTGTATTCCCCACTAATCTGTGAACTCCATGTGGGAAAAGACTGTGTAGAATCCACATTTGAACCTCCAGAACACAGTGATGATCTAGGATTTAGTCGGTACTTAGTGAGCATAGGATGGAGTTAGTTTGGGAAGTGTCTAAGAGCTAGCAGGCATATGGACTGGGGAGGAGAAGTGAATGCACATTACAGACTAAAGAGTAGCTTTTCTCTCTATAATTCAAAGAAAAGTGCTGAATATATTTCATGTGCTTAGTAAATACATACTGTCTTGAGCTGAACCTTTCTGTGTAAGCAGCTAATTCCCAGATACAGGACCATTTCTTATTAATGGTATTCATGCCCTCCTTGGCACCTAATTTACTGCTTTTCAGAGTAAGCATTCAGACTGTTTATGTATGTTTTCTGGTATCTATTTTTCACACAATGGGGGACAAGAGGGCAAGATAGAAAGAAAGGAAATGATCACACGAGGATGTCTGCTCCAACTGCAACTTCAATTTTACTTGCTATGTTAACAAAATGCCATATATAGCATTTGAAATCTTAGAAAATCCCATCTAGTAAAAATTGGTGACTTCCAGCCAAGATGGAGGCTTAGACGGACATGCTCGGCCTCCCTCTACAACTAGAGAGGAATACAACTACTTCAAAACAAAAGATAACTAGAAATTCCAAAAAATAAAACTACACGGAAACCCAACGTATGAAGTTATAAACCAGCGGAGCTCTTTGGGCAGGTAAGAGCGAAAGTGGGTGGTGCTGTTTGCAGTCGCACCAGGGACAGCAGCAGGGAGAACAATCCCAGCGGCAGGGAGGACAATCCCGGCTGCAGTCAAACCCCGGCGGCTCGCGACCCCAACGCTGAGAGAAGCAGCCACCACATCACCTCGAACAGTGAGGCCCAGGGGGCGGGAGGACGGATCCTGGTCTCCTAGCGGAATAACTGTGTGAATCCATCTTGGACCCCCGCCCCCACACAAAGCGCCACAGGGCTTCGAAATAGGTTGTGGATCGTCACTGGTAGCTGGGTAGTGACAACAAAGCGCCGGCGAGAAAGATTGCAGATCGGCGCCAGTCGCTGGGTTGTGACCAGTACACAGGCACTGCCCCCTATAGCCACCGGCCCAAGAAAACAAAACGCATCTGTCAAAATGAGGCAGACAACTATAGAAATCCCGGTGGCACAGCTCACCAGGCAACAGATGAAGAATCTGACAGATGAACAAATAAGAAAGCTGTCAGAGGCTCAGTTCAGGGTCATTGTTATCAGGTGGCTTACAGAATTAACAAAAGATCTGGAAAAAGATGAGAAAGAATAGAAAAACACTCATACTGAAAGGAACAAAACCACATACGAGACAGATGGTGAGGAAATAAAATCCAGAGTTCAAATCAGCAAACCAGAACACAAAGAAGGAACAAACAGTCAACCAGTGCAGAGAGAAAAAACGGAAGCAAGGAAAATGATGAGAGGATCAGAAAGCTCTGGGACAGCTATAAAAGGCCCAACATAAGAATCATTGGTTTGCCAGAGGGCGAAGAAGATGAACTAGAAATTGAAAAATTAAGTGAAAATATAATAAAGCAGAACTTCCCAAACTTGGGGAAGGAAATAGACTTACAGGTCCAGGAAGCACAGAGAATTCCAAAAAAACTGGACCCAGGGAGAACCACTCCAAGACACATTATAATCAAAATGTCAAAAGTTAAAGAGAGAATCTTAAAAGCAGCAAGAGAGAAGAAAAGAATCATGTACAAAGGGGTCCCAATTAGACTATCAGCTGACTTCTCAAGGGAGACCCTGCAGGCAAGAAGGGACTGGCAAGAAATATTCAAAGTAATGAAAATCCAAAACCTACAACCACGAATACTTTATCCAGCGAAGCTGTCATTCAGAATAGAAGGGCAGAGAAAGTGTTTCCAGGACAAAATAAAACTGAAAGAGTTCATTAGATCCAAACCACTGTTATATGAGATGTTAAAGGGACTGGTTTAAAAAAACAGAAGCTAGGGAATTGAAACAAAGGCAAACTAAACAGGCAACGAGAGTGGAAAAAGAACTCTAGGTATGGGGAGCATATTGGGGGGAGGTCAGCAGGGAGGGGGAAGGAGGAGAGAGAGGGATATGATATAGGAATTAAGGAGCATGGTAGGAGGGAATGGAATAGACAGAGAGAGGTTGAGAAGAACTATATGCACAACTAATGGACATGGTCTAAAAGGGGGGGGACAACTGGAGGGAGGGGGGCCACCGGGTGGAGGGGAGAAGAGGGAAGGGAAATTGGGAGAAATGTAACAGCAGAATCAATAAAACACATTAAAAAATAATAAAATATAAAAATTACTGTCAAAAAAATTGGTGAAATATGAATTAAGTATGTGGATTATACCAATAGAAATTTCCTTGTTTTGACATACTTTATTTATATAGATGTTATCACTGGGGGAAGCTGGGTAAGGAACACAACAGATTCTCTATGTATCATTTTGGGTCTATAATTGTTTTAAAACAAGAAGTTAAAAAGAAAAAAATAGACCTGCTTACCTTTTTTTTTAAAGTTCAAACATTTAAAAAATACTGTAACATTTATACTTCTGGGGGAAAAAAATCACACAGACGTGAACTGGAACTTGTTTTATTTGTTAGAACCAGATGCCAGGACAGGCAGAGGAATGTCCCAGGCCCACTTCTCCTACCATTCGGGCTATTATTCACCTGTACCCAATAGCTCCATCATTATTTATCCTAAGAACCATGAAAAGCAGGCTTCATTTCAAATGTCTCTGTCACTGAACCTGTCACCCTGAATAACGTAATCACATTCTAGCGATAAGGGAAGATGACTGAAGGAAGAGAGACAAATCCTAATAGCTGGAAAGGAAGTCAGGGCATGATATTCTCCTTTCTTCTCCCACGAATACTGGGAGTTAATCCAGTGGCAGCATGTGAGTGAGGCATTGAGAGCAGGGGAAATCAAGCATTTACTGGCAGTCCCCTTCCCAGAGGGAATCCCAGAAGCTCTGGGTCTGGAGGTGTGGGGATGACAATCCACTGGGAGAGGTCCATCAATAGACCCCTCGCCTCACACTGACTTACTCATGGCCTAACTCTACAGATATCAAGTGAGCTGACTAATTCTGTGTCCCTGACATTTGACTGGATGCCAGTGAGCAGCTTTTAGTTTGCTATACAAGAAAATTAATTGGGCCTACTTATCCTTTCCCCAGATTGCTTTATCCCTCTCAAGTTTCTTGAGTGCATAAAACAATAAAAACTAAATTCCTACTGTTCAAAAGTAGACATCTTTGTCATATAGCTGAATGTAACTGACTTTTGACCTACATCATGATTAGCTGAAGAAAATAAATATGAGTTTCCCTTATATGCGCTTAAATAAAATAATGATTAAAATTCAAATAAATGAAATCAACCACAAACCCTAGAACAAACTTTGCATTCTTGGCTTGCAAAATCTATACTGAAATTCAGAGTGCATGAGACAGCTCTCAGTTCCTTCATTAGCTGAGAATGCCAGGCTGACCATGAAGATGGATCCTCTTGAGAACAAGTGTCTATATGTGTGACTCTGTCACATGCCCAAGCCAAGCTCATACTGTCAATAAAAGCACCAATAAATCATGAAGAACATAGTTTACAGTCTTTGGGGCCAAATACAAAGTGGATAAACCTAGACATTAGTAATTCTGAGGTCCTACAACCTAAGAGAACTAAAAATGTAGCAGGGTGGGGGGGATGAAAGAAAATAAGATTGTAGCCTCGTAAAATCCTAGTTTTCTAGGACTTGGACACCCAACATAAGAGTAATAAGAAGTGCTTTATTTCTGCCAATAAAGCCAGTGAAGCATTTATCTTCGATCTGGTGATATTAAAAAGCTATTACAAGGCACAGCAGCCTCTTCCAGAGGCAAGAGAGAGAATATGGCCTTCCTTGAATCAGACAAAGTGCAGAAGCCTTCAAGAGATTCAGCTGCAGAAAACTATAAAGCTAGAGATATATAGATTTAATTACCATTTGCCAATATAGGGTTACAGTAAGCTGACTGTACTAATGTGCTTTTATTGCTAAATAGCGTGCTTGTCCCATGTATCTTCCCATGAACTGGTTAATAACAAACTCCAAGGAACACTCTGGTAGAGATATTAGTAATTTCCTTTGGAACACGCCTTTCAGTTCCCCTCACTTAAACCTGGCTCCCCCACCCGCAGAAACACAAAAACAGAAAGACCCTCAATGAATCTTGCTGCTGCTGCATGCAGTTCTTGTTACAGCTCAAGCCAGGGAGGCCTATTCAGCAAGTCACTTACTGCAAAATTTGCTGTTAAACTTGTCAAATAGACATATATAAAAATGCTGCCTCACTAAACAGCTGTTAGGTTTCACGGACTTAAAAAGAAAATGCCATCTAGCTTTATACTGTTAACAGAGATTCGCCATTCAGTTTGAAAATCTGATACGTGGGTAGACTTTTCCCCAAATGCTAACATTTGCTCTGTGCTGTGAGCTGGCTGCCACACAGCACCAGGAGGGAACACCAGCTGAGAGCACGCACGTACTTCGTCACAGCACCTGATCCCTCCTTCTGCAACAGGAGCATGCAGCATCTGTTGCTTCAGGCTCTTGCTCCAGAAAAAAGAGCACTTCTCAATGGTGTCAAGAGGAAATTAATGCACTAATTCATCTCTGTCCCAATGGTTAGACATAAATCAAAGGTGGCAAAAGAACAGAGTTAAGCCAAATAGATTCATGGCAATAGAGCTAAAACAATTATTCAAAGTACCTAATGAGTCAATGTAAAATAAAACCACTGTAGTGCTACATCGCATGGGTGCACAGCCAGCAAAAGTATCCTGCAGGGGAAGGCCATTCATAAAACAAGTTTTCCAGGAAGTGGAGAAAGAAAGGTGATACAGCAGATGTTTGACAACAGGAAATTAAAAAGATAACTTTCAAAATTAAAAGGGAATTAGGAGACACTTGGAGAGGGATGAGTTTGGAGCGTGGAATGAAGACCACTGCGGAAAATATACCCCAGTCCAGAGGAGGGAAGGGAGGGGACAGGACCTAAAAGGAGAGACATGGAAAACCAGCTGAGAGTGATTTCGCTTAAGGAGCCGTTTCTAAATCCAAAAGGTAATTATTGAAGAGTCACATTTATCAGGAGACTAGGTGTATAACTTAAAGGATTATGAAGATAGACTTAAAGAAAAAGATCCCTGGGTCTCAATAGAGAGTGAGAAAGAAAAAGGGGAACTGAGAACTGGTTACCTCAGGGAAGAGACTACAAAGGCTTGGGAAGAGGACAGAGAAATCAGAGGTATCATGGCTTATCGCAAGTTCTGTGATTTATTTCCTGCTATCTCACGGGAAAGATGAAAAGCCCATGGTCAGGTCACTCAAGTCATTGTTATGGGAACTGAGGTGAGGAAACACTGAATTTGGAATAATCACCCCATAATTGCCTAGAGGTCTACTAAATCTGTGAAGGATCGGCCTATTTCCTAAAAGCAGTGCGTTTGATTTCCCTCCAGAGAATGCAGGAAATTGTACCCTTTGAAACAGATGAGAAGTTTTGGATAACATCAGATTCTACTGGAAAGCCCCGGGAAGGAGTCGGCAGCTCGCAGCCTGCACAACATTGTCTGATACATTTAGTAGCAGATGAGGGGAAGTTTGTTGTGACAGCTGTGCAGGGAAACACTGAAGGTTAGGTGCATTTGCAACATGAGAAGGTGATTTGGGTTTGGAAAACGCAAAGCTGTCTCAGGAAGGGAATAGTGCAGAGGTAAAAAAAATGAACAAAAGCAATCGCAGAGGGGCCAAAAGCAAAACATGCCCAACTTGTTGCAGAGTTTGCGGCATTGTTTTCTTGCATGGGAAATGCCTGCTGACCAGTCAGAATGTCCCCCAAAAGCGGCCACTCCATTCACTTTTATAGCAGAGTAGGAAGAATGTACTATTTGCAAGAGCCGTAGATACAGAGTAAAGCTGAGTTATACTTGAAGGTGATTTTCCCCACTTTGTCCTCTCTTCTCTCCACTTGTTTACTAAGGCAGTCTTCTCTCAAGGCTCTCATACCCTGACAGCTGATAATGGCTTCTGCCTGCCACCCCCACCCACCCACCCCCACACATACACACAGGGCCACAGCGGTGTTCTGTTCAGTACAGCCCTGCGGCACTGCATTTGTCACCCTCTGCAACTTGCTCAGAGGCCAGCCACTTCCCCTAATTAAGTGTCACAGGAAGGGCATGAAATACCTTGCACTGAATGTGAGCACGGCCCAGACTAGCTGCAAAGGGGAAAAAACCCTAATGAATTGGAAACTGGAACATAACCCACCGAGTGACAGAGATGACAGCTGAAAACGCTCAAGACGATACCCTCTGTGTAGCCCACTGCGGAAGTCACATTCCTCACTTGACGGAGGCAGGAGGGAAAGAAAAAGGAAGGACCTTTGCCCCAGCAATTGACTGGGCTATGTGCTTTCATGTACATCGTCTGATTTAATCCTCATAAGCAACCACTGAGGGATATTATTACTTCCAAAACAGAAGCTCATCAGACATGATTTGCTCATTGTCACATAGATAGTGAGAGACTTTCTTCCACTTCTTCATGAGGGAACTCTGACACACCCTTTTGAAAAGCCTTCCCTGACCTTCGTAGTTTGGACTGGGTGATCCTTCTATAGGTCCCCTGCTCTAGGTACGTTCTCCACAGTACATATCTTTCTGCGTTGTAACTGCCGGTTTATCTCAGTCTCTGGATCAAGGCTGAAGGCTCAATGAAGACACATTATGTCTCGTCAGTAATTCTCAGTGCCAAAGGCAATGACCAGTATACATATGCTTAAGGAATGCTGGCCTGGAAGTGAGACCCCACCACTCCACAGTGCCTCTGAATAATACTGCTTGGAATTTTAATTTAACCAAGTTCTTAGCAAAATGAAAAAGAGCAGTTACAAAGACTAAACGTCCTACTTTCAAGCTCCTTACACTATCGTCTGTGGTACTAACGTTACTATGTGGAACGTGGTTATGGATTGTAAAATAGGGTGTTTAAATGCAAGTGACTATACAGCACTGTAGTACTTGCTATTCCCTGGTTGAAAATAAATGTTAGATGGAACTGTTTATGTCTGACTGTAGGTTTTTGTTCTTTTCTGTATAGTAATGAGAAACACAGGTAAGCCTCGCTTTCACTATGAGTCCCACAGACACCAATTATTCACACGACATCACAACTTCAAAAGTGTTTAAGATGTTCTGAACTTTGGTGAATTGCTCTTTCTCTTAGAAACTGAAACAAAAAGAGCCAATCTGCCTTAACCCATGTTTTTGGAAGTCTTTATGGTTTCTGTACCATAGAACCCATGTAATGTTCCAGCAAACTTGTTCCAATGCCTATTTCCAAAGGGGGAAAAAAAAAAAAATTCATGACTTGACCAACAGGAATGTTTGTACTGAGTCCAAGTCCAGAACAGGGTGGCTCTGCTAGACTATCACCCCTGAAGCCCCACCAATTAGCAAAGTCTAATCAACCCAGGAAACCAGTAAAAAGAGGTCAGCCAAACAGCCAGGTCCAGACTGCGGTAAATCTGCTTCTAGTTACTTTTCTCTCCTGTTCCAAGCACATCTACATCCATACTTTAATAAAGGCATGTGCAAAAGCTGCTTTTACTGAATTCCACACCCAACGGGGGTAGCAAATTGTAGGCTTGAGAAAAAGTAGCCTCTAGCAACCAGAACCAAAGCTGAGCATGCATTTAATTCGACAGTACTAAACTCTATGAACAAAGCTCAGCCATTCTCAATTTGTCTTGGCATTGGTGTGGCTCCATGCTGTATTTAAAGGCTACCAACACTGTAAGGAGTCTCTTGTCAGTCTCATGACTGCCTGAATTGGATGTTTTGTGAAGTGTACAGAAAAAATAGTCACTTGAATGATGATGGGATAATGGAAATTCTAATAGGTCTAAAAGCTGATAGTTAATACTCTTGGTTTTTTTTTTTTTCCCCTTACTCTTTGGTTCTTCATACCATTAATCCAAATGTTTTAAATTACTTTTTAGTGGCTATATTGAGGTGTAATTTACATACAACAAGATGTACATATTTCAAATATACAATTTGGTGGTTTACATATGTTTATATCCATGAGATTATTACAATTAAGATAATGAATATATACAGCCTTCTCAAAAGCTTCATGTCCCTTGATAATCCCTCACTCCTACCACTAGCCCAAGGAAACCATTGATCTGCTTTCTGTTACTATACATTAGTTTGCATGTCCTAGAACTTTATATAAACAGAATCATATAGTATGTATTCTTCTTAAGTCTGACTTCTGTGATCCAGCATAATTATTTTGAGATTCATCCACATTGTAAAATGTATCAATAATTTATTCAATTTTATTGCTGAGTAGTACTCCATTATGTGGATATGCCACAATTAACTTATCCATTCACCTCCTGATGGATATTTGGGTTGTCTCCAGTTTAAGACTATGACAAATAAAACTGCTATAAACATTTGTGTACAATTCATTGTATGGACATATGGTCTAGTAATAGAATTGCTGGACCATATGATAAGTGTATGTTTAACTTTTTTAAAAACAACCAAAATGTTTTCCAAAGTAGTAGTATCATTTTATATTCCCACCAATGGTATAACAGAGTCCTAGTTCCTCCATATCCTCACCGATACTTGATATAATCCGTGTTTTTATTTTCCTAATAGGTATGAAATGGTTTCACAATATGACTTTCTTTTATATTTTCCTAATGGCCAATGATGATGAGTATATTTTCACATGCTTATTTGTCATCTATATATCTTTTTTGGTGAAGGAACTGTTCAAATCCTTAACCTGTTTTCTATTGGGTTATTTTCTTATTGCTTGGATCTTACAGCCCTTTACATATCCTAAATGTAAGTCCGATGTCAGATACATAATTTGCAAATAAACTCCAGCTAAAAAGTAATGTATAACAAACATCCAGGATATGCTTCCTATGAAGCCACACCAACACGTGACAATGTGATTCCATAGCTATGGAGCAAACGTTTCAGCAAGCCCCATCTCTCAGACACAAACACGCCTCCCTTGCTATGAAGCAAGTGGCACACGGGAGTCTGCAGCTGATAAATTTCATTTCTTTAAAGGCCTAAATAAACTAGTTAACTTTGCCTCATTCAGAAGAAGGGCAGAATCGTATAGTGGTTATGAATATACTAATGTCACACAAACAGTAAAGAGATGGAGCCCTGATTATGCCCAAGGTTTGATGCTATTAGTGGGAGTAACACTTATAATCTCTTTAGCAGGTGCTCTAGATTTGATAGCACATTGTCTCATCTAATTCTCACAACTCTCTGAGCTAGGGATCATTAATGCAGTGTCATAATGGAAAAGAAACTTAGCAAAAATAAACGGGGGACAGAACCATGATTTGCACCCACATCTGTGACCACAGAGCCAACCAGTTCTTTGAACTATGGCTGCAGTCTTCCTCTTAGGGAGAGGAAGGAAAGCGAAACAGGAAAACTCTCCAACCTCTCCGCTGTATCCCTCCACTCCAGTCCTCTGGGGTAGGACAAGCTCTCCTCTGGTCACCCCATAGATAGTACAGATGGAGCTCCCCATTGGAGAAGCCAACATGGGGCTGCTGGGGGAGGAAAATGAGGTGCTGGATTGCAGGTGCAGAAAGCCCTGGCCCAGGAGGTAAAGTCACATCTGGGAGGTGGCATGTCTGAAGGGCAGTTTATTTGCATCATTTAGCATCACAGACTGCAGCTGGTGTGTGCATATCAGCAGCACACGTGCACCCCTCTTCCCGGGAGCTGAACATGCAGCAGGGCCAGTCTTCCTTGCTCAAATCTGCTTCAGGCCAGAAGAATCTTAGAAAGAGCCGGAAAAGGACTGTCACCCATGACTTCTGCACTTTGGCAATAGAGAGATGAGGATTCAGATGGAAAGATTTTGCTTGAAATTTCCCTATGAAGTTTCAGGCAAAATTCTCAGCCACACAATAGCTTCATCGACACACATCCTGAGACTTTTATAACTTCAGTTATTCGTGTTAGAAGATTTTTGCCTCTCTCTGACATAATTACAAGTTCCATATTTTTGCCCTAAGGCTAACATGCAAATCATTTCCTGGTATACCACAACTTCCCAGCATTGACTATATAAGGGAAGGCTACATAGCATTTAAAATTAAAAACATTATTTTCCTAAATGTGTGTGTCATTATGATGTTTACCAATGTGTTTTTGCTGGTTAAGACCCAGTTCTTATGCATTTCAGTCCAAGGCCTGCTGGCATCATGATAAAAGCTAAGCAATGTAGCCTAAAAACTTGGCACAGTTTTGCTTCTCTTTGGACTTTCTTATGAGTTCCTTCATCTCAAACTCTATGGGGCTCCATAATATCTATTATATAATGCCTATAACTAGCAGGAGCTAAATTCATCTCTGTTGGTCAATGATGTCCTTATGCCTCTGAGAAAGAGTTCTCATTCGCCCTTAAAACACTCTATTGACAGATACGGGTAAAAGTCCTCATCCCTCCACTTAGGAGCGCATGCAAATTTCTTCACTTCTCTAATCTCTCTTCCCTCCTCCATATTGTTGGAATGATGATACCAGACTTAGAATGTTCTTGTGATACAGGTTTCTAACTGCCATGAGGCCTAGACTAGGTACTCTGTGAACGTTAGTTCCCTTTACTTTGCTTATCCATGTAGCTCCCAATTCCACCACTGACAATAGGCCCCAGACCTACAGGAGTCATAGAGAGGAGAATGGAGCCTGGAAATCACAATAAATGGAAGAGCTTTTTATAAGCTATGCTGTCTTGAACTTCTTCATAGGCTACGTCCAGTAAAGCAAGGATGGGGGAAATGGCTAGGAAGCTGGGTTCAAACTACAGCTCTATCAGTACTAGCTATATGACCTTGACCAAGTTACCTAACCCCTGTAAATTGCAGTTTCCTTGTGTGTAATTGGGGGGATAATACTAGTGGCCTGTACTACAGGGTTATGAAGCGTATTCAATGACAATTGAATATGGCCTAACACAGTACGTGGGATGTTGCAAATACTCCAAGTTAGCGATCACTTCCAGTTACTAACAGTGATAGGCACCATGTCCTTGCCATAATAGCCAAAGACATGGCTCCCTGTCAGCACGCTGCCGCCTCACTCACCACATGACTTTGGACAAGTCACTTAAATGATTTGTACCTCAGTCTCCTGATCTATAAAATAAGAATGATAATAGACTCCCAACGGTCACAGAATTGTTGGGGGTATTAAATAAAAATAATGGGTGCAAAGCACTATGTGATTAACATGGTGTAAAAATTTTAGCAGATATTATTATAATACAAAATATTATAGAAATGCAAATAAATGATAATCATCAGGTTCCTAAGTTCATCCAAAAAGCAAATTGGTCTGCATAGGACTTAACTGAGGGCAAAGGAAAAATCAGCCCAGAAGCATCCATTTAGTTAGGAAATCATACTTCAAAGAAAAATTTTAACACTTCATACATATTTATGTGGTCTATTTCTGACTTTGTAATTCAACAGCCCATTTTCCTAATACTGAAATTTCTTCTCTCACTGGAGCTTTCAGAGAAGGGAAGAAAAGAGACAAGAGAATAAGTTGCACCCCCTGAAGGCAGATTAAAGTTAGCACAGGGATGGAGCAAGGAGAGCAAGTCCATCCTATAGAGCCCTGGAACCCCTTACTGACTTGGTCCCAGGAGACAAGACTAGACAGCACATTATTTCCCCGGACAAGAGACCAGGGAACAAGAGATGAGGCCTTCATAGTAGGTGTCTGGGTTCCAAATTCTCTGAAGAAAATATTGCTCAAAAGTGTCCTTTGTCACAGTTTGGCATTGGTGGAAGAGAGAGGAGTAGGAGTTCATTCCTATTCTCTTCATGAAGCTAATCAGTTTATTACATGTGCATTGAACATCCATTATGTGGGAATACAAAGAGTTAAGACTTAGCTCTCACTTTCAAGGAAATGGTTCATAATCTAATTGGTGATACACTCCCTGAGATAATTATCAATTCAAGTGGTAAACTGGGATGTGGAAGCAGTAAGACACATAAAGAAGTTCTGGGGTGAAAGGTTGAGAGAAAACTCAAGATGAGTTAAGTGATAAAAATATTCAGTCCCTGAAGATGAATTAAAAACACAAAAATAAACACAACACATGAAAAGTGAAATAATAATAATAACAACTAAAGAGAAAACCAGAAGCCACCTGAGATACCTAGCTCATCAAAATTTAGTAACAGGCTAACGGTTGGACTTCTTAACATGGTAGCAGGCTAGTTGTGCATGATAAGGCTCCTCACTTCTCACTATAAAAACCACACACACACACACACACAACAGCAACAATTGGCAAAGCACAAAAACAAAAATCAGAAGGAAGAGCCATTCACTGTGAGTGTAAAAATTCCATTGAATATAGCACCAGTGGAAATGAGATGAGAAGTGCATTCGCAGGCCACATATCACATACTTCATCCTCACAACCAGATGGAAAAGATGGTCCCAAAGAATGAAGGAAGAGACCTTGATCACCTCTAGGGTCTGTATCAAATTTCAGAACACAATGGCTGCAGTGGTCAGAAATATGGTTAGCAACCCTGACTGCTGTGGCTCAATGGATTGAGTGTTGGCCTGCGAGCTAAGTGTCACTGGTTCGATTCCTGGTCAGGGCACATAACTAGGTTACACGTCAGGTCCCCAGTTGGGGGCGTGAGTGAGAGGTAACCACACAGTGATGTTTCTCCTCCCTCTCTTTCCCCTCTCACTAAAAATAAAATAAATAAACAAATAAATAAATTTTTTTAATTATTAAAAAAAAAAGAAAGAAAGAAATATGGTTAGCAGCAGCATCAGTTTTATGGGAACCCTCTTTCCTGCAGTTAGGGACTCCCACCCAAACCAGTCTTCTTGTCCCATCAGCTCTGTCTACTCTGCTTTTGCAAAGAGACCCTGGTTCTCCTAACTGAGCAAGATAATGAATATAGATGGAATTACAGTTCTATAGAAGAACCTTTATAAATAGGAGCAAAGACAGGAAGAGCTCTCATTCTAAGAGGACATGTGAAAAAGCATTTAATGTTTTTATACTATTTAAATAACTGTAAATTGCATGTAGCTGTAGAGTTAGAAATGAAAGAGTTGTATGTATTAAAATGGTATTAACTGTAATTCATCTAAATTCATGATAGAGAAAAGCCTGTTAGACATAAAAATAAGAAATAAATAACCATCAATTTCAATTTTTAGGTTAAATCTGAGCAGAATAATGAGAATAGTAATTGGAATAAAACATAATTCACCTGTTCTTTTTGTTAATAAAGACAAGGACTGGCTAAACATCACACAAGTCAAGGATGAAAAAGTAGATAAAGAGCCAACAATGGGCTTGTGGGGAAAACAACAAAAGCAGCAACAAACAAAAGGAAAAACTCCCTCCAAAGAGAAAACACATAACACTCTGAAGTCTCGAAGGAAGAAAAACTTCTAAAAAGGTTTCCTACCAGTAAAAAATTAAACCATATTTTCTTGTCTTCATAAAAATGTAATGGTTCACTGTCTCTATATAACAAGATAAGAGCATAATAATTAGAGAAAAAACTGCCAAAAGAATTAGTTAAAATGTGAAAATATTAGAAAGCCCAAAATGCAAACAGAAGTTTAAAAAGATATTAACATCAATAAAGAATAGAACGACATTGCGGAAAACAGAATTTGTGATAAAGCAGTGCTTCTCAAACTTTCAAGGGCACATAAACCACTTAAGGGTCTTATTAAAATATAAATTCTGATTCAGCAGTTCTGGGATGCAGCCCAAATTCTGCATCTCTAACAAGCTCCCAGCGATGGTGAGACTGTGGTCCACACACCATGTACATGGCAAAGATATAGAGAACAAGCTTTAAAAACTCTCACTAAATACAAAGAAACAAAAACTATGAGAAGGAAGATGATAAGAAGGATGAACACAATACAAATCCAATTCAGTGTAGGTGTGCTAGGGCAAAGAAATAAGATTAAAAGCAATAATCAAATAAAATGTTCTCAATTTAAGAAGAGTCAGTAAAATGAAGAGACAGTGTTCTAGTGTGAACCAGAAACATTGAAAGAATCATGCTTTGATACATTTATGAAGTTCATTGTGAAAACACACACACACACACACACATTGATCCAGGCAACAAAATAATTGCTACAAAGGGAAGTAGGAGGGAAAAGGGAAGAATGAAGAAAAAAGCTGGTCTCAGATTTCCCCACACTAAACATCAGGAAGAAAGGGTATCAATTTGTACGTCCATATAGAGAAACAAGCTGTGCACCAGTCAAATTACAGTGCATTTCCCAGAAAGAAGAACAATATTTTCAGATATAAATGTACTTAGCAAATATTATGCCATATCCACACTTCCTGAGAATACTACTTAAAGACATTCTGCCTGCAGGGTCTAACCAAAGTTAAGAACTGATGACTTGGTATTACATTTCTGGTAGTGAGCATTAACCCAACCCAATGCTGCTTACAAGTAACAAACCTAAAAAAAAAAAAAAAAAAAAAAAAATGACGTGTAAACTACTGATCATAGGTTGAAGTAGAAAAAAAGAAGCGGAAGATGGCATTGTAGATACAAAGACAAAAGTATTCAAGGCTAAAATTATTAGATAGAAAAAAGATCACTTAACATTTAAAAATTATAATGCAGATTTCTAGTTCAGGAAGAAGATTGAATACTTGTACATAACACTTCCCCCTTCTGAAAACCCACTGAAATAACAGTAAAAAAATAAAAATAAATAAAAGCAGAAAATAACTGAAGACAAAATAAAATTCTTCAAAATTGAAAGATGTAATTCCTATACACATTTGACAAAATTCAGAGTACTGAAGTTAAAAATAAAATCTTAGAATCTTCAAGAAGGAATAATTCAGGTTACCTAGAAAATAAAAAGAATCAGCTTGGCCTCACCTTTTTTTTTTTTATCAGAAATGAGGACATGCTAAAAGACAAAGAAGCAATACTTCTAAGTTGTTAAGAGTAAATTATCTTAAGTCTAGAGTTTTATCCCCAGTAAAATACCACTCAAGCATTAGGTAAAAAATAAAGCCATTTTCAGAAAAGCTAGGCCCTAGAACGTTTACCTTTGACTTCCCTTTCCTGGAATATGTACTGCAGTGGAGTAAAAAAAAAAGACACAAAATGGAAGAGATAATAAAACTAATCCAGAAATCAAATGAAGAAAAGTCCCAGGATAGCAACTATATACAGATCTAGAAATAAGTCAATACATAACAAAGCATTTAACAAATATAAGTAACAGTTGCAAGATATTGGTTACATGGTAGAAAGGCATGTTTCTTCTGTCAAAAAAAAAAAGGGAAAACGATAATTAGAAACTCCAGAAAGAAAAGACAAAAACAAAACATTTTCCAAGAATGGTCCAAATATGAAACAAGTTCAATCATGGCATGAACCTAAGTAATAAATAAAATATTGTAAGAGACAGAATCCATTTTGCCTTGACCTTTGGAACATTCTCCTCAAAGGGGCATAGATGTTGAATCACATTGCCTTCTTTGGATATTCAATATTTTTACCAAATAATTCAATGGCTATTTACATAATTATTATATTATTATTATATTAAAATGCTGTCTATCAGCTTTTAACTTTCAGAGTCAACCTATAAACAAAGTTGGAAAGATTTATTAGAGAACAGAATGCTATATACCTTCCCAAAATAAAAGTGATAACATAATTGGATAGTAGAGAAAAAAAGGCACAAAGGATGTTAAATTGGGAAACTCATTTCCCCGTTTTAAATAACAACGAGTCAAAAATGTTTAAAGCTGATGAATCAAGAAGTTGAAGTTTATTTTATAAAATTGTAAAGGTTACAAAATTAAAATTGTCAGAGATTTGAGAAAGAGAGGTAACAGTAGTTAGTATAAATACTCCTTATTTTTTTCAACCTGTAGAAAATAGTGTTTATATTGGTTAACATGCACATACATAGGAATCTCAGGTCAGACAGATTTGAACAAGAAAAAGACAGTAACTTCTACCCTCAAAACCACTGTTCAACCTATTTTAAATAATCTTTTATATTGCAGAATCAATACAATACATAATAACTATAGTTAATAAATTAAGAATGAAAGAATAAACATATTATTTAAAGTTATGGAAGTAACCACCAGAAGCAATACAAAACAGTGAGTACCACTGAAGTGTGAATTTACCAGTAGGGAGTATGAAAAAATAATTTTTTTATTTGATGTTCTCTACTATTTGAATTCTTATTTGAGGTATAGGTGTTACTTTTAGGACTTTTTCAAAGAAGCAAAAGTAACAATGCAAAATAACAGAATAAGTATATAAAAATTATTAAGCTTTATGTGCCAAATATTATGGCATAAGATATAGAAAACAAAAATTATCAGGAACATAAATAAAAATTGATAAAAATTCTATAATAATAGACCAAGCAACAATAAATAAAAATTATTTGAATTAATTATATACTTTGTGACTTCAGAGACAATACCTTTTAAATATCTATGAAATATTTACAAAAACTGACCATGTAATTGATCACATGATAAATCTCAAGGCTTTCAATAATGTAAATTTATAGACTACATTCCTGAATCACAATGCAATATAAATAGAAATTAATAATAAAATAATTTAATATCCAATTAAGAAGTTTTAAAGCCACTCTCCTATTATTTTATTGAATGAGAAGTTTAAGTTAAAAGTAGAGCTATTTAACCTGAAAAGAGTAACTAAGTATTAATATTTGCATTCCTGACAAAGCTGTACTCAAAAGCCAAGTCCACTTTGAGTAGCTCTGGAAGGACCTGGGAACTGCAGTTGTCCCTGAGGAGGAGACTAGAGTAGCAGAAGGAAGTCTTGCTTTTCTCTGTAAGCCCTTTTGTAAACTTTGAATGTTGCACCATATGTATAGAAGGACCACAAAATACAGAACTATTTTTCATTCAAATTAATATACTTAAATATTTTCATTACTAATGAATAATTGTGTTTAAATGAACTATTCAATCAACTCAAGGAACTATAAAAGAAACAAAAAACATCTACAAGAAAAGCAGAAAAAATAAAATAACAACCTAAGCAGAAAATAATAAATTTTAAAACAATAAAATAAACAGATAAATAGATAAGTAGAAAAGTGGTTACTTGGGAAAGTTTTTAAATTAACAAAATTCTGACAAATCTAAATAAAAAAGAAACAAAGTTAAAAAGGAGATAGAAAATTTTAAAAGGTCGACATTTATTAAGCGCCATGCACTTTTCCAAGCATTTGGCATAGTTTCTTTTCATTTTATTTACCAACAGGTAGGTAAACATGTCTTAACAATTAGAGAGATTATATTTTAACAAATTCAGAAACTCTATAAAGTGAATAAATTCCTAGAAATATGAATTAATGAAATGAATTCAATGGATAAGGGAAGCTGAATATCCTTGGGAGACACTGCAAATGTTAGAAGGGATAATTTGCAAAACTGGCCCAGAAGATGCTATGGGCCTTTCAAGTTTTCAAGAAACATATTGCAAAATCTATTCCAAAGCATATAAAATAAAGAAAAGGTATCCCAATTCACTTTATGGTTAACATAACTTGTACCAAAATATGACAATGACTAGTATTTTCTAAAGAGGGTTTTATGGAAATTAGAGTCATTTTCTTTGGAGAGTGGGGCTATTGTGAATTAGTTTGGAAAACACTCTTTCAGAGATTTATAGCATATGTTAGCCTATTAATGTCTCTGAGACACCTGAGCAAAGAAAATCATTTAAATATTTAATCTGCCTTTCTCAAATGGATCTGACTATGAAACTATTTTTTCCTTATAATATTCCTTCTTTAAAAATACTGCAGACAAGATTCATTTATGGATACAATCCTAAATGAGGAACCAGTGAAATTAAGTCAAAGCATATTAAAATAATAAGCCAGCACAATTAAGTAGGGCTTACCTCAGGAATGCAAGGATTATTTAATAGTCAAAAATATATTACTATAACACATTATATCACTAGCTCAAATAAGAAAGAGCACATAATTATCAAAAAAGGACAAAAAATTATTTTATAAAATTCAACACATTATTTAAAACAATTTTAAGCCTACCAGAGAACTAGGAATCAAAATACATTTCCTAATCTCTCTTAGACCAATTGCCAATAGCTTTTGGTAGCAAATTACTAAAGATGCTCCCTTCAAAATCAGGAGGATCATTACTGACATTCAAAACAAGAAACAAGATATATAAATATTTGAACAACAGGATGGAAATTATAATTCTTTGTACAAGATGATATGATTGTTTTTCTAGAAAATATATATTCAAGATTCAGTTTTCTATATATTAGAAATAACTCGTCAGAGATGTAATGAGGGGAAGGTCCAATTCACAATGGCTACAAATTGTGAAACATGAAACAAAGAAGAAAAGTTAAACAAATTGAAAGATAAAATATGCTTCTGGAAGGGTAAACTAAATACTAATGGAAAATGTCAATTACTACCAAATAAATTTATATTTTTAATATAATGTCAAGTATTGTATGTGGTAAATATTGCGTGAAGGTAGCTATGTTTTAAAAAGTAAAATCCATGGAAATGTACCGAAACTAGATATTAAAGTGTATTTTAATTATTTATTAAAACAGTATAATGCTGATATATAATCAATAGAAGAATGCAATAAAACAAAAAGGCCTAAAATAGACTCTTGTATATATTATAACTTGATTAATAAGAAAGTATACATCATAAGCCAATATGGGAAAAATGGACTGCTCCATAAGTGGTTTGCGTGAAACTGGCTAAGTACTTTGAAAAAAAAAAAATCAACTTCTGGTCTCAAGTCATACCACCCAAAAACCAATCTCAAATAAATTTTATAACTAAATAAAAAATACTTTTGCAGCAGAATAAGCAAGTGTTTGCCAAACTTTAGAGAGAAGACTTTTCTAAAACTGAAAACACTGGACTCAGGATAAAATGGAATGACATGGAATCATGAAATTTGACTCTCAAAACCTTTAATGAAATGAACACAAACAATTAATAACCAGTCATAAATATTCCAGTAATACTTAGACAAAGAAAGGAGCACAGCCTCAGCCATGGGAGGGGTGTAACCTCATAGTGGTGTCTGAAAAGTGAAAACCAGGTGGGGAAGGAGGAAAGATCTCAGGAATCAAAAAGCTGCTCTCTGCAGAAGCAGTTACAGTGGGAAAGATGAATAAATAGAATTCAAAAAAGTCTCTCAATATTACCTGCCAAGTTGGGAATCAAGCTGTTTGCCTATTCACTCAGTCATTTAATTTGCTAAAACATATGATACATTTACTCCAAGCACTATTCATTAAATCTGGAGAACACTAATCGGAAAGAATTATCCTTTCTATAGGTAATACTTTTGTAAACTAAAATATTATCTCTTCCTAATTCAAGTATTATATGTTCTCTGTAGAAAATTTGTAACATTAAGGTAACCAAAAGAAAAAAAAATGTTGTTTCAGTGTGTCATTCCCAGTAATTGTTTGGTACCAATATACCTAAATATATGTTATAAAAATTAATTATAATCTACCTATGGTCTCATAGACAGCTTTTAAAAATAATTTGACAATATTTCATATGCCCCTTTCTTTTTCTTTAAATATAGCTTTACATCATTCATATGCATGTATAAATTATCTTGTATAAATGAAATAATTTGTGTGATCAATTCTCTATTTTTGAACTTTAGATTGGTTCCAAATAAATATCCTTATACAAACCTCTTGGTACACTTGTCATATTATTTCATTAAAAAGTCCTTCAAAGTGGAATTGGTAAAAAAAGAAAGTATAAGCACCTGTAAGAATTTTAATACACATTGCAAAATTGTCCTCTAGAAAGGCAGTACGAATTTACTATCCTCACCAACAGTGCAAAGTGCCTGTTTTCTCACACCCAAGTCAACACCTAGTATTAAAATACCTTCTTGACTACTGTGTCCTTGCATTTCCCTCCTTCTCAAGTTCTTTACTAGACCTGAACTAAGCCTTTCACAGTCCAGAGTTCACGCTGACAGAAAAGTCCCCCTTCCAAGATGTAGGCTTCTTCCTCCCTCTCATAACCAGACCTGGAAGGTCTTTGTTGTTTAATGACAAATCATTTCAGCAATTTTCAGATCAGAATGACAGGTCATGAATTCCTGAGTTCTGATTCTTGCTGCTTGAGATATCAAAGCATTGGACCTAATCCATATCTGAGACAAACACAGTCTAATAAAACTAAAAAGGTATTTCTAAGCTTTTCAAACAGCCATCAGCACATCACTCTCAATGCATGAAATTTTCTTGACTCTTTTTTGACAGAGTTGAACTATTTCCCAAAGCAAGGAGAGAAGCCAGATTACTTGACCAAAGTGTTATCACTAACCGGGTACATATAAGATCCTGTATTCTAGGATAATAAGGTGCACATGTTTCCTGAGGAACAAATATCTTAGTCAAAACAAGACTTCCATTTAACATCAATTATTGAACATCAACTTTGTGCCAGACCTCATAGTGGCACTTAGGTAATAAAGCCTAATGAGATGTAAACTAGCAAGAAATGCAGAAACAGAATAATAATGATAATCATAATAATTCAATATGAATTAAAAAAAACATATAGATAAATGTCCTTAGTAAAATGGAAAATTTAGAGTAGCTAGCTGATATCTTTAGGGGCAGAGAAGGTTTTGCAAAGAAGGTGACAAATCCACTGGATCTCGAACAATGTGTTGGAGTTCTTCCAGAAGAGAGGCTTCCAAAAGAGAGAATCGTAAGTACACAGGCCCTGCCACTCAACCCTGTGCACAGAGAACACTGATGCCCCACAAGCCAAACCAAGGTATTTTACTGTTTAAATCATAGAATGATAATCTGTTGTAATCTGTTGAACAAATCATTTTTTAAGTAATATATGTATATATAGAATATTATTAATTTTAAGTTATTCTTGCACAAATACTTCTTTGGTATCTGTCTTCAATTTTTTATTAATAAGAAATAGTAAACAGTAAACATAAATACACAAAAAAATTAAATACAAAATTCAAAGAGTCAAACTAAATCCAGTGCTTATCTTCTTTATTAATAAATGCTTTAAGTTTAATATTTTAGCATATTTTCTATACATAGGGTTGTCCCTATTTCCAACAATGGAGTAAAATATAAAGCTAGTGCATTTTTTTTTTAAAAAAAACAGAAACAAGATGACTCTAGATAATCAGCTACCTTCACTAGTTTGAGAAACAAAGAATTTTTGGATGTATGAGGATAAAAATTTGGAAGATAAAACTTCTATTAGTGTTATCTCTTACTACTTTTCCAATACTAGAAAAGGCCTAGAAAGCCATGCTAAAAACAAAATGTTTTGCAATGCAAAGAAATAATTAATTGTGTGAGAGACTTCTTTTTGTTTGTTGTTTTATGGACACATGCCAAAAAATACCTCTGATGAGAGCATAAAAGATGGACTTGAATGAGAAGTGATTGAAGTCTACGGGAGGTGTGCAGCAAAGAAACAGACTCAAAGCAGATGATAAGCTGGGAGAGAGAGATATAAATAATGAAAATAGTATACTGTCATCACATGCTAATTAGTTAATTTCTGGCAAATGCAAAACAACTTGAGTCTCTGATGTCAAAGAAGAGTAATCAGTATGGTCAACAGGTATGTGAAAATGTGCTCAACAATACTAATTATCAGCAAATGCATGTCAAAACCGAAATGAGAAATCACCTCACACCTGTTAGGATGGCTATTACCAAAAAGACAAAGATATGGACAAAAGGAAATATTTGTGCACTGGAGGTGGGAATGTAAATTGGTGAAGCTATTATAAAGGACATTATGGAGGTTCCTCAAAAAATTAAAAGTAGAATTATGAGATAGAGTAATCCCAGTTCTGGGTATATATCCAAAGGAATTGAAATCAGGATCTAATGTTAAGTGTTATTATTACAAAAAAAGGAAAAATAGAAAAAGAGAGAAGGAGGGAGGAGGAGAAAATTTTTGGAGGTGATGGATATGTTTATGAAATTCATTTGTGGGTGTATACTTATCTCCAAACTCATCAAGTTGTATACATTAAATATGCAGAGCCTTTTGTATGTCAAAAAAAAAAGTCTTACACGTGCAAAAAGTAAAAAAGTTTCTGCTAAAATTAAATCCATAATTGCTGTCTTCCTTTGTCTTTCTCCTGATTGTCTCATTCATAGGTTCTCAAACTTTAGTGCACATACTTGGTCAGCTTTGTTAAAAGGTAAATAAATGCATCCCATCCCCAGAGATTCCAGTCTTGCTGGGTGGAGTCCAGGAATCAGGCCTTTTAACAAGCTCCCCTCTTGATTCTGATAAATGTGACCAAAAGACCATATTCTGGAAATCCCCAATAGTGCATGTCCCTCAACTGTCAGATGAGAAAGCTAAGGTCAGAAAAATAAAAGTGAGGAACTGCCCAAATAAACCCAAAGTCAACATGGGCCAACTGGATAAAACTTGAATAACCAATCTACAGAGACACAAGGTCAAATACTGAAGGCAATACAGTATTCCCTCATTTACCGCAGGTATTACGTTCTAGAACCCCCCGCGAAGTAGGAACCTTACATTTATTCTACACTCTTAAACTTACGTAACTTTAACGACATATGTATACAGTACCACAAAATCCTGTGACATAGCGAAAAATCCGCGATAAATAATTAAATATAATATTTTTTAAAATCCCACTATACAGTGAGGCCGCAATAAGTGAACCACGATATAGTTAGTGAGGGATATAACGAGGGATGTACAGTATTCTTCTTGGGTGTATTTTGGTCTCATGCATCAGACGACGATGGCACATTCACCTAGAAGCAGGCTTTGGCTAGCACTTGGTTGGTCCATTCAAATAACCAGCTCAGCCAACTGCAAATATACCAAACCTCAGGTATCAGCCATGTCATAAATTAAACTCTAAGAATCAGAACCTCAAGGGGAATATTTGGGAACACAACATCTGGCTGTTAGAGCTGTGCAGGCTGAAAGATGCCAAAACTCTGCCACTAACTACATAGCAATTCATAGCCTCCATATGCCTCAGTTTCTTCATGCATCAAAAGTTTGAGCAGGGGAGACCAAAGGGGTTAAAATAGGACAACTGTAACAGAAAAACAGGTTTTTAAAAAATTTTTAGAAGTTTATAATGAGATGTTTCCTACCTACCCCAGAGACATATTACAGGAAGCAGTCAGTTGTCAAATCACTTCCACACGTTTTTAAAGGACTACACAAAAGTAAAGCATGTATAAAAGATATATATATTTTGTATATTTGGGCTGTCACCACTGGGTACTTGGAGATGAACAGGTATAGGGAGAGGCATAGGTCCCTAGAAACATCTGGTAGGAATATGATTTCGGTTGGAGTTTTGTAAAAAGGGGGACATAGTTACTGATGAAGTGGCGATGAGGTGGACAGAAGCAGAGTGCATGGAGGGGGCACTCTGACGAGGCTGCAGACAGAAACAAGTTTTCCTCCTTCCTCACAAGGCAAAATGTACGAACAAAGCAAGACTCAGAAAACAGACTTTTATTTTCCCCCCAATGAATCCTGGCTACTTGCTAACTGCCATCTACAAAACAATATTTCATTCCAAACAGAATCTCTCAGCTTTTGTATTTCTTAGCTTTAGCACTTCAAATTAACGAACCTTAAGTTGCAATCATGTTTTCGCTCTACAAAATACACATGACTTTTTTTCCTTCGATCAAAATAAGCCAAGTTGACTTTCATCAAGTCATCATCAAAGAACATTTTATTAAGCCCCCACCTGCACACATCATTTAACACTGTAGCGAGTTCAGAAGGCTGAGTGAGGAAAGGCCAAGTTCACACTGCGGCTACTTTCAAAAAGTAGGGAGAGTTTTGAAAGACATATACTTGTTAAGTTTTGGCACAGTTTCAATATGGTGCTGGAATCTGAAATACACCTTAATGCTCTTGTGATCTATAACTTCCCACTCAAAGTGAAACTCCCACTATGATAGTTTTGATATGTGACCTCCTCACTCTGCTTGGAAATGTCCAAAGGTGGGTAACTCACTTCCCCAAATAATTCTTTGTATTTTTGATCAATTTTAACTAAAAGAGAGTTTTTCCTTTATTTGGTATTTACCAATTCATTTCCATGTGTTATAATTCAGTGAAAAGAGCAAGAATTTTAGATTCATACAGAGCTGAGTTCAATTCCCAATTTCACCACTTACTAGTTGTTTGACCTAGAGAGACTCAATTTTCTGGCCTATAAAATGAGGATAATAACCTCTTACCTTAGTGGTTTGCTATGTGAATTAAGTATGAAAAGTACTCAGCAATTTACCTGGCATGTAACAGTTGCTCAATGGACAAAGTATTATTTGTTCTAGCGCTATCATTTGTTGTTAATATTTCATTTCCTCTTTACATGTATATGATAATCCTTTAACTATATGATGATGGTGAATTTTTTTCCTTCCTGATACTGGTCTTTACCCAGCTAACCATAGCCAGTTCCTGCATCACTTTACAATGCCACTGAATCCTAAGTCACTGTGGTATTGGGGCCATGGAAATAGTCCAACATAATGGATTATGGGTAGGTGATTGGGTAAGTTAGTACTGGAACATCTATCAACCAAGGATATAATATAATTCAGATCAACATTTTAGTCCAAACCATTACAAGATGGAAGAAATAAATCTAAATATAACATTAATCACAATCAATGTGAATGGATTTAATTATCTGGTTACAAGACAAAATATTAATTTTAAAAAAACTGGTAAAGTTGTATCAGTGTCAACATAGATGTAAAGATAAAAGGATTATTATATATAAAGAGAATCACTACACAAAAGGCTCAATTCTCTAGGAATATACAACATTTTATATGTATCTGCATTTAATAACATGTATTCAGAAGTACATAGAGCAAAAAATATCTGAACTACAAAGAAATGAACAAATCCAAATAATAAATGGAAGATTTTCACATGCCTAAATAACTGACATATCAAGCAACAACAAAAATCAGTAATGACTGGGGTGGGGGAGGGAACAATGGGAGAAAATGGGACAACTGTAATAGAAAAACAATAAATAAATAAATAATTTCTAAAAAATCAGTAATGATATAAAAATCTGAACAACACCACAAACTTGATCTGATATGTATCTATAAAATAATAAATCCAACAACTTGAAACTATGCATTCTTTCTGAGCACACATGGTTTATGAAAATTAACCCTATCAGGCTATAAAATAGATCTCAATAGCCAGGTTTTCTTATCTCACATACTACATTACCTGACAATAAAAAGTTAACTTAAAAATCAGCAGCAAAAAGAAGCATAAAAGGAAATTATACATTTGAAATTCAAAACACTTCAAAATTACCCATGAATTTTAAAAGAATGAAAATTAGAAAATACACAGAACTGAAAGATAACAAAAATACTATTGATCAAAATCTGTGAAATTGCAGATAGAGATAGGTTTATAACTTTGAAATAGGGAAGAATTTACTTCAGTGAGATTTTTAAAAGCAGGAACCATAAAAGAAAATATTAAATTACTATATCAAAATTACTAATCTTTATTCACAAAAAGATCACAGAATGACTGAAACAAAGCCAAAAGCTAGGAGGAAATATTATCAATATAAATAATATCAAAGGGGGATAGTGAATGAAAGGAAGTGAAAAGATTAGCCAAAAAGCACATATGCATAACCCACAGACACACACAACAATGTGGTGATGGCGAGAGGGAAGGGGGAGTCGGGGTTGGGATGGGAAGGGGTAAAGTGCAGAGGAAATGGGGACATCTGCAATAGTGGCAACAATAAAAATAAAGTAAAAAATTAATTAATTAAATACTAACTAAGGATTAGAATCTAGAATAGATAAAAATCTCAGAAAAACAATGAGGAAAACAATGAGCAATCTAACAGAAAAATGGCATAAGTTATTTTGCACATGGAGAAACAGAAATAGTGAATAAAAAAATTAAAAGAAGCTTAAAACTTCATTAGTAATGAAGGAATTATACATTTAAATCACAAGATAGCATTCACACGAAAATACTGACTGAAGAAAAAAGGTCTGATAAGTGTGGGAGAGAATACAGAACAAAGAAGAATTCCTACACTATTTGGCAACAGTGTGAATTGGTATATCCACTTTGGAAAACAATTTGGAATTATACAGTAACCTGAACATCCACATACCTATGGCCTAGCAATTCTACAGCCACGTGAGCTGGTGTGAGGGCCAGCAGAGGCTGGTAGTTAAGAGTATTCTTATGAGTACAAAGCAAAGTTAATGATGTTGTGATCATTGTCTCAGTGTTCACTGGAACTTTCCCAGGTTTCTCAGCCGTGTGTCAAAGAAACAGCCTCATAAAGGATACACTCTAAACTCTGCAACTGAAACAGAAGCTGGAACACGGTCTAGACTTCAAAGATTGAGTACAGAAAAAGTATATAACATTTTAATTATTTTAACTACACGTTGAGACAGTATTTTTGACAATGGATTAAATGGAATAAATTACCAAAAATTTATTTTACCTGTGTCTTTTTATCCTTTAATGTGGCTGCTAGAAATTTTAAAATTAGGTATGGGGATCACATTATATTTCTATTAAACAGGGCTGTTCTAAGAAATAACTGAACCATGTATTCATTATTATCTATGTCTTCATTAAGTAATGATGGACTAAAATTTTTCATTGTTAAAACTGGTGAACAGGAAAGAAAGATGTGCCTCAAGCTGAAAAGTCAGGACAATAATAAATGAAGTCATTTGTTAATTGAATGCTAAGTGAAGAATTGAAATCTCTTTAATCCACAAATGTCACCTAGCCACCAGTACAGAGAAAGTCACAAATAGAAAGAAAGTGAGAAATGTCACCAATGTCTTAGCTTTGGGAAGAAGGAAAAGAAGGGTTTTTAAACGTTCTGGCAATAGTGGGTGTAACAAAAAAAAAAAAAATTAGTGATGTTAAGGTAAAACCTAAGTAGGTCCTGTCTTTAAAATAGGTTTGAAGCAGGAGTCATGTTGAGATTTGAGGAGGATCTATATAAAAGATGCTATGCAGCACTCTGTCCTCACCATCAAACCTACACCTGAAATCCCAAACAGTCCCTCATTAACACATACATTAGTCAAGGTTTCCAGGGTACTCCTTTTGAAATGTATATATTCATATCAGGATAAAGCAATCCCACCATTTATTAGTTTTTCAAATTTTTTTCATATTTTCTTCAGACAATTCACTAACACTAAGGCGTTATAAAAAGTATTAATTTTTCAGAAGGGAAATAATAAAGGACATAGCCTTGCAGGAGGTGCTCTCAGTGGGGAACGATGAACAGGTAAACTCTGAGCACAGGGCCACATGGGGGCTCTGCTCAGCACCTGGATGTGAGTGGGGTGTCCGGACGGCAGGAGGGTAATAGGAGAAAGAGGCCACCAGAGAAACAGGATCACAAGTTTTACCAGAAGTTGACTTAGTTTTAATTTCAAATTACAAAAAAGAGGTTTTATTGTCCCAAATAAGTGTTTTTCACTTTTCGTGGGAGTTTTTGTGGTTGTTTTTCCTATCTATTAAGAATAGAAATTTAAAATATAGCAACTATATGAAAGTAGATCAGCAACAAAACCCACATATTTTGGATAATGATATGTGAATAAAATAATTCAAAACAATTTAAGAGACTGAGGATAATCCACACTGAGCCCACCAAACATCCTAACCAGCTCCAACACCTACCCTTGGGTACTGGTACTCCTTTTATCCAGACTCCAGAAAGAAAAGAAATGTTCTTCATTATTAATGTGGAGAAAACCAAAGAGCATTTTTCACTCTGTAGAGGTTGGGAGTGTGCAGAGAGCTCAATGTGGAAATTGATGCCAGCTTTGTGAAAGATAAACAGGAAATACCACCTATGGTCATGCTTAGACTTCAATCACCAGTTCAATGTCACTGAGACAGGGCCAAACCCAAATGAGTCCTTCCTTTAACAGATTTTAAACACTTTTGATTTGTGTATCCTACTCAACATTATTCAATTACAGATCATCTAACTTTGTAATTCCCCAAGCCTCTGATTTCTTTTTTGTCATCTCCCTGAACACCTCTAGCCATTTCACTACTTACTAATGTCTGGGTGGGAAGAAGGAGGAGGAGGTAGTTAAATTCACATCAGTCAATTTCACTTCCTACCAACATATTAAAATATTCATAAGGAGGAAAGTGAAGTTTCTATGTTATCTAAGAGTTTTATTTAACCATGTTAGAATATCAAAATGGGGAAAAATATGTTCATGTTTCTTCATGCCTGCTTAAAATTCCATTGTTCTTCTAAAAATGAAATTCAAAATCAAGAAGTCCTCCCTCAGTTATGAACCTGCACCTCTGGTCCACAGAGAATGCCTTCCCACCTCAAGCCCCCAGCCCACCCACCACCACCATTATGGACCCTCATACTTCTTTCATATAGTCATTCTAATGAAAAATGGACTTACACCTGGTTTTCTGAAGCATTTCATGGGAGCACCTGGCTGCTACCCTTATCAACTCCTCCCCCTTCCCCATTTCTTCTTATAATGCTGCAAGTCAATGGAGACTTTTAGACCCACCACAGGTAGAGAGAATCTGTGTTCATCCTACAACGTATGTACAGTACAAGGGTAACTACAGGTTTGCACACTAAATCAAACCACTGATCCTGTCCCAGACCTGAAAGCGTATTGTGGCCTCAAGGAAAACCTGAACTCTTGAAGGAGCTAACCTCTATGAACAATACACTAACTTATATCCATATTTAGTCTTCCCTACAACTTGTGAGATAGGTGTTACCTCTAATTAGGAGATAAAGGAACTGAGGGACAGAGAATTTAGGTATAGTTTAGGTATAGTACAAAGTCACAATTACTAAATCATAGAGCCAAGGTTCAAATTCAGGACTAGATGGTTAAAATCTAGTAAACTCTAGACTGATGATTTTCTTCTAGTAGTCTTCCTCTTAAGAGCCTAGTTCAATGAAGATTCTGCTAAGGAGGTGGCAAGTGGTGCCCAGTGTGCAAGGTTTTAGGACTACCTTAACTAAAAACCTCCACTTTTATCATTTTTATGCATTGAGCTTCCATAAAATTTAATGGAGGAAGTGGGGATGGAATGCATTTTTTAAAAGGGTAATGTATACACAGTTAATTGCCTTACAAAGCAGTGGGTCTCAAACCTGGAGAATGAGTCTTAAAATATGCCTAGGATCAGTCCTTTAAAATCCTGTTTCCCTGGCCACATCTGAGACAAATTACCTCAGAATTTTTGAGGGTAAGATCCAGGAATCAGCAGCAGCTTTTAAAGCCTTCCAGGTGAAACCCATGTGCATTCAAGTTTCAGAGCCCCTGCTCGAGATTAAGAGTGCTAAGGATTGAGTTAGTCTTCCAAAACACCTTTCAGATCAGAGATTTTACAGGCCCACTGACAACCAGTCTTCTGCGGGAAGGAGAACAGAGCTGAGCAGGACCTTCGCCTCCCTGGACTAAAATTTCTTCTTTAGCTGCCTTCTTCTTCCCAAGTCTAATCTCCTAATGCCTGTCATCAGCTTCTCCCAAGACATCTGGCCTTCTGAAGATGTTTACTGCAACTCTGGGTCCTCTTTACCCCCAAAAGAGATGAGTCGACTTCAAGAAAAGGGCACAAACTCAAACTGTCAGACCACTGAGAATTTTCTATGACCTTCTCATAGCTTTAGTTCTCTTTCATTTTCCTTGGTTCTAAGTTTTACTCAGGTTACACTGTTCAAAATATATATTCAATAGAATTATATCCCTAAGCTCTGTGCTATGGCCTAGCAAAAAGAAAAAAATTACCGGAGTCTTTCCAAAAGGACTATGGCCCTGTGTCTGTATCTGCCGGCTCTACCAGGGAGCAGGACATGAGAACATGGAACAATCCTACTGCTTTTGTGCTCATCCCTCTGTGTGCAGTTCTCCTGGTCACTGACAATCTCATTTTAATAAGAATCATAACAGGATGTAGTGATGCAGGAACTAATCATATTTTTAAAGCTATATGTAGGGGGTGATATAACATTAGCAAAAATAAAAAAATGATGAAGCAAATATGGCAAAAAGTTGAAAATTATTAAATCCAGATGTTTGTATATGGATATTCATTAGTATTGTCTCATTATATTATATACTCATTTGTTTGAAAGTTTTCATAATAAAAAATAATTTTAAAAAATTCTCATTCTTGAAAAATAGGTACGGCTAGTAAACTGTCCCTCCTATAATGGAGATTTCCATAGGAAAACACTCAGAAACTATGAAACCAGCGGAGGCATAAGGCAGCCACGGGACAGGTGTCTACAATCCTAGGCCCATACCCAACTCCCTCTGCCCTTTCACCCATCCTGAATGAGAAGAGTGTTGTCTTGGGGTGCACGTGCATGGCTTCACACCTAACAAGGGATCACACAAGGGCTCTTCAGCATATGTACCAAGTTCCAGTTTGGCCATGGAGGGCCACCCAAGCTCCATGAGCTATGAGACTCCCACTCTCTTCCTAGATTTCTTGGAAACCACTGGTTTCTGTCATTTAAAGCTTGTGTGCCCATTATTACAGATGTTGGGAGATGTCATGTGACACAAATGTTTTCCCTAAATGTAGGTAATATAGGGGTGTGTTCACTCCATCCATAATGACATCATTTACCATATCCAGCAGCACATGTGCTCAGGGCTCCTTTTTTCCTTGCTTACTTTAATTCAATCCTTCTTGGGCCTGAGACCACACATTTGCCATTCTGGCCAAGCCAGGAGTCCCTCCTTGGGCTAAGTTCACAAACATGAATGGGTATCAAACACATGAGCCTATGCTCATCAGAAACTTGCATTAATGAAGTCCACCAGCTCAATCTCAGAGAAAGCATCCATAACTCCACACCTGGCAGAGCGGGAGGGCTGAGTCAGAGAGTGTGTGTGTCTGATACTGACTCAAGATCAGAGAACATTGTGATTTATGAAATTCTTTCTTGGTTTCCCAACTTGAAAGTGGTGATATCCACACTTAGAATGTTCCAAATAATCCCAAAGAAAGCAAGGATTTTCTATTTCAGGAAAGCTATGCCCCAAATGCACAAAAGCCTAAAATCCACAAAATGAAAAGGTAAAAATCTCTAAAATGGTGAAAGGTTAAAGCCCTTCTTTTTCTAAACAAACAAAAAATACTGACTTTTCTTTAGTCCATTGGTCTATTAGGACAAAAGTGGGTGGGTGGGAATCCAGCTTTTAAATTGGGGCCACTTTAATATTAGAGCAAGATCAAACAGAGAAACCCTATTAAAGTGTAAACAGGTTTGAAAGTCACTTGATTAATAAAATGCTGGATTCTTGTCATATTTACTGTTCAACGCTTAAAAAGTACTTCCATAGACTATTTCTCTCCTACTAAAACTATAAAAACAAGTTAGCCTCCCAAATACCAGTATTGGACAGAAACACTTAAGGCAACTAGTGATACAAAGGCTATGTAATCAGACATTGTCCTGCCTGCTCTCAGTATCAGATCACTTGGAAGTCAAGGTTAACCTGACAGCTGTTTCAATAACCTGTCACCCCAGGAAGTGTGTGACACTGGCAGGAACAGACAGACAGGGACCAAGACCAGGCAATAGTCAAAGCAAAAGGCAGGCAAGCTAAAAACTGAAGCAAAGGTCATCTGTGGGCTTCATCTGGGTCAGATATATATTGTCTGGCCTGCACAGGGTTTTTCCAAATATCAAATGAATTGGTGACATTAAAAGATCAAGAGATTTCACATGAAAATGTAGAATTTCTCTTTTTCCTGGAAAAATTAGATCTGGGAGCAACCTTATGACAAAGGCTACTCCATCATCAGGTCACCATAGTGTCACTGCTTCCAGTGATGTCACACTAACCCTGGGATCCTGGGTCACTCATCAGTGGTCACCTCCTGAGATATGTAAGCATTTGAATGCATCACCCCTAGTTTAAGGACCCCTCAGCTGCCAAGGGTGAGAAAAGACCAGGGATCTGAAACTCAGCGAGCCCAAGGAGTTAGCTTTCCACAATATTTAGCCACTAGTTAGGGATCTTGAAGCCAGAAAGTTCAGTGAGATGTGAAAGGACTGTCAGACTCAAGCAGCGAGGAAAATCAGGACGGCAGCCCCACAGATCACAACAGTGACACTAAACCTCAGGTCACACTGACAGTGTCTTTATGCCTTACAGCAGGAGCAGGATTAATTCAAAATTCTGTCATGTAGATGCCTTAAGCAGTGGTTTTCTCTCCTCGAGGATGCTACAAATGTGTCCATTGAGTAAGGAAGATCTGGGGTAATAAAAGAGGGACCAGGTAAACAGGGATCTGAAGACAGCCATCTTCAACCACAGAAGCTCCCTTTATGTGTTTTATAATTTGGCCTCTCCTGTGGTTTCATTTTTTGAAAGGGTTCCATTGCTTAAAGCGAACAAAATAAAGGGATGGGGCCTAAAGCCCACTGCTCTGAATAACAATACCCATTCATAGAATAAGTTTTCAGTTTACATGTAAGGGTTCATAAAAGGGTTCCCTTGTGTCAGGGAGGTCATTCCTGCCATTTAAAACATTGTTGTATTTCATGATTGACATATTCTGAGAAATTGTGTCAATTGAATATTTAAAAATTAAATCAATTTGTAAAACTCAGTAGACCCCAATCTTAAAAGAAAGTGGTTCTGAATTATTTTATCTTAACAAATACACATAACCAATAGATAAAGTATAAGCATGGCTGTATTACAATAAAACTTTACTTACAGTGACAGAAAGCAAGCCATGTCTGGCTGTAGTTTGTCAACCACACTATAGACATATAAACCTTTCCTTTATGACCTCTGGATATGTAGCCCAGAGAGGTTAAGACTAAGGAACCACAAAAGCTATCCTGTCTATTTGAAGAATAGTCATATGAAAAAAAGAATAGACATGATCTTTTTATTCATTCATTCATTCAATAAATAAATATCAGTAGAATACCTATTTATGCACCTGACATTGTACTAAGCACTGTGTTTTAGCACTAGACAAGACAGATAAAAATCTCTGTCTTTATAGAGTGTATTTTAGGTGGGCATAAGAAAAAGAAAGAAGATAAATGTTAAATAACTGTATTACATAGTGTATGGAGCATCAAGCAAGGGGCTCTATCCTGGTATAGGCCTTCCAGAAAAAGTTTAGTCCGAGCTACAACCTAAAAAAAGAGAAAGGGTTAGCCAAGTCAAGTGGGGAGTGGGGAAAATAAATGTGCAAACGCAAGTGACACCACTGCACATTTGACAAACTGGAAAAGATCAGTGTGATACATACAAGGGTTCAAAGGAGAGCGAGAGAAGCCAAGGCTGGAGAGGGAGATAGGAGACTAATCATGGAGGAAGGCCTGTGAGTCTCTTTAAAGAGTTTGAACTTGATCCTAAGGGTAACAGAATGCCTAACATGGGTTTCAAACAGTGGAATGACAAGAAGAGACTGACACTTTAGGAATTTCACTCTGCTGGTTGTGTGGAGGCTGAAAGTCAGGAGACCAGTTAAAAGGCTGTTGCTGTAATCCTAATAGGATGATTATTACTTGCACTAGCTATTGATGTGGCTTGAAAGTAGTAGAGAGGACTTTTGCTTCCAACAAAAGTAAGAGACCCTGGAGATATTGGTACAGGACTAACTCGCCCATCCTAAATGGCCAGTGAACCATAAAACCAGACAAAAATGGACAACTATTTTCTGGCATTAGGAAAGAGGCAGCACAAAACTGAGAAAAGAAAAACTCACAAGGTGACTCCAGCTGCCCAGCTCTTTGACTAGGGACAACCTCTCAACTGTAGTGCAGTTAGCCTAACACAGCAGGCTCACTGAGCCAAGAAGACAGAGCTATGAGTTTGAGAGCTGGAATCTACAAGAGGGGAGGACACTGTATAACGAGCACCCCTAAAGTTCCATGTGGGTGTCCCCTGCAAGTCCTTGGCTAAGGATTAGGCTGTATTCACACAAGATGAGACAACCTAGAGCTTCCCAGAGAGTGGCTGCTAAGGGGTGAAAAGGAACAGAACCGTGAGGGTTTGAGCACTGATGGAGGGCACTACCATTCTGGCACAGCCAGAGTGGAAAAATCTCATTAACACCTCATTAACCCCATGGGTGTCCAACAGAAATACCAGAAAGGCTTCACGTTAGGAATAGGGACCACACCCTGAAGTATTCTAATTGGGGTGATATCATCAAAAGGGTGAGAATTAGTTCTGGGCAGGGAGAGGGAGCAAAAAAAAAAAATCTTACATATTACACAGCCCATAAGCAGACATATAGTTACATAGTCATATCTGTGGTTTTACGACTTCACAGGAGGAGTGTGAAGGGTCAATGACTGGGGGTGGGAGAGGAATGTTTAAAAAGTCTCCTTGGAGGACAATAATGAAAAAAAAAATTAAAAAACACTGCCCTAGAGTACAGACTACTCTAGACATGCTCAAGAAAAGTCTAAAACTAAACCTTGAAAAGCTCTGGAAGAAGCAGAGTTTGAAAGTTAAGTCCCAATAAATTAGAGGGGCTTAGGCAGCACCTAGAGAATTCCACAAAACCAGACTAGTGAAGCATAACCTAAGCATCATCCAAGTTCAGGGCGATCAACAGACTTTTAAAAAATACTCTTCAAAGGAAGATATTTTCAGAGGAAGATAACAGATCACAGAGTATCTCAAATGTATCATTTACAATATCTAGTGTAAAATAAAAAAAAAACTGCTAGATCTGCAAATAAAAAGGAATATGTGATCCACATTTAATTTTATTTTAAGTAATCAATAGAAATTCATCCCAAGATGACCCAGGTATTAATTTTACCTGACAAATACTTTTAAATGGTTATTACAAAAGTGTCCAAAAAATTAAGGGAAACTATCTTCATTAATAAACAAATGAGAGTAGAAGAGAAATGGAAGCTATAAAAAAATTTTTTAAAAAACCCACCAAATTTGAATTCTAGGACCAAAACATATAATAACTAAAATGAAAGAAGTGGACAAATCTAAAATATTTTAGGACTTATATATTGAGGATATGCAACAGTGATGAATGGATAGGAAATAAACCAAAATTTTTTCTCAGATAACTATGTGGGTGATAGTGCCTCATCTTGAGATAGGTAACACCACAGGAAAAGCAGGTTTACATCGTTCCAAAAGTCAAAGCCAGAGTACTACTGCTTAGAGATAATGAAGGGCAAGATGATAGGATGGCACAATAATCAGAGCTACACAACAACGTAACTGATTTGATTGCTAATTAGGGAGTACCCTTGATAGGAAACTCAATGAACTATAGATTCAATTAAAGAAAATGACATTGTATGGGATAAAAGATTAGACTAGGTATCATATAAATCCCCTTTTAAAGTTAAAATTCTACAGTTCTTAAATTACTATGAAGCTGCTGTACTATGGTGAATGAAATACAGATATAAGCTTAACAAATAATGTTGCCCTGACTGGTGTGGTGCAGTTGGTTGGGCTCAAAGCAAAAAGTCGCTAGTCTGATTCCCAGTCAGAGCACATGCCTGGGTTGCAGGTTAGGTCCCCAGTTGGGACAAGTAGGAGAGGCAACGTTTTTCACCCTCTCTTTCTCCTTCCCTTCCTCTCTCTCTCAAATCAAAAATAAAATAATGTGAAAAAGATGTATAGACTTTAACCTGTCCTTTCATGAAATGGGTCTATATTTAGAAGTTGCTGTGGTAGGTAGAATACAGTATTCCCTCACTTATCGCAGGTATCACGTTCTAGGCCCCCCTGCCCCCGCGAAGTAGGAACCTTGCATTTATTCTACACTCTTAAACCTACGTAACTTTAACAACATATATATACAGTACCACAAAATCCCGCAATAAATAATTAAATATAATATTTTTTAAAATCCTGCAATACAGTGAGGCCGTGATAAGTGAACCGCGATATAGAGAGGGACTACTGTAATGCCCCTCCCCCTAAGATGTTCAAATCTTAATCCCTGAACCTATTAATATGTTAGGTTACATGGTAAGGGGAATTAATATTGCTAACCAACTGACTTTAAGATGGGGATTATTGTGAACTGTCTGGGTGGGCCCAATAAAATCACAAGTGTCCTTACACATGGAAGACAGAGGCAGAAGAGGAGACTCAGAGGATGATGTGACTATGGGAGAAAAGGAAACTCAGAGGGTGATGTGACTATGGAAGAAAAGAACAAAGAGAGGTAACATTGCCTGAAACTGAAGTAAAGGGGCTGGGAACCAAGGAATGTGGGCAGCTGCTAAAAGCTAAAAAGAGCAAGAAAATGGATTCTCCTCTAGAGCCTCCAGAAATGAAAGCAGCCCTGCCAGCACCTCGATTATAGCCCAGTAAAACCTGTGCCAGATTGCTAACCCACAGAACTAGAGGATGATAAAATCATTAAATAAAATGGTTGTTTAAGCCATAAAGTTTATGGTAATTTTTTAACAGCAGCAGTGGGAAATGAAAACAATTACCCAGAACTGTGCCATTGGGTTGGCCAAAAGTGTGTTTAGTTTTTTCTGTATGATGGCTCTAGTAGTGCTTAGTTGCCTTTAACGTCATTCTAAACAATTTTGTTAGATTGTATTGTGACAGCTGTAATATCAGTGTTCATTTTTAAAAAAACCAAAATTGGTGAATTTTTGTGCAGCTATTTTAATATTGAAGATGGAAGAAAATATGCAACACTTTCAGCATATTATGCTTTACTATTTCAAGAAAGGTAAAAATGCAACTGAAATGCAAAACAAGATTTGTGCAGTATGTGGAGAAGGTGCTGTGACTGATCAAACATGTCAAAAGTGGTCTGCAAAGTTTCTTGATACTACTGACATTTTGACCAAATAATTCTTTGCTGTGGGGCTGTCTTATACATTGGAAGATGGTTAGCAGCACCCCTGGCCTCTACCCACTACAAGCCACTAGTGGAAGATAGCCAACATACTCAGAATACCCAAATCAATAAATAGTTATTGGTAAAATAAAAAAGTGTCTTGTTTTATGGAAAAAAACTAAACATACTTTTTTGCCAACCCAATAATATAGTAGTCATTATCCACATGTTATTATTTAAGTTCATTATAATAAAATTAAAATTCAATTCCTCAGTCACAATAGCCACATTTCCAGCGATCAATAGCCACCTGTGGCTACATGGCTACTCTATTGGACAATGCAGACAAACAGTTCTATTATTACAGAAATTTCTATGAGCAGTGATTTATTCAGTGTCTTTACTGAATTATGCTTTAAGGCCTATAATTTTGTGTAGAGCTATTTCTAAAGATAGAACTCTCCTTTTGTTTTCTAGATTAAAAGTAAAAACTATATGTCTCCAGGAGAAAATAAATAAAATGCCATAGATATAACTAAATTAAACGGGCTCTGGGCCTAGAAGAAGAGGTCTGAGTGAATATACACATTTGAGTAACACCACTGAAGATGGTATTTGAAGTCAACAGCATGATGGAATTATGAAATTGTCTAGGGAGAGAGTACAGAGTTAAGAAAAAAAAAAAGGGTTTCATTCAGTCTGAGTCTTGAGGAACTTTTAAAGGCTTGATAAAGAAGGATGAACAGGGAAGAATCTTAAAAGGAGAGGGGGCTAAATTATTGATGCTTAGATCTATGGCCTCTCTAAACACTTCTGATGTCAGTTACCAAACAATAGTTTTATCACCTTGAGCCTACTTCTATAATGGGATTCTATTTAATTTACTGTATTTTAATCATTATTTTTCCTGTTCATTCCTTCTATTGTCTTTCAGAGCAGTGACTTTGTTTCTGAAAATTATGCTTGAAACCCTAACATGGGCCTATTATAAAAAGAAATACTATTATGTTTTTGCTGAATCAAGCCATGGGCTTGGTAGAAGATATTTTCAGTGAGCCCAGAGATTTTTTATTTCAGTTTTCTCCTACATTTGTGACTATTCCAGAAGGTCACAGTTGCACAAAACTGGAAAACTGAATAACAAGACCATAACTGCGAGTTAAAATTTACAAAAATAAACTATAAAAGGATATAAGCAATGACTATTATATAAAAAATCAGAATCACTTCCTCCTCTATAACTTTCCCGCGTTTCATTTACAGTACTGATGTAATGAACCCTGAAGATGTAAAGCAGTTCATGTCAATGAATGAGGTCATGTTACTCAAAATTATACTACTGCTGAAAAATCCAAGCATCCCATTTTAATGTTAAGCTGTCATTTTAAGTGTGTGCCTTCAAAAGTTCTAAAATTAGGTCTTCATTTATGGATACAGAACTTCATATTCACTTTTTTTGAAGTCAGGGAGATTTATTTTGTTGAAAGTCTTTCTCCAACTTAGCCCCAGTTTCAGCTAGATTCTCTGCCTCTGATACCCTCCAGGCACCGGCCCCCAGTGCTCGCCAGCTAAGCCTCACTCTCCGCCAGCAACATGCAAGTCATGTTGATGCTTTTCCCCAAAGCTAACAAAATGCTCAGTCATCCAAGTCACTTGGAGACAAGAAATATAACAGGCAGCACAAAAGATAACAGACACAGGCTGAAGAACACATACCTGGATTAAAACAACAGAGTCATTGGTTCAAAACCAAGGGCTAAAGAAAAATTCCACAGGTCAAGTAAGCATAAAATTCCACAGGGCAAGGACAGACAGTGAGTCTTTTTTTAAAAAATCAGGCAGCAAAGATCATGAATTAAAGCAAAGTTCAGGCAATGAGGACTGGACCACCAGCTGACAGCAAGACTTCAATATTGCAGCTATTTGCTTCAGCCCAGAAAAAAGAACCAAGCATGGGAGTGGCAAGCTTATCTAGCACGGGCACCCAGCAGAAATGAGAAACTGTGGGGAGGAAAGAAAGGCCAACTGACCTTCACACACTGGTCACATTATCATTAGATCCATTATCAAAAAGCACACAGAAACCTCATTGCCAAAGGTAACAATTATATGACATGGAATAAAGTATTTCAGAATGGAAAATGAAGAAGAGAGTTGGTAATCATATAAAAACATTGTTAAATCTTGAGTAAAATAATGCCTACATGAAACATGCACCTGGAATTCAGATAAAGTTAGGAGGAAGAGTTGCTAGGTAGTCATGAAGAAGAGGAAAACCAGAAAAGGCCTACTAGTAGACCTGAGCAAGCCAAGCTCCAAACTGGTGAGGTGGGAACCACATTTTCTGCTGCTGCAGCTTCTGGGAGTAACTTCTAGCAGCCACGGGTCTCAGGGTAGGAGCAAATCCTAAGACAGCACATGTGAAGAATTTGGAATCCTCTGCCCCTCAGAAAGTTTCCCATCTGCTTGCTGATACATGAAAGTCACCTCTTCACAATTACAGACAAAATGTTTACAATAAAAGTATCTATGGTCTACTACACAGAGAAGCTATATGAAGAAAACTCTGTTCTTACTCACCTTTCCTGAGGAGGATCTTTATTCCCACTCAAACACAGACACATTCCATGTCTACTAAGTAGTCACTGTGCTAGGTGCTAGGGTTTCAAGCATGATTTTAAGAGATGGAGTCCCTGCTCTCAAGTATAATTTAAGAAACAGACAAGAAAATTAATTATTAAAACACAGTAAATTAAATTAAATCCCATTATAGAGGTAGGCTCTATAGAGGTTATCTTTGGGCAACTGACAAAAGAAGTGTTTAAAGAGGCCATAGACCTAAGCATCAATAATTTAGCCCCTTCTCCTTTTAATATTCTTCCCTGTTCATCCTTCTTTATCAAGTCTTTAAAAGTTAAATTTCCTAAAGTCTCAGACTAAATGAAAGGTTTTTTTAACTCTATACCCTCTCCCTAGACAATTTCATAATGCTGTTGACTTCAAATACCATCTTCAATGCTGTTACTCAAATGTGTATACACGTGTATTCACTTCAGACTTCTTCTCTGAACCCCCAAAATATGTATATCCAATTATCTATTTGACATCCTCAACTGGATGCTTTACAGGTACTTCAAATTCAAGGTTTCCAAAACTGAACACCTGCTCTTCAAGACCATGAATAGTTAGATTCAGTTGTCTCCTTTCAACCTGTAAAGCAACAGGATTGATTTTCTGTTTACAGCTTAATTGCTTCCCTCTGCTCTTAGGTTAAGACTCCACTTTCTACACAAAGCCTCTCATCCCCGAACGTCTTTCCCTTCCTATCTTCATAGGCTCACCTCATGTAGTATCCTTCTCTTAAACACCAGATCTGTTGACTTTATCTTACACACTCAAACATGCACGCTTTGTCCTAATTCCTCTGCCTGGAATATATATGCTCTCTTTATCCCCTTTAGCTAATTTTTACTTCTTCCGAATTCAATTCAATCAGTATTTCCTTAAAGAACCATTCCCTGCATTGAGTCAAAATCTCTAGGAATATACTTCATAGCACAACCATAATTATAATTAAATAAGAACAAATATTTATTAAGTATCTACTATTGAACCAAACACTATTCTAGGTGATGGAGATTCAGACACAGGAAAGACAAACAAGTTCTCTGCTCTCTTGGAACTACATACTTATATAAGGAGGAACGGGCAATAAGCAAATAGACCAAAAAAAAGCAATATAATTTCAGGTAATAATATGAGGACAATAAAACAAGTTATGTGATAGAGAGTGACTGGGTCAGGAACGGGTCCAAAGGAGCAAGTACTGCCTTAGATGGGTCTGCTTTTTCTGAAGGACTATAAATTTCAAAAGGTGGGGACTTTGTCTACTGCTATATCCCAAGTGCCTGAACATAACAGGTGCTCAAAGAATTTTTAAGAAATAAATGAAAGGTAGTGCTTTTGAAATAGAACTATTTTCCAATATGCCAATGGACAGCTGAAATCTCAGTGAAGTCACATTTTTATACTACAAATTACATCACCAATACATCTTCAAAATACTTGTTGAATAGACTAATAAATTTAAAAATGTGTGTGTGTGTGTGTGTGTGTGTATCCATTTCCATAGGTCCCTAGGTATATATAAGGTCTTTCATGAATCAAAATCCCCTTACATATTCTACCTCTCACAGTCCTTGATTTTCGACCTCTTAACCTTCCATAGCCAAACAGACTACAGGACACCCACCCACACAAGTGGCTGATAACCTCTTTGTTTATCAAAGTGCTATTGGAAAGTCAACAATTCAGTCTTATCCAAGACAGATGGACCCCAATCTTATCAGACAGAACTAGGGGAAATAAACAATCTATACAGCAAACAATATAAAATTCCATTCAGAAAATTCCAATAGCCAATGCTCAGCAAGTAGTATATAATCAACTAGAAGACAACTTAGGAAAACTTGCTTACTATATAGGCTTTATGGCTTACTTATAAAAGGAAGAAAACTATTGATTCCAAGGTCGAGTCATGTACTTCTTAAGATGTATAATATGATAGTAGGTCATCTTGTAGGCTTGAAGCATGTGCTCATTCATTCATGCATGCATTCAATAAGTATTTGCTGACTACTGACTATTTGCCAGGCACCATGTAAGATACACTGTATGGGGTTTTATGAACTGAGGAAATGAAATCTGTGTAGGGCAATGCTTAGTAAAATGACCACATTGCTTAGGAAGATGGCTATATATCTAGCCAAACTTATATGGCAGAAAATATTTATTGTAATCTTTGCCAGAGAGAGAGATATAGTATCATTATTGATAGTAGTTATGTTCTACAAAATTACCACAAACAGTGGACTAGAAAATACCGAAGCATGGCTCCTAAGGAAATACAGGGCTAGGTTCCTATGAACCTCTAGTTACATTTTTGTCAACTTACCAATGTTTATTTGTGTTTCTTTTAAAGATACCAGATTTATTATCTGTTGTTTTATTAGCATTGAACTCCCAGCCAATATCACTCTAACTCAGGCCTGTACAAAGCTTACCCAGCACATGTACTTTCTATGTAAGGCACATCACAGCCTTCTGACACTCAGGAACATTAGACAGCTCTTCAGCACTATGCTTGAGGGCCATTTTAAACCATGTAATCAGTCCCCAAAATCACAAAAATGTGAAAAGTGTGGCACTAAATAGACCACAAATAAAACACCTGTTTACAGTATAAGCAAAGAGAAAGAGACAGAGGAGGGGAGAGGAGAGGAGGGAAGGAAAAAGAACAATAAAATATAATTCCTGGGTTTGAAATCTGGCTCTGCCACTTACTAGCTGTGTGATCTTAGGAAATCTACTTTATGGATCCACACCTCAGCTTCTCTACCTCATGGATTTGCAGTGAAGATTAAAAGAGTTAAGACAAATGAAGTGTTCACTGCAGTGTCTGGCATATAGTAAGCACTACTGAAGTGTTAGCTATCAAAATAAATAAACATAAAACAATAGAAAATTATCTTAAAACTTTCAGTAAATATATGTGGTGGCTACAGAATGGATATTCAATAGCTATAGCTATTCATTCACCTTTCTCCCTTGTCTCCCTTTCCTTCCCACTCCTTTTCTTCTCCCTCATTGCTTTCTTCTCACCAAGGCCTTAGACCCCTGGAGGCCCATACAGGATATTGGAAAATTCCCCTCCCTCAAAGAGTTTGCTGATCTAGAAACAAAGTTTGCTGCGCAGGCAAGTAACCCCCATTCCAGAATAAGATAGCACTTCCTTCAAGCGCACATTGGACAGCTTCTGGAATGAACACTCCTTCCTCCTATATGCCCAGTGGCTCTGCCAAGGACAAACTGACCATCTGCATGCAGAAGGAGCCTTCTCGTTAACTCTGGAGCTCTGCATCCGTCCCTTCCAATGCCAGCAAGGGACTAGACAGTCACCATCTTGCTGGCATGACTTCAATTTTCAGTGAGTCACCAAAGAAGTGAGGCTCCAGACAAAATAAAGAGAGATGAAGAGCCATATAAGAAACTGACAGGTCCAAAGCTGGGCCTTCTCAAAGCAAACCTGCCATGTGCATGTTTGAGATGGAGGATGTGGACAGGAAGTTTGGACCACAGCCCATGAGTAGAAGGGAAGAAATACAATGGCCATTGCACAAACAAAAGTTCCTTGGGTTGGGGGTTGGGAAAGGGTCAGGAGCAGAGACACTCAAGCCAGACCCAAGTGGTGGGGCTTCAGCTGGCAACATGAAAATCCCCTCCTGCCAAGGTTGCCAAGGAACATACTCACAAGGCCAAGACTATGTTATTCAGAGTCTTCCCAGTGAAATGTGTGTGGCACATTTAGGGCTGGCTGAAGTCTTGTCTCAGATCTCCTCTTTGGAGCTTCCTCATCTTTCTGATCAAGACAAGAGGCCCCTTTTCATGGTTTTCATAGGATTAGTTTTCAGTTAGATACATTTAAACTTTCAAATTAAGCAGAAAAAGACTTTGAAAATGTATTGGCCTCCACTGAAAAAGGTAATTTGGGACTTAGGAAATATCAGCTACTTATCTGATTTGACACATCTAACTACTGCAAACCACATCTGATAGGTGTATTGGCCATTAGTCCTTTATATAGCAGATCTGTGTCCAGTTATAATAATCAACACTATCCCCTTCAAGGATCTATGCTGCAGGCATCACTCTAGACACTTTCTAGGATTTATTTCATTTAATCTTCCCCCCAAATCCTGGTGGGTTGATGTGGCAGCTCACCCCCATTTTACAGTTAAGGAAACTGTGTGGGAAGTAATTTACCAAAAATCATGTGGAAAGTAACTGGTTGAACAAGGAACCAAATCCAAATCATTCTGACTGTAATAGCTATATTCTTTCTATTACATTGTATATAACCAGGTAATTGTACGGTCTAAACTCAATAGATAACTTGAAATTATTTTATTTTCCCCAGTCCCTCCTGCCAGTTGTGTAGTGAATTGAGGTCCCTTAATAATACCTGAGGAAGGTCTACTACTTTCCAGTCACTTTCAGTTATTAGAAGAGTCACATTTCTGTATTTGAGATTCAAACTATGTAATTTTTATATCCCAGTTTCACATCCAGTTTAAAGCTCTTTTCCTTCTGCGTTGCCAGGGCCAGCCAAGTTCCAGGTCCTGGCTTGGAGGGAGCAGCGTCTGCTCTTCTCCCCCACACCCCTCTTTAATTAAAGAGGAGGCGTACTCGGTGTCCAGCATCTCTCCTCCATCCTCCACCGTCCATCTTCCAGGCCTAAGTCCATGGTGTGTCAGTGCAAGGAGGGTGAGATCTGAGAGGTGGCAGGTGTTCACTTATCAGACCAGCTGCCTGTGAGAGGTAGGGAACTATCTGAGTTTCCTCTCTAGCTGGGTCTGGTACTCTCAGCTGCGGGTGGTCTTCACTCACTTGGCAGCTCCTACCCAAAGGTGTATGTGGTTTACTTGGAGAAATGCTCTGCTTCACTTCCTCTCCATCCATGACTGGAATGCCCTCAGAGAGGGGTGCAATTGTGTTTCCATGTTGTCTCTGCCAGTGGTCCACGCCCCCAACCATCGCACCAAAGGTGGCATCTCCCCACGAGATGTCAGTCCCAGCACTCACGCCTCCCATTCTGGATGCTTCCTCTGTGGAGCCTTAGAAACCATGAAAATTCTCTATCGTCCTGGCCTTCCAAGTGAGGTGAGGAATTTCCTCTGTCTTTTCAGACTCCTTAGCCCAGGGTACCTTCTCTATCAGCTTTTGTAGCCCATTGCAGTCAGGCAAGAGGCTAGGCACTAATTTCCAAGTTCACATGTACCTGATACTTGAGGGACTCATGTCAGGCTCTCTCCTTCCTTCACCACACTTAGCTCCAATCCACACTGATGGCAGCACCAAGCAGGGCCTCTGCTGCCTCACCTCGTCCAACAGCCAGCCAGGAACGAGAAGTCAGTCTCCTACGACACCCCAGGCTCTTGTCTAGTAGTTTATCTTTCATGGGGCTCTGGGGTAAGTAGGAAGCCCCCGTGCAGAAGGGAGGGAAACACTATAACATTTGACCATATTGTCAGCAACTCAAAATTGGAACAATGACTTCTTTCTGCTCTCTGCCCCATATCTTCTTTTCTCAGGTTGAAAGGAATGGTGTAGGCATGGGGTGATAGTTTAGAATAGCAAGAACAGTTTGGCCACTTCTTACTCAGCTCTGGGCATCTGACCCCAGTTATTTGAAGCTCACTTTGAAATAAAGGGTGTGCTTTATGCATCTTTGTCCTAATTCTGAGCCCTAGTCACCCAAGATGGGCCCCGTGCCAAGGTAACAGGAAAAGTCCCACTCAATAACGGTAACATAAATTCTGTGCAATTGCTCTAGAAGTACCAGGCCTTTCAAATTTTAGTTGAACTTGCTGGCAAATAAACATGAAGCTGTAACTGTGTTTATTTCAAAAGATGTTGAAAGTCCAGTACCTCATTGAAAACTGTATTTTAATGTTGTCAATTTGTTAGTGCAGTCAGAAGAGTATCACTCAAATTGAAACTGATGAAGAGAAATGTCCCTACTGTTCATCATAAGAGGCCATCCCAAGTAAAAGCCAGGCATCAAAAAGCCAAAATGGCCACACAAGAGGCTTCCTCAGCCCTAATTTAACAGTAGTGGCAACCCAGTGACTCAGGGACCAAAGATTTACAACAGGCATTTCTGTTTGAGCCGCACGGCATTTTTAAAACTTTGAAGTAATTGCCAATTCATCAGGATTGGCTTCCCCTTCAGCCTGGGCACAATCCCTTCAGTTCACTGGGGCCCTCTTCATTCATTGTGCTACCCTGGCCCCCCTAGGTGTTAGCTTCCTGTCCCTGTCAGGGCACTTCTTTGCCTGCTCCTCCTGCAAAAGCTTGTTTTTTTTTTAACTCACTTGCTCTTGCGTCAAAACTTTAGCAATCAAATAAATTCAAACCATATTTTCCCTTAATATGTTCTTCAGTCTCTATTCTCTGCCAGAATTCCTATCTCCTGGAAGATTAAACCTTTGTACATCAGAGCCCAGAAGACCCCGACCCCACACTTGGCTGGTTTTCAGGGGTCACGACTCTGCTCTCGCCTTCTCTGAAATTCTCATTCACAGAACCACCTAGGTTTGGGGTGTCGGTTGCTAGCAAGACATTTTATTTTGTGTTTCATAAAAGACCACAGATGTAGTCATATCTTTCTGTCATGAGAAAAGGAAATCATGATGTGGCTCTACAAACATAGATGGGGAGAGGATTCTGGGCCAACCTTCCCCAATTCCTACTATTAACAGGAGAGATTACAGAGTCTGCACAAGTCAACAACTATGGTGTCCCAAAGAGCGGGGCACACATCAGTCCCCCTGCATTACACATGTAAACCCTGCGTCACAACTCAAGCCAGGCTGCAGGAAGATGTGCAAAGAGAGCACCTCTGGCTACAGATCTGAGACAAAACCAGCAGAGGACAGATCTCTAGTGTCACACACACCCTGAGAGGAAAAGCTAACCACCCCCCTCGTTTAAAATAATGACAGTAGGTGCATAGCTGGCAGCAGATTTCCTGGACCAAACTTTGCATGAAGAAAAAAAATGCAGGTAGCTGGGAATGAATAACAAATCACATATAGACATCATATTTTCAAAAAGCTGAAGGCAAAGGAATGGAGACGAAAGTAAAGCTAAAACATCGCTCGTACATAAAACCCCATGTTATAAGGCCACTTGCTCTTAGTTTGGAACACAGCATTGACCCCTCTCCCTTGTAAAACTTGTACAAACAGCTGATGCAAAAATAGCATGCTTCATTTTAGGTGACTATTTAAAAGAAGAAAAAAAAAGTCACATACAAGCCACAAAACTAAAGCATAAGGAACAGGAGAAAAAGTGGAATATAAAATATATTGCTATAGAACAGATAAAATTGTGACCAAATATAATGCCATAAACCAAAAATAAGCAATGCCCTTTTACAAAACGAAAATTCAGTATAAACATACAATAGCGCAAGTGAAATAAAGTGAGGCATTAGAAAGAGATGACTTACCTATCAGCAGACTTTGTACCACCAGAGAAATCAGAGACATATTGGAGAAAACCAAAAGAAACTAAAAATTGCTGAAAAACAATGTAAGGATTAGGAAGGACCCAAATGAGAAGAGTGGCAAGATAAAACGTAAAAGACCAACTTAAAAAATGGTCACAGCAAAAATAAAATTAAAAAATGATTATAGCAAAAAATGATAGCACAAAAGCCAGAAGAGGAAAATCAAACATATGCCTAACTAGTATCAAATCAATGGAACCTGTATGGAATCCAAATCAATAAATTCCATATTTTTCCTTGACTAGAGAAGTATTCTCAAGGAAATACAGTAAGGCCGAGTATTTTATATCCAATAAAACTGCTGGCATATAATGACAGCTGACAAGCATTTTCTGAGCATGCATGAAACCAAAGATTTTGATTCCTTCCCTCAACATCACCATTCCTGGAAGAAGTTGCTAGTACAATTAACTTCAGCCAATCAAGATATGAATGAAAACCTGACAAAATAACTGATAGTAATACTAAATTCACTATACTAAGACCAAAACAAATATAGAGTATGGTTACAGGATAAAATGAACTGTATAAGCCCCAACATGTAGCAACATATAACTAACAAAAGTTGAGAAAGCATGGGGACAAGAAAGTTGATGGTAATACACTTCTGCTGATTTTCTCAGCTTATACAGGCAGAGGGAGCAGATAGCAGTAGGACCTAGGCAAATTTGCCCTTTCCTGCTGCATTGTTGGAAGAGCTAAGAGGGGGTCCTCCCCAGCTCCAAGGAACAGTCATTGACTTTTCTAAACCAGTCTTGATAAACCTATTTTTTAAATAACTGGCTTTTAGCATAAACAATTGATTCAGTTCTGGCCAGTGAGACATGAGGGAAGACTTGTATCTTTGCTTTTATGAAGAAATATCAGAAGACAAAAGAGCGCTTTCTTCTGTCTCTTGCCACAGCTATGTAGGAAGTTCATGCCTGTCAATGCAACCAGGAAAAGACAATCATGAAGATAAAAGCCTACATGCTGAAGGGCAGCAAAAAGTGGGATGGAAATACCCAAGTCCTGATGATGTAGTTGAAACACTAGAACTAACCTACTTCTAAACTTATTATTGAGATAGCAAATGTCTTTATTGATTAAGCAACCATTGGATGGGTTTTCAGTTACCTGTTCCTAAAATATTCTTATATACTAGAGATCAAAAGAAGTGGAAATTGCCAAGTTCAACAGTGCTCACAGTAAGGAATAAAGAGAACTGCTAGGAAAACACAAATCTCTCAAATTAAGAAAAAACACAGACACAAACAATGAAGCAGAAATATAGTTAATATTGTCAATTAACAACGAAAAACATATAATGATAGAACTAAAACCAACCATTTATTTCTATAAATACACATGACCTACACACACCTATTTAAAGAAAGAAAAAAAGCTCTTGGATTGAATCTCAAAGCAAAATCCAACTGCATACGAAACAAACAAACAAACCTCAAATTCAGTAAGTAACTCAGGATGGTTGAAAATAAAAGGAAGGGCAAATGCTTAATTGGCAATAGCAAACAATAAAGAAAAACAAGGTTCATGATATTAACATGATGAGTTTGAATGCAAAATAAAATACATTAAATGAAAAAAGACAGTTTATAATGTTAAAGGGTACAAGCCAAAATGAAAATTGTTATGAATATCTAAGCACCCAATAATATAGCATCATTATCCATAAAGAAAAATCTACAGGAAATACAGTTTTAAAGTAGAAAATAAAATCTCAGCAATAGGAAACTTTTCTTTCCATACAGGCCTGAACAGGCAGGCAAAATATATCTCAAAATATAGAAACTGTAAATAAAATAAGGTATCCATAAGTGATATACTCTGAAAATTGAGAATGCACATCCTTCCCTGGTACATTCACATAACTGGCTGTTTGAAAACAAGCAAACAAAAAAATACTTCAACAACTTCTAAAAGAGGAGAAGCAGTATAGAAACCTGTAATCATAATGCAGTAAAACTTAAAAATAACAAAATAGGAAGAAAAAAAAACCTCTATCATCAGGATAGTTTTAAATTCTGTTAACTTTTGCATCAAAGATAAAATCAAAATTTAAAAATGCAGGATGTCTAAACTAATGAAGAAAAGCAATATATAGTTTTAAAAAACTATACAGAAAAACAAGATAAATATTATCTAGGGGATATAACTAAAATATTAAGTAACAAGAAGAACAAAAGAGATGATTTAAGCACTCAACTGAAAAAGTTAAAATAAAAGGGAAGAAAGAAGTAAGAAATTAATAAAATAAAATTAATGGATTAAAAAACAATATGGAAGAACTAATAAGAAAAGACTAATAATGCTTTTAAAAACATATGATCAGGTCAGAGAAGATTAAAATGGCCCTTAAAACACATGAAAAGATGCTCAAGATCATCCCTGATAGAAATGAGAACTGAAAACGAATACCATTTCTTTCCATAAGATGGCTAAAGATCATAAGGTTTAGTATGCACTGTGGCGACAGGGGAATAGGGAGACAGGCAAAATTACATTTTGTTGCTAGGAGCACACAATTTCTGTGGAGATCAGTCTACATACAAGCATGCATATTTTAACACAAAAAATTCTCTCCTAAATATTTTTCGACAGATGGACAAAATGATCTATGTTCAAGGATATTCACTGTTACATATTTGTAACAGCAGAAGTTTGGGAAAAGCATAACAGTCCACATATAGCAGACTAAGTAAATTATGGTACAACTATAAGGTAGACTATGAAGCTATCAAAAAGAAGAAGGTGTTCTCTATGAACAAATATTGAACAACCTCCTAGGAGAAATGTCAGAAGAACAAAACAAGGTGAGAACAAAATGTACAGTAAGCTCCCATTTAATTACAACGAAAAAAAGAGTAAGCTCTCCCCAAGGATACACAAGCCACTGATAATAGGGTGCCTTCCACGACCTAGTGGCTTAGGGTAGGGTGTAGTGTGTCCACTTGCATGTATTACCTCAAAAACTATAAAAATTTTAAACCCTGCTTTATATGTTTCCTTTTATATTACTCATGTAGCTTCACAAATCTCAAATATATACATATATATATATATATATACTTAGTACTTATTCTTCCAAAGAGGATGTCACCTGTGTGGGTATTATTGTCTCATTCCAGGAACAGGCAGAATAAATAAGTCTTCCTTAATGGGTATCAGTGTTTCAATATTCAGTCTGATTGTGATCTCCAGGAGGGGGAAAAAAAGATAATGCTACCTCATTTCTGTTCTTAAGCAAATCTGTTGCCAAACATCAAAAGATTTTTTTTCTATCTTTACATGCAAAGATAAACTGTTTTTCAAAGGCACTTCTTACTTTACTGAAAACAAAACACAAATAAAAATTTCCAAAGTTTTATGGGATGTAGCTCTATCAGGAAAATGTTTACTTCAAACAAACAAAAAGATTTTGTTCACATTTTCTTTGAATCTCTTTCTTTTTTAGGGCTGCTCGACCAAGTTTCAACCTGAAAATATGCGCCTGTAGTGAATGGCCTTTATCTAGAGAAATGTGAATCTAATGTAATAATTCTTATCCGAGTGTGCTTGATATTTTTTTCATTGTTTTAAGGTCTCCACAAGCATTTCTTAAGGAAACTTATACCCTTAGTAATACTAATTCAGGATAATATAAAAATTTACTTAGGTCATGAAATCTTACACATTAGAGACAATAAAATTATACTATCAAGCCATATAGATCAGACTTGAATGAAATGTAAATGAGTATATTTATTAAACAGTTTCAATAAACCCATAAAAGTGTTTTAAGCACAACATCATTAAGGAAAGGACAAAAACATCAGATAATGCATGCATGTCATTCCTTTCTACTTCTCAGACTCGCTTTCTCTTTGAAATCTTTTCTCTTTCCAACTGGTTTTTCCATGGGAGGAATCCAAGTTGAAATGCCAGCTTTGGGTATTTTGTGATGTTGAAAATTTTAAGATACCAGGATAATGGTTGATATATTGCATTACCTACTAAAACAGATCTCCTATGATCAGTTTCATTGTTTCTAAGCCAATAATTATTTTAGAAATAAGACTTTTAATTACAAGACTATATCTACCATTCCTCCACCTCCACTTTCTTAAAAGTAATAGAAAAATCTGGCCAAGGTATTTTGTTTTCTTTTTCATTCTAACCTCCCTATTTCTTTTTCATTCTAACCTCCCTATTTCTTTTTCATTCTAACCTCAGCATTTTATTGGAATTCCTTCAGTATGGCATTTGACCCTTTCCTAACTTAGCAAGGCAATATAAAGTACTCACATCATACCAAAGTTATCTGATCAAATCGTGCTCTCTCCTGCTTAGAGCCTTCAAAATGCTCACCCCCTTCTGTCAGAGAAAGAGCTGCCATCCTTGGAATGGCCCACCAGGCCCCTGCTGCCTTCAGACCTCATTTCTACTACTCCATCCCTCTGCTCTAGTCCCTTTGGCCTCTTTGCTAAAGGGCAGTGTTCCCTCCTCTGTACTAATTGTTCTCTGTTCGGGACAGTTATAACCAAAGGGAACATAGTGCCTTCAAGGCTTTGACCACCATATTCAAAGTTTCAACAACTCTGCCCATTCCAGCAGTCCTTCACATCCTCCTTTGCTTTATTTTTTCTGCATAGAGATCTCACTTGCAAACACCCTACAAAATTAACTTATCCATTTAGCTGGTCCACACTTCCAGCCAAGAACGGAAAATTCATGAGAGCAAGGATTTTCACTGCTAGACCCCTAGTACCTAGAACAGTGTCAGGCACACAGCAGGTGCCAGAGCTGCTCATAGGGCTGGTGTGATTGGAATACACAAGCCCAGAGGTCACCATCCAGATGGCCTTGGAGTGGTACATTGGAGCAGCCCTGCCCAGGCACTCAGTATTTGTTAACTATCTGCCTTGTGATCTGTAATACAGCAGGTGTTCAGAAATGGTCTGTGGTGTCCTCGAAGCTTTTTGCCTTCTCTTTGTTTTATGATTTCATTTTGCTTTTATGGTTTCATTATATAGTAAGCTGGTATTGGATGCTGTATAGAAAAACAATGATCTGATACTATTAAAAAAAATTCTTCTTTTTCACCTAAATCTGTAAGAATTCTTCTAAACTATGAGGTCTGACAGAATCTATTTTTCTGCCAGATCCCTAAAAATCATATTAGTGAACTATATTACTCTACTTATAACTTGGTTGGGAAAATAGTTCTTCAATAATATTCTACAAATTAACTGATAATTAGGGAAAATCTAAAATGCTAAAATTCCATATACTCCATAAATACAAACCAAAGAAAGTTGGTAAGATTATTTTTTCCTCAATTTTTGGAAATGAATTGCAGATTCTTCTTATGATTCTTCATTCATTCCAAGCACTAGAATTACTTGGAAGAATATTCTTTTAAATGTACACCATTAAAACAAACCTCAGATTGATTGGTTCCTTGTTGCAATTGCCAAACCTTAGCTAGGACATTTGTTTTTCTTTTGTTGAGCATAATTCACATGGATTTGACAATACAATGGTTAGTACTGTAGTAAAGCTACATATCCTGAGAGAGGATATTCTTCTTGGGAAATTAAGAGCTGAATAGGATTACATCTACCACTTTATGTCATAGCTCTTACAATCCACAATAGAACATTAAAAAACTATTGAGAGAGTTATGCCCATGCCCTGAGGCATACTTGCACATGCTTTTCACACATACATGCATATGCTTTAGGTTGCATGTACTCTAAATATTATAACTGCAGAAGCATAAGACTTACAGTACATGCAAACTAAAGAGTATGTGTGCGTATGTGTGAAAAGCATGTGCAAGTATGCCTAAGTATATCCATAATGCTAAGTGCAATGCAGAAATTCAGAGTAAATATTTGTGGACCAGTGTACCACTGGTTAACAAAAATATTTAAGATTGTCAACCACAGTGAAGGAAGATACACAAGAGCACAATAACATTATTTTAATTACACTTTTTATTTGGAGATAATTATATATTCACATGTAGTTATAAGAAAGAATAGGGAGATTCTCGTGTACCCTTGACCTAGTTTTCCCCCATGTAACATCTTACAAAACTATAGTACAATATCAGAACCAGGACACTGCTTATGGTACTATTAAGGTACAGAACATTTCCATCAAGACAAACATCCCTCATGTTGCTCTTTACAGCTACACCCACTCCACCTTCCTCCCTGTACCAACACCACCAGCTCCTCAACCATTAATCTCATCTCCTTTTCTATAATTTTGTCATTTTACAAATGCTATATGAATGAAATCACACAGCATATAACGTTTAGTATTTGCTTTTTCTCATCCCAGTCATTTCCTGTACCAGTAGTCTGTTCCTTTTTATTGCTCAGTAGTATTCCATAGTATGGATATACCACCATTTGTTTAACCATTCATTCATTGAAGGACATCTACATTGTTTCCAGGTTTTTCCTATTATAAATAAAGCTGTACATGGTTCTGTATGAACATAGGTCTTCCTCTCGGGGAGAAATTCTCAGGAATACTATTGCTGGATTTCACGGTAGTAGCACGTTTCATTTTTTAAAGAAATTGCCAGACTCTTTTCCAGAGTGACTGTGACATTTTACATTCTTAACAACAATGAATGAGTGATCTAGTTTCTCCGCATACTTGCCAGCAGTTAGTGTTGTCTTTTTTTTTTTTTAAATTTTAGCCACTGTGATAGGTGTATAGTGATATCTTATGGATTTCATTTGCATTATCCTAATGGAAAATAATGCTCATCTTTTCAGGTGTTTATTTGCCAACAGTATATCTTATTCAGTAAAATATTTCTTCTTATCTTTTGTCTAAGTTCTAATTGCATTGTTTGCTAACTGTTGAGTTTTGAAAGTTTATATATTCTAGATACTAGTCATTTGTCAGATATGTGATTTGCAAATATTTTCTCTCAATCTGTATCATGTCTTTTCATTCTCTTAACAGGGTCTTCCACAGAGCAAAATTTTTTCATTTTCATTTAGTCTACTTTATCATTTTCTTTTTAAGGATCATAATCTTTGTGTCAATCTTAGAACTCCTAGTCCTAGATCCTGAAGATTCTCTCCTATTTTTTCCTAAAAGTTTTATAATTTGACATGTTACATTTATGTTTATGACCCATTTTGACTTAACTGACTTGGGTCAGTGTTCATATATTATTGATGGTATCCAAGGGCTTGAGCACTATTTGTTGAAAGGTTATCACCTTCATTGCATTGCTTTCGCACCTCTGTGGAAAATCAGTTGACATATTTATGTGGATATATTTCTTTGTTCTCTGTTCTTCTCTATTGATCTGTGTCTGTCTCTCCACCAATTTCTGTACCTCTGTAATAAGGCTTGAAACCAAGTAAACTGATTATTCCCACATTATTCTGGTCTCAGGCATAAAGCATGACTTTTCACTACTAAGTAAAGTGTTAGCTGCATGTTCTAATAGATGTACTTTTTCAAATTGAAAAAGCTCATCTCTATTTCTATATTCCTAACAGTTTTAATCATGGAAGGATGTTGAATTTTCTCAAATGTTTTGACCACATCAATGGATGTGATCATGTTATTTCTCTTCTTTAGTCAGTTAATATGGTGGATTACATTGATTGACTGTCAAATATTGAACCAGCCTTGAATCCTTGGAATAAATCCCACTGAATTTTGTGTTCTTTCCTATACTGTGTATAGTTCTTTTTCTACACTGCTGAATTCTATCTGTTAATATTTTATTAAGGGATTCTTATGTCTATATTCATTCCTTCAGCCTCCTAACTGATGCTGGTGCTTCCCGGCATGGCATAGCACCCTTCCCACTTGGGGACTGAGTAACAAACTATCTTTTCAATGGCTATCATTTCTTGATTTGTTGGCCTCAACATACCTGAATATTAATAAAATATATTTTAATACATATGCATGTTGAAAATGAAAGTACTTCCACTGGAATTTCTAGGATGTGAACCTGGAGCTTGAGGCATCCATTTTGCCTGCCCTGTGCTGAGAGCCAGTCTGCAGAATCAAGAAGTAGAGACATCAGGTCTTGCCTAAAGCCAGCTCTATCTCTAAACTTTCCAGCTATGAAAGTTACATATCACCTCTTTTGGTTTACTCTCATTTTAGTTGGATTGCTTTCACTTACCACCAAATATTCTGATTCAAATCTCCAAATCCATTTCTTCTCCCAAATCTTCTCTAATTCCAAAAGAGGAATTCCCTCTTTCTGTTAATAAAACCATAACTGTCCTTATCATTCAGGCTGAAAAGTACAAAATCATCTATTCACTCTTCTACATATTCAATCAGTCACTGTCTCATTGTTCGATGCTCTTACCTTTCTTTCTACTCTCCCTACCAACAAAATTTTTATCACTTTGCCCTGGCTGGTGTGGCTCAGTGGACTGAGCACTGGCTTGTGAACCAAAGGGTCGCTGATTCAATTCCCAGTCAGGGCACATACCTGGGTTGCAGGCCAGGTCCCAGTTGGGGGCGCAAAAGAGGCAACCACTCTTTGATGTTTCTCTCCCTCTTTCTCTCCCCTTTCCCCTCTCTCTAAAAATAAATAAAATCTTTTTAAAAATGTTTATCACTTTCATTCAGATCTCCTTTATTTCTCTCACTTAGCAACAGGAGCATACTGTCATATTGTGATTTATGATAAGAAATACATATTTGGTTTTTGTCCCTATTTCTGGTACAGAGCTCCTAAAACCCTTGAAATTTCCTAAGTTAATGAGGTGATTTTTGGACCAGGCCTAAGGATGGGGCCTGGTTGTCATGGGAATCAACCATGTGATTAAAGGATTAGAACCTATCAGTCCCAGCCCTCCACCCCCACATCTAGGGAGAGGAATGGGGCTGGAGATCAAGTTCATTTGCCAATAGTCAGTGATTTAATCAGTCATGCCTACATTATGAATACCACATAAAAACCCAAAAAGACAGGATTCCGAGAGCTTCCAGGGTGGTGCACACATGAAGATGTATGCTCTGAGAGGTCATAGAAGATCCAATCCCTTCCCCGTGCCTTGCCCTATGCATCTCTTCCAGCTGGCTGTTCCCAGGCTATATTATTTTATAATAAACTGGTAATCTAGTAAACAAAATGTTTCCCTAAATTCTGTAAGCAGCTCTAGCAAATTAATCAAATCCAAGAAGAGGGCTGTGCGAGCCTCTGCTCTAGAACCAGTTGGCCAGAAGCACAGGTAACAATGTGGACTGGTGGTTGGCATCTGAGTGGAGGGCCATTCTGTGAGACAGAGCCCTCAACCCTGGAAACGGAAGCCCAAAATGGAGTCTCCTGTGCTAAGCCCACATCACCAAACAGAGACTAAATACCTAATATAACTGCTGTTTCAGCCTCTCCCAGGAATGTAATCTTAACCAGTCAGTCAGGCATTTCCTGGTCAGCATTAGTGACAGACCCCCACAGTCCCCCAGAGGAAGGTGGCCTTGCCTGCAACAATCCACCCTTTGCTAAATACTTCCTTGTCCCACCCACTTTCTGCCTTGAAAGCCTTTCCTTTTCTAAAGTTCTTCAGAGTGCTTTTCTATTTGCTAGATGGGATGCTGCCCAATCCACGAAAGCTTGAGTAAATCCAATTTTATCTTTAAATTTATTGGGTTGTATTTTGTTTTTTTAACAATAGTGTCAGATTTGAGTTGAATTGTAAGAGACTTAGCTGGTGTCTGAGAATTGCTTGGATGTGTATGGGGAAACCCACATAGACTGGAACTGGTAATCAGAATCTTACAAGCTTGTCTCTGAAACATTGTCTTACCTGTCCTGGCCAAATCAATCACCTCACTCTGCTTTTCCCTCTCCCTTTCTGCCATTCACTACTCAGCCTCCTCCATGCATCTTGAGTCAGCTCAGGCACGATCGTTTCCAGAATACTTTTCCCGACCTGGCTTCTCTTCTCACAGATGGTGCTGACTGTCCTCACTCATTTCTTAGCACCCTCTGCTTTCCTCCTTCAAAGTTTACGACAACCTGAATCAAAATTATCCAGGTTAAGTGACTTCGGCTTAAAGCATTTCAAGGGAAAGATTTGTGTCATATAAATGATCTGTCCAGTATATAGTTGAAGCTCAAGAAATGCTTTTGAGCATTCAAAGTGAACTGTGTTTCCTCATCCGTGTATCCTCATCACTTAGCACACGTGTGGCACAGAGCAGCAGCTAAACTGACGTTGGTTGTCTGGGTGAAGAGACTGCTACAATAAACTGAGTGTGCCACCCCAGTCCCCCAAATTCATATGCTGAAATCCTAACCTTAATATAATAGTATTAGAAGGTTGGATCTTTGGGAGATAATTAGGTCATGAGGGTATAACCCTCATGAATGGGATCAGTGCCCTAATAGAAGGGACACCAGAGAACTCTTGCACACTCTTTTTCAGCCATGTGAAGATAAGATGGCAACGTGCAAACCCAGAAGAGGATCCTCACCAGAATCTGACTACGCTGGCACCATGATTTCAGACTTCTAGCCTTCAGAACTAGGAAAAATAAATTTCTGTTGTTTATAAGCTACCCAGCGTATGGTACTTTGTTATAGCAGCCCAAACTGACTAAGACACCTCCTCACCTCCAGTCTGTCTGTACTTCTATCCACCCAACTCACCATTTCAGATTAATCTTAGTTCAGGACCTTTTGAATGTTCTGTGTCCTTGCTCCAGGGGACATGATACCACCATCAAAAATTACATAATTATGCCAAATGTCTCTACTATAGACAGGCTGTCTAATCTCAACTGGGTCCTCTGCATTGCTTGGCAACCCTTATATTTTTCTTCAGCTGACCCCTATCAAATCTCCCAGAACAGCTGCTACAAACTTTTTCCATTCTCCTTAAGCCCCAAATTCCGCCCCTATTCCCCTCATGCTCAACAAAAGCTCTCGTCCTCTACATAAGTGAGGAGACAGTATTATGGCCACGAGATGCCCTGGCATTCTTCATCCTCACCTCAAAATTACAGTCCTTCTCAGCTCATGTCCCAGTAAAAGAATTGCCCACCCTCCTTTCCAAAGCCAAATTTTCTATCCATAGTGTAACAATTATCCAATGTTTCTCCCTCTCCTTGGCTCCTTCCCTTCACCACAGAGGAATGCTTCAACCTCCTGCTAAGATTTTTTGAGCATTTACAAAGTGGGAAGTCCTACTGTAAGCAGATTATTTAGATTATTTTATTTAATCCTGACAATAACCTTTGAAGTTCCTGTCATTATAGTCCCTGGTTTATGGACTAGAAAACTCAAACTAGTAGAATTGAGAAATTTATTCAGTCACAAAACTTCCCACTTCCTCATACACTCGAACTTTTCTAAAGAATAATCTAAATTGAATTATCCTGCCTTATTTCCTTCCTCTCTTTCACTACATTTCTACATCATGTGCCCAAAACCAATCACAGTGACTCACAATTGAGCATTTCTGTGTCTGTCAGCAAGGATAGGGACACACATTACATACATACATTACACACATGTACACACAGCACTACTATCAACAATGATTTGATATATATCTGTTGAAATGTTGAAAAAAATAAAATTCAGTCCTTACAAGAATTAATTTTTTTTAATGTAGCACCATAGCCTTTTTCTCTTTTTCTCAGCTTCTATCACTTTTATAATTTTTTAAGCACTGTGAGTTTAGAACTGTACAAAAACACTAAAGTCCTGTGTAAGGTTTTCTTGGGTTTGAAAAGTGCTCACAGCCTGGATGTTTTTCTTTAGTTACCTAACCTAATCCCATGGTCCACAGCTTGGCACAGTCTCCATGGCTTTCAAGAACTTTTTCTGAACAAGGAGGACAAGATCAGGTCCACAAAGGAAGACCATACAACAGTATCAGCTGAAACTGCTTCCCCTTCAGAAAAGCCAGGCTGACACCACTTCAGCTGAGGAAACAAACATTTCTTCCATTGACAAGTGTTTAATTGGACATTTTGAGAATCGGATGTCATGTATGCAGATGCAAATGTTTGAAGGGCTGTTTACAGTGTAGTCTGTGCCAGACAGATTCCAATGCCAGGCCAGCACACAGCCTCCCATTATTCCGCTGGGCTCAGCTTCTAGAGATGTTTCAGGGCTCTCTGAGCCTTGTAAATTTCCACATCCAAAAGCTCATCTGTGTTTTCAAAGCTGATTCCTTCTCCTCTCATGAGTAGACACAGTCCTTCCCCTGTCAATCTCTCTTACTGTCTGCCCTGGTTCAGAAAATGCTCTGGAGAAATGACTTGAGAGGAAATTATTCCAGCTCTGGAAAGAAGTTTAGTAGTTTGGGGGAAACTCACAAAAAGGAAATGCCACAAAAGAGAAATGGAGTCTCAGCTGATATAATTATTTCAAGAATTGTTTCTGTCATTCATTGACCAGAAAAATACAGCTTACTAACTCAGCTAATGGAAATACCCACTATAAGGAAGAACTTTGATTGGGAGGATAAACAAGGATACACTCAAAATAGGGAAATCCATTCACCTTTAAGAACTAAATCATACTGGGCTTAGAAAAATGCAACACAAAAAATGATGCCATTATTACAAATTGGTATGATGTCTTCACTATATCCTCTTCTTATTATCAAATACCTTCTGTAAGTGGAATTTTTAAATGTTTCAAATCCTAACTTGGAAATACACATTGTTTATGTATTGTGTTAAAAATATTTAATATAGGAAGCAGTAAAGAAAGAAGCAACGGCCGACGGCGCTAAAGGTTCCGATGAGACTGAGGACCAGGGAGACAATGTGACTTCCCAAAATCACAGAGTAATTAGTAGAGCTGCAAAAGAACCTGAGCTTGTAACTGAAGAGACCAGAGATCTTTCAGTTACAGTCTTGGAAACAGCCCTAAGATCTTTGCAAATTATCTTGTGGGGGGGAAATGCCTAAAGTCAAAAGAAGCCGGAAAGCTCCCCCAGATGGCTGGGAGTTGATCGAACCAACACTGGATGAATTAGATCAAAAGATGAGAGAAGCTGAAACTGAACCTCATGAGGGAAAGAGGAAAGTGGAATCTCTGTGGCCTATCTTCAGGATCCACCATCAGAAGACGCGCTATATTTTTGACCTTTTCTACAAGCGGAAAGCCATAAGCAGAGAACTGTATGAATACTGTATTAAAGAAGGCTATGCTGACGAAAACCTAATTGCAAAATGGAAAAAGCAGGAATATGAGAACTTAGGCTGCCTGCGGTGCATTCAGACACGGGACACCAATTTTGGGACAAACTGCATTTGCCGGGTCCGCAAAAGCAAGCTTGAAGTGGGCCGGATCATTGAGTGCACGCACTGTGGCTGCCAGGGCTGCTCTGGCTAAGACCCTCAAGCCCTCACCCCTCTCCACCCAGGATTTTAGACATCACAGGCCTGTCCTGTCACCTCTTTCCTAAGAGCAGCTCTCCTTGTAGAGCAATGCCTGAGGCCCAAGTGGGAGCACAGTCTCTTATGTGTGAAGGCATTGTTGTTCATCAGCTGTAATTTGTAGAAATAAAACTTGGAAACCTCAAAAAAAAAAAAAAAAAAAAAGAAAATTAATATAAGAATAAAAGTTCTACCACTCATTTTATATTTGATAAGCTATTTTTATCTAATAGGCTCCACTGTGTATAAAGTCATAAGAAAATCACTAGCATTTATTAATGAGTTCATTCACTTATTTATACTACAAACATTGATCGATTACCTACTACGCTGAGAGCAACTGTTTCAGATACACTCGTATACAGAAATAAAGAATATGTGATCCTTCGCTCCAGGAAGCTAGTGAAAGAAGGCAGCAAATTACTATCATACAAAACAGAAGGAAATAAATCAGCATGTATTTATAACAAAATAATGATAAAATATGGATTATCATAGCAGAGAATAGGAAGAAATAACAGAGAAGATGGTATTTCAGCTTAGCCTTGCAGGATATATGAATTTTCATAATTGTATTGTGGGAAAGGTATTTCTAGTTAAAGAACAACCGTGAGCTACGGTGTGAACATTTATAATATGTTTTCCAGAAATGGTAAAAAGTCTAGGGAAGCTGGGGTATTATAAAGCACTCAGGAGAAATTTAAACACACACATACGCAACAAATATATTCCCAGTCCCATTTCAGCCCTAGCAATTCATAATCTACAGAGATGGGTGTGATCCAAGAGTCAGTACTTTTAAAATTTCCCAGGTCATGATATGCACTCATGATGTGATCTGATACACATATACAGATACATGGGGGAATATAGTCAGTGTTATAAGCAGAATTGTGTCCTACACACCAAAAATTCATATGTTAAAGTCCTAACCCCAGTACCTCAGAATTTGACTACATTTGAAGACAGGGCCTTGAAGGAGATGATTAAGTTAAAATGAGGGCATTAGGGTAGGCCCTAATACAACTGACTGGTGTTCTTATAAGAAGAGGAAATTTGGACATACAGATACCAGGGCTGTGCATGAACAGAAGAAAGAGTGTGTGAGGGAACAGTGAGAAGATGGCCATCTGCAAGCCAAGGAGAAAAGCCTCTGAAGAAACCAGGCCTGCTGATACCTTGATTTTGAACTTCCAGCCTCCAGAATTGCGAGAAAATAAATCTCTGCTGTTTAAGCCACCCGGTGGTATTTTGTTATGGCAGCCCTCGCAAACAAATACAGTATGTGAATGTACCAGAAATGCAGCTAGAGTTCTATCTTAACGTCAGGCCTTTCAGAAGCTTAAATGCCGTATTAGGAGTTTAGACCTTATTCTGCAGACAATTTCTCAAAACATAGGTCTTTTGAGAAGGGAAGCAACAGGATCCAGCCTATAAGCCAACTCATGAAGCAGTATGGTGGGTGAAGTAGTTTAAAAGAGTCCGCCTAGCCAAGGCAAGGCAAAAGATAGTAAGGGCTAAGATAAGGGCAGTGATAGAAAGGATGGGGAGTGGGGGACAGAAAAATTCAGGAGCTGTCACAGGTAGAAACAACAGCATTTGATTACTTATTCATTTTGAAGGATGAGTAAAGGGGGTGAATTAAGGTTAACTTCCCAGAATTTGAGGCTGTTTCAAACCACAAACTTCACACACATCACTCTACCTGCTCTTTCATAGACTGAGTACCAAATAGAAAACACAGAAAGAGCATGTTTGGAAATAAAATTGATGAACTGAAAACCAGAGAACAGAAATCAGAAAGGAGTCAAGTACAGAGATAAAGAGCTCTTAAACATAGAGGAGCTCCTTAAAGCAATAGGGTAAGGACCGCATTACCCTCCCTTCTGATTTCAACCCAAACATGCAAAGAACTTGGAAGTCATCACTCCTTTCCTTACAACAACAAACACAGCTGAACAACCTAAAAACCCACAACTTCCCTTGCACCCAACTGAGAATCGAGGGTGCAGAGCATACCACTACCCTAAAATCTGGAAAGACAGACAAATCCAGGGAGTCACGGCACAGATCTACCTTGTACAGAACTCTCTGGGGCCATAAACTGGTAGGAATATGTAGTCAAGTAGCAATTTTGCAAATTGCTGTGAACTGATTATGGACTATCCTGACAGTGAGAAACTCCTGGGGCCACATTCTTGTGGGGAGGGCACAATTTGGGGTAATCACAAGACAACTATGACAAAGGGGCAAAGACAGGAGAGAAGCTCAAGTACCAGTGAATGACGGTAGTTACTATTGATTGAGCAAGGCAGGCCTATCCTAAATGTCTACATTTCTTAACCATAACAACAAACCTATAGGGCCATGCATTAGTTTTCTATTGCTGCTATAACAAATTACCACAAATTGGTGGCTTAAATAATATGAACTTATTCTTTTACAGTTCTGTAGGTCATAAGACCAACAGTAGACTAACCAGGTAAAATTAAAGTGTTGGCAAAGCTGTATTCCTTCCCGGAGGCTCTAGGGGAGGATTTTTACCTTTTCTAGCTTCTGCTAGTTACCCACATTCCTGTCTCATGGCCTTCTTCTTCCATCTTCAAAGTTGGCAACATTGTACCTCTATTGCTATTCTTCTGTAGTCACATCTCCCTAACTCTCTGGCTCCTCTTCTGTGCCCCTTTTCCACTGTTAACTGAGTCTGCTCAGATAATCCAGGATAATCTCCCTAACCTAAGAACAAATAATTAGCAACCTTAATTCCATCTACAACCTTAATTTTCCTTTGCCACATAACCTATCATATTCACAGGTTCTGGGAATTAAGGTGTGACAGCTTTGGGAGAAGACATTGTTCTGCCTACCACAGCCAGTTATATTATGATCCTCACTTTACAGATAAAGAAACTGAAACATAGAAAGAATATGTAGTTGGTCCAAGATCACTCAGGGGTTGGTGGCACTCAGATTTGAACCCAGGAAACCCACTTGAAAGCCTATATTCTTAATCATTAAACTGTGGAGAATATAGAGTACTAGTGTGTGATTAGTGTAAATGGTAAACTCTAAAAGAAAAATTGAACTGAGTGGGCAGTAAAATGGAGTCAGCATAGTGCTCAATTCCATTATTTGCCCTCTGCTTCTCAAAGACTTTACTTGGGGTTTGTGATCCTCCATTCATTCTCTAGTCAGTCATTCCTATGGCTGCTGGTTTTCTTTAAGCTTTAGTTCAGGGAAACTAATGAAAAGAAAAACCTATAAAAGTACAGCCAGATGTTTCAGACAGCACATTTTGCAATAAAATACATGTGGCATTAATGATTTAGAACACAATTAAAGGTAACAAAAATGCATCTTCGGATTAGTCACGGATAACTTAGAGCCCATGTATTTTGATAATAGTAAAAAAAAAATCTCAAAATGATTCTGGGCACAAAAAGAACATGTATATAAAGGTGGAAGATGAATTATATGAACAGTCTGACAACATGAAAAAGAGAGGATGTTTTCTTTTTATCATTTCAAACATGAGCTAAACCAGAGGATGGAGGCACAAGACCAAAAAGGACTCTGGAATCCACTTAAGTTTTCATTTGATTTTTTTTTTTTACAATCTTTCATAAATGTTTCAAGGAAGAAATAAATTTTTTACAATTAAGAGATTATATATCTACACATAAATGTATATATCATAAATATCCATGCAATAATTATATTTGAATATTATTTATTTTTGAAACTTTCTATATCCATGCTCACCTTTATGAATTATATTCTTCAACCTCATTACTTATATTATTCAAATCTTACGATTTGTCTTTTGTATATAACTATTTGGCTTTTGTCTAGTTGATTTGTCATTCAAACAACAGTTCTTAAAGGTCTCCTACAAATTGTTTTGGTAATGTTCTCACTTCTAACCATTTCCTTTATATATTTTGAGGATGAGTATTTTTAAATATTTGGTCCATAAAAAGTCACAACTATCCTGTCTTCCTCATAGATTTTATCTTTTATCAATACAAAATAATTCTGGATTTAATGTACCACTCTTTGCTTTGAATTATACTTGGTTTCATTGTTTAAAATTGATTTTAGAGAGAGGAAGGGGGAGAAAGAGATATTCCTTTGTTTGTTATTCCACTAGTATATACATTTATTGGTTGCTTTGTATATGTGCCCTGACCAGAGATCAAACCCACAACCTTGGCATATTGGGACAATGCTCTAATCAACTGAGATACCTGGCCAGAGCCTATACCTGGTTTCATTTTAATAATGATGTGGAACTCAAGGCCCATAAGACTTTCTGGTCTCCCTGCCCTGCCCCACCATGTTGGTGAGTTCACATTCATTACTGTGTCGGTCCCTTCATCAGAGCAGGGGCAGTACTAGCACTGGGTTTGTCTCTTCTTTTTTCTGCTGAGCTTTGTCCCACCCAGTGTCCTACTTATCGGTGCTTCATAAGCAGTTAAGGTGGCTAGGTGGATTTAACTGCAAATAATTATGTTCAATATGTCTTAAATGGTTTCTGATGATTAGGGGACCCAGTTCCTATCCCCATCTTCATATTTGATACTCTAGTCAGAAAAGTCTTCACATATAATCAATGTAGATGCAGCTTACGGTAGATGTATCTTATATTTGAAAATCTGAATTTATCCCGACAGTATATTAAGGTGTGATTAAGTTTGCTTTATAAAGGGGATATTTGCCTCAGAGAAGAGTTAATCATAATACTGTTTTATATTGTAGACTTCCATTCTATTGAAAGTATCATTTGATTTCCACAGATACTCTAAATACAAGCCTTCATGACCCTCCCTACTGCATGTAGTAGGGTTGGTGCTAGGAATCCTTCCATCACTCCCTCTCTCCCTTGGCTTTGTTGGCCTTCAGATATCATCTGCTTTACTTTTACATAATGTGACATGGTGGGGGTTGGGAGGTGCACACTGTAAGCGGCCAAGGTTCCAAGACAAAGCAAGGCTCTGACACAATGAACAGAACAGTGGATTGAAAATCGTTCCAGCCATAGGATCTGATGCAAACTCAGCCTCCTGAACACCCAGATTTTTAGTTTATAAGAGAAAGATAACAGTGCCCGGATGCACCTGCTCCTGAAGGTTCATGTAACAATCAAATTTTTAAAATATTTTTAAATATAAGGTGCAAAGCTAATAAATTCTTTTTCCAAGCAAGTCTAATGTCACAACACTGAGAGCCCCGCTTCAGTCTACCTTCTTTGTTAGCAGCTATCTGTCATAGAATCTGTTAAGTGTTCCGAAAATTCCTCCCAATCATTATCCCTTTCATTTCATCTTACTCTACCTTTGTTATTCTTCCTTAGTTCAAAGTCTCCCAACACTTTCTCTGCAAAATAACATCAAACCCTCTGCCCGGTGCCTCTGAACAATCTCCCATTTGTCTTTTCCTGACATGTTGAATAAGATGAGAAATCAAAGCATGTGATACTCTTACTGTAAAGAAGTAGTTATTTGGAAGAACCAGCTCAAGTTTCTTCTCTGTATTCCAAATATGCCTACACCTGTGTCCTTACTCATCAGTCCCCTCTGCTACACTCCTGCCATTTGCTCTTCTTTGTTCCGTTCAGCTGCTCCTCTCTGTGTTGCCCTATTTGGGTTTATTTTGCTGGCTTATAATAACCCCTCATTGTGTAGGTGTTCAACCTTTTCTCCATCACTTACATAACAATTAGAGTTCTAACAAACTTGCCTTAAATATGATGTAATGGTCATTAGTCAAGTCTACTGTGTGTGTGTTTTTGTTTTTGTTTCCTTCTTTTTAAGTGACTGGGGGGATTGATTTGTCTTTTTAGACTAAGGACTTGTCATAACCTTTGAGAGGTCTCAACTATATGATGTCATTGTACAGCTATAGTGAAGGCTGTATCCTGGGGGGTCTCCCCTGAATGTTCCACAATTAACTCTACTCACTGTTTTTCTCTCAAAATCTCTTCCTCATCTTATTTCTATTATTCTCATTAGTGGCACCTCCAGTCATCCAGTGAAGCAATTTCCAAATTCTCAGGATTATTTTCAACCTTATTTCTCACATGTTAGTCATTAAATCCCACCTCTTCTATTTTCTAATTCTCAAACCTATGTTAGCTTAGACCTTCATCCTATTTCATTTGGACTATCGCAACAACATTCTCATTTTCTTCTGACCTCTTGGCTTTTGCCTCACCAGTTCCTCTGAAACATTAATCATGGAATTACTTTCTAAAGAAAATTCACATAGCATTCTCTGCTTAAAAATTCAGCTTAAAGAAATTCGTAAAAAAGATTATGTAGGCTGTCATAAAATCTAAGTAGCATAGCATTCATGTAACAATCAAATTTTTAAAATATTTTTAAGTATAAGGTGCTAAGCTAATAAATTCTTTTTTCCAAGCAAGTGTAATGTCACAACACTAAGAGAGCCCATTCACTGGCCCCAAGCTCACAAGACCTCGTTACAAAAACCATCTTTTTCAGGGAGTGCCATGTTCCTCCTCGCCCATTTCCTTGCCCATGTACCATAGTTCTCTTTGCTTGGAACACCCTTCTCCCTTCCCTTGGTTTTTAGCTTTCAAAATCCAGTTCAAAATTCACCTACTCTGGGAAGTCTTCCTCAGCTCTAACCATGTCTCTTTCCTAGGAGAATGGCAATTACTTCCACATCACCCACAGTGTAATTATTTTTGGATGGGTCACTTTCCTTTCCTGCTTAAATTCAGCATCTCATTCATTTTATTGGGCACATACTACACATTCGAGAAATAGTTACTGTAATTAATACATGCTGAATAAAGTAACTAAAGAAAAATTTCAGAGCTCTAGAAGCACACCAGTCCAACTTCTTTACTATGTGAAAGAAGCAGGGCTCAGGAATAAAGAGAAAGGACTAATAATCTGGCTCTAGCAAACACATGAATGGGTTGTTTATTTTTAAAAGCTAAGTGGTTTAGGAAGGGTAGGGGGAGAATAAAGTGCATTTTAAAGTCCTGGCTCCAGGGCAAGTAATAAAAATTGTTGCTTTAATGTTTTGTTTTTTTTTCCCATAATATTGTGAGCAATGAGAAGGTCTATTCCATCACACCAGCCTTCAGGGCATAAAATTTCAGCCTCCTGAGCTAAATCAAACTGGCATCAGCTCTCAGTTTTTCAGGTGGCGGTAACTGGGCTCTGCTTTCCATGAGGCTGAATTCGACTGACAAAGAAGAAACAAAATAATTTTCCACTTATTTTATGAGCCCCTCTTTTGCTCTTGTCAATTAATTATAAAGGTCCTGGAAACTCATCTTGCATTTGAGTCCCTGGATTACAGGGATGCAGGCATTGTATCTTGTTTGTATCAGGAGTTATCGTTCTTTTAAAGAAAGAGGTTGGTACATGAGTGAACATAAGCATGTGCAGACAAAGAAAGACACATTTGTGGCATCACCAGGGAGTACAGCACAGTGTTCATTGTATATTATATAACTTTATTGTATTTTAATACATGATGATTTTATAGTAATTTTAGAATAAATTCAATTATTTAACATAAAAAAAAAGGTTGGAAGGCAGTGCTCTACCAAGGACACTAAGCTATCCCAAGAAACAATACTGCTTGGGACTCATAGTTCAAAGCCTTTAAGTGTTACTCACTAATGACAGCTCTCAATGTCACCCACTTTATACTACCTAAATTGGTAAATCTGAACATGTTAAAAATTAGGATGCACGTGCATCTAGGTCAAAGTATCTGAGTGTACTTGAGTCCCAATGGAATTCAATATTTACAAAATGATATAAAGACCAATTCTTTGTAATTTGATCTGAATCATTCCACCCCTGGGCTTAATCCTAAATTCAATTACCCACAATGCCACGGAGTTTATCCTGGAATTGTCTGTCTTTTGGGGAGAGACCTTGTCTACATCTGCCTGTGTTTTGAGTACCTGACTTTCACATTTTCCAAGCAGAATTTCTATTTAGGAAGGTTGAATAAGGATTACAATAGTACTTAGCTCTTAGATTTATACTAAAGATTAAATGGAGCAATATAAGTAAAAATAAATCAATAAATATGACAATGCTTAGTAGGTGTTCAGTGCCCCATAAATATCAGCTTTGCTACATTCCATGATGAACAACACATGATCCCATAACCGGTTCTTTGGCAAAAAGAATCTATGAAAGTTGGGTTTTTTCACCAAACACCATGTTTGGCTCCACGTCTCCCGACAGACCTGAAATAACTGAAGCAACTAACATTATTTTATGTAACTTAACCCGTTTGGGACTTTGTTTCTGTTAAACGTAGCATGTAAAATATATTTTAATAAGTATGTGAAATGACTTAAGTACTTTAAAAAAATCTCTAAGGTTCTTGCAGCTCCAAAATGTTGTGAGCTATAACTAACCTCAAATGCATGCAAATTAATAGTGTTTCGATTCCCCAGACAGAATAGAAATATATGGCACTGTCAGGCTGGGTTGCACAGAAAACAAGTTAGACCCAGGACTGGGAGCCTGTGGCAATGCAGAATAAAACCTTGCCCTCTGTTTTCCCCACCAGCCCAGAGTCTATTCTCATCTTGAGCTCCCAGGTCCTTTTATAGAAGACGTGGCGAGGAAGGGGAGTGAGCTGCAATTTGCAGAGAAGAAAAGAGGGCCAAGACTGTGCAGAATTCCCAAGGAGAGCAGCAGCTGAGGTAAATAGAACTCCATTAAATCACCTGCAATTTCACCTTTTACCCCTGGATAAAAAGAGAGAACCCTAGAAGTCTAACTCAGGAAGGAGACCCACAACCTCCCTCATCTTGGAGGTTAAGAAACTGAGAACTGAAGAGATCAAGAGACAAGCCCAAAGTCATCCAGCTTTTCCAGAACCTACAGCTGGAAACTAGAACTGAAGCCGTGACCAACCGTATTAAACCAGTTTCAACCTACGTAACTTCCAAAGTGTCCACACACAGATAAATGTCTCTCTTTTTCTCTCTGTACTAGAGTCAGCCTTCTTCAGTCACGCACAAATTAGCCAGTGCCTGCCTCAGGAAAACAGGACTCTTCGTAATCCTGAATTCAAGAGAAATGTCTGGTTTTACAAACAAGTTACTAAAAGCAGGGTCATGTGGTTCTCCCTGTAGATTCACCTTTATCTTTCAGAAATGCATTAAATAATATTATGGTGACAATGATTCTCCAAAGTAGATAAAAAACACAAGCAAGAAAAAGCCTAGACATATTTTGCTTTAAGGAACACATACAAAAACCTACCTACATGTAAATGAAGGGATGCTTCTGTGATTTTATTTAAAAACAGCAGACGACAACTGCCCTTAAGTAGCCACGACAGAATGACTTCATTTACAAAAGTACAGCATGTACCAGAAGATGAGTTGTAAGCCTGTGTCACGCCTCCTCCCGATGCGTGTTTGTATCCCTGATTCAGGCACTCCCTCCTGCAGCTCTGGGTCACGGGCTGCGCTCATTCACTGACTCCCTGCTTAGTCACCAGTCTACCTCGAAGTCCTCACCGTTCTCCTGTTAGGCACTGAGTCCCACTGAGGACCTGACCAGTCTGCGAACTGAGAGTGGAGCCGAGACGGCACCAAAAGTGAAAGTACGGCCTCAAAGGAACCTCCAGAGGGTCCGGATAAAGCACCCTGGGGGCTGGGGGGGGGGGGGGCTAGAAGCTTGTTCCAGACTGGAGAGGGAAGCTCCTCGCTGGCGTGGGGTTGCCCTTCCCCCACCCCCGACAGGAGGGGCCGGGGCGGCACCATCCAGGCCACCTCGCAGCGGCTCTGCAGCCTCCCGCTCCATCCCCACGCCCGGGGGCTTCCCAGTTCTGGGCCGGGTGCGTCCCTTGTCACGGAAGCCGCAGGCCCCGTCTCCTAGTGGCCACCGAACCCCGTCCCTCAGACAGTCCCCACCGCAAGCGACTAAGAAAAACCAACCCCGAGGCAGGCGCGGGCCTCAGCCTGCCCGCGGGGAGGAGCCAGGGCCTCGGCCCAGGACCCTGCGCACGGCCAGCGGGCGGCGAACGCACCTGGTCCGGACGCTTGGGCGGCTGCGGAGTGGGGAGCAGCGATGCCCGGCACCAGGCTCACAGGCCAGCCTTCTGGTCGGAGCCCTTCTCGCAGCCTGTGCCCGCGGCCCAGCTCCCTGTGCAGCGGCAGGAAGGCGGGACACGGGTCGCCGGGTGGGGCAGGCCGGGCCCGCGAGCACGGGAGGGGCCGGGGCGCCGCTTCCAACACCGCCGGGGGACGGGGGAGGGACGGGTACAACTCAGTGGGACTCGGGGGACCTGAGGGCCACAGGTCGACCCCGTGGCTCCTCACCTTCTGGGTTCTGGCTTTCACCGGACAACTGAGTGTTGTCGCCCTGGGTCCTGAGCCCCGCGGCCTTGCTGCTTTATTTATACAGGAGGCAAACGAGACTCGCACGTCGCCCTCGGGCCCTCGCGGGGCTGCGAGGCTGGGCTGTGTTCCAGCAGCTGTAGCCTCAGGCCCAGGCCGCGCGAAGGCCTCGGCGCAGGTGTCTGTGCTTTAATGTGTAGCGATGCAAGTAGGAAACGCAAGGGGTTGTGAAGCTGAAAGGAAAATGCGAAAGGTTTTGGTAGCGCTGAACCTGTCTAATAGTGTCTGGAAGCTCCAGGCTTTTGTGAGCTGTCAAACGTCGCCCACGGGTGAGCGATTATTAAACTGTTATTTTCCCACCCTGCTGCTTCAGGATTGCTGGGCGGCAGTGATGAAAGGCGGAGGAGATGAACCAAACCACGAGATCAGGAAGAGTCATTTCTCTTTAATTTATGCATTAATTATATGAGGATGCCCAAGAAGAAAGGAGACTCGTCTGATTACTGCCCCGTGTAGCTTATCTCAACAGGTCACATGCCTTGCTGGCCACAAAGAATGTGCTCACCTATTTTCAACGGTTTGTGTTTTGATAAGTTTGCATTTCTTTGTTTAACACTCTTACCAAATACAAACAGTTATCTTTGAGAAACACGGAGCAGTTCGGGTCTCTCCTCTTAACCAGAAAAGAATATTTTAATTTAAAAAGAAAAACCACATACTCGGGGGGAAAAAAGCACAAATCATGCAATGTCCACTTATCTACATACACATAATCCTCTGTTAACAATCTCTCCAAGCTTTTATTAACCCTGTTGCCCAACAAATAAAGTATGAATTCTGATCCTAGCCCACCCTTCCAGGATCATGTCCATGGTGCTAAATCCACCCCTAAGGAATTACTTTTTTCTCAAACTATCTGAGGTAAAGGACAAGTTCTGTTATTTCCCAATTTTCAGGGACTGTTAGTTCTGTGAGATAAAACTAAAAACTTGCTAGAAAAAGTGAAAGTAAGGACAAAAGATCTGTAAGGCAAGCTCCAGTTTTCATTATGAGCATATAAGTATAAACTTACTCTGCCAATTTGTGTTTGTTTTCTTCCTCTTTCTCAACTTTTAGTCTCAACTTTGATATTTATCTCATTTTGGGCCAGCAAACACAGTTCGTAGATCGGTACTGATAACCATACTGTGTCTGAATACTTTTTAACTTCTGTGGCTTCTCTCATTATTCCTTTAGTGCTGATCGAAGTTCTTCTCACTCAAGGTTCAACTCATAATGTAATAAAAATAATAGTTGAACAATCATTGCATGCTTTATGCTAAGATTTTACATGCATTAACTGTGAATTCTTATCAACCCCATGAGCTAGGTGGTATTATTATTGTTGTTAGCACTTTACAGAAGAGGACATTGCAGGTTAGAGAGGTCAAATTACATAACTAGTGAGGTAAAAAGCTAGCATTCTGAACTGAACTGGCCTGTTTCCAGCATCCATGCAGTCAACCATGGCCCTCCTCCATAAAGCCTCCCCACTTTCTTTCTAGTGGAAATTACTTGTAACCTCTACCACAAGATTTTTTCCCTATTGCTTTGTATTCATATCTGTTTCCTACACTAAGCTTTAAGCTTGAGAGCAGTGTCATTAGTATATCTCCATAGCTTTAAGTGCTACTCTTGCCACCTGGAACATCCTTTTTTGCCCTCCTCTGCTCATAATAACCACTGGAAACCAAGCTCACCCTCATCTTTTTGTTACCACTATCTTTTATCCTCCATGTTATGTTATAATTATTTGTTTATGTCTGCATCCCTTGTTTGACCACAGGCCACCTGCTATATTCAACTATCTTACCAAAGATGTTTTTATTTATTTAATTGAACAAGCACTGCTCTAAGAGCCCTTTAGCGTAGGTATTATTTTATCACCACTTCACCCGTGAGGAAACTGAGACACAGAGAGCTTACTGGTGAGACACTAGTAAGCGCCAGAGTCAGCATTTTAAGCCAGGTAGCCTGGCTGCAGAGTCGATTCCTGAACCATCGCGCTGTGCTGATTCTCCACTACTCCATGTGTTCTTCCTGCTGAAAACAGTTCAGTGATTTTCCACTGCTCTTAGGCTAAAGGTGAAACTGCTTAATAAGGCCTACGAAACTCCATGTGGCCTTACCTCTGTGCTCTATTTCCCACCAAGCTTCCTGGCTCCCTCCTGGCCACTCTTGTCTTCTTTCCCTTGCTCCTGAGAGCCATGCTCCCTTTGAGCATATCACATGTCCTTCCCCTGGCCTGCAATGCTGTTTCCTTACCTTGTGCCATGCTCAACCCCAAGTTATCCTTCATATTTTAGCTTAGGAAAACCTTCCTAGACTAAATCAAATATCCTATTAAATGGATTTTTAGTTCTTAACATAATTATCACTTCATATTTTATTTATGTGAATATTTGAATAAGGCCGGTCTCCCCTTTCAACACCATAAGCTCCATGATGTCAGGGACTATATTTGTCCACCTCTGTGTCCTCAGCAATGAGAACAGTATCTGACATGTAGTCTGCATTAAATAAATAAAGAAAGAAATAGTGTTCAAAGTGTTATGAAAATGTAGGAGGGGCACAGTGTTGTGCTGTTAAATATTTACCAATCAGTTTCTTTTAAAAAGCCCTGATTTGTACCATTTGCCAATTTCTGTGATGTAAATACTCGCACCGTAGCCAGTTTTTCGAGGCCACACAGCCAGGCAATGCTGGAGCTGGGAAGTAATGTGAGCAATCAGTTTGGAGAGCTGGTACCAGCTGGCTCGAGCACACCACTGGAAGGGCAGAAAGTGGCACACAGAGCCCAGGCAAGCAGCCCAGAGATCTAAGCTGAGACAACATATGAATGAAGGCATATTTGGGAGGTGGAGACATATGTGGGACAAATAATTGGCAAGGCGAGTGGACTTGGAGAAGGAAGAGGAGTAAGTTCAATAGGACTGATGTGCACATTTGCAAAGAAGAACCTGGTAAATCTTGATAAGAGGTTCAGACTGCATCCTATGGGAAGTTCTGGACTGGCTTCAACAGGTGAGTGTCATGGTGAAGCTAGAATTTTGGAAAGATTGCTTGGGCTGCCTCTGTGGAATAGATTAGACATTGGGCAGCCTCCCAGGAAGGAGATGCTGGTGAAAAGACCCAGGGTAGAGATGTAGAAAGAGGACAACTGTGAGGGTCTTTCACATGGAGACTTGGGGGGGGTGGGCAGGCTGGCAATGAGCATGCCTAAATTACAGCACTGGATGCAGGGAGGTGGGACCTCATGCCTCAGGGAATGGGACCAACACAAGGCAGTGCCTCACTCCCACCTCAAGACCCAAGGGCCATACTTGATTGCAAGCACATGATTTAGAAACAGGACTTCCAGTCAAGATCGAGGTGTAAGTAGACACATTTTGCCTCCTTGTACAACCATAAGAAGGATCACAATTTTCTTTTTCATGGTCCAGTTCTTTATTTAGAAACCTGATTGTTTAAGAACGTGAATGGCGCATCTGTACCCCACTCTTCTCAGTGGATTGTGTCAGAGGTGGTGGGCAACTTCTTCCCATTTCCTCAGCAACTGAGGAAGGCACCTCAAGGAAAAGGAGCAGGATATCCCAAATCAATCCGAGGGGCGGGGGTGGGGGTGGGGATGACTCCCATCAGCAGCAGGGGCAGGGGCCTGTGTCTTAGGGCCTGCTGCACAGCACACACTTCTTGCTCCAAAAATCTCTAGGGAGGGAGGGAATAGGGACCAACAAGTTAGGGGACATAAGATGGAGGGGATGTGGGGAGAAGCCTAGGAGAGCAAAACTCACAGGCCTTGCGTGGCCTTCAGGGCAGCTCTCAGCAGTAGCAGCAGCACTACCCCAACAGCCCCTCTGCACCCTTGGCTGGGGCCCCAAAAGTCCACAGCTCAGCTATACTCTGCTGTTTTGCCTTCAGGGTCCCAGGTGGTGGGAGATGGATGCGGGCAACAAGGCCAGTCTAGAAAGACTCTGGACTCCTTGCAAACTGATAGTAGTAGTGGTCTCAGACTCATCCAGGTCCCCTTTGCCCTCCCCACCTCCAGAGCCCCACACCCGGTGGTAATTGCTTTCCAGCTCCTTTTGTCACTGCCACTCCTTTTGTTCCTCTTCAGCTCCCTGTACCAAGATATTGAAGAAAATCTCCTTAAGGTTTTTTGTGTCCTCATCAGTCAGACAGTATGCATCCTCCTTGGTCCCCTCAGCTCCTGGTTGGACAATTTTGATCTCAATTTTCCCTGCTGGTCAGAGGGAGTGGGAAGGCTTTCTGGGGACAACCGTCCTTCTCCTGTGCTTCTTCACCAGCTCTGGACTCTGCTTTTCCTCCAGCCTTTTGATGAGTTTGTTGAGAGTGGATGTCAGGGCCAGCATAGCTCGATCATGCTCCGACTCCTTCTTCAGCCCATATGGGTCCAGCTCCTTCTCTGTCTCCTCAAAACAAAAATTATCCAGAACTTCTAGAAAATTGAGCTGTATGGAAGTCCAACAACCAAGGATTTAAGAAGCTATATTCATCCAGACAGGGACAGAGAGGACGCGGTGTGGTGGAGGCGGTGGTTGACAGAACAGGCAGTCCCACATTCATATGTGATGAATAAAAATTGGAGGGATACCTTGGGAGTGAGCAATCCCAGCCCCAGGCCAGACCCCAGGGTTCCACCGATAGGAAAAGCAAAGCCTTGTAACTGCTGGCTGTAAAAACCAGTGGGGATTGGGGTGGAGGAAGAAACTGCAGGTTTACCACACAGGCCAGAATGTATGCAAACCCACCCACCCTGGGAACCATCACCAGAGCGGAGCTGGAGGGGTGCCAGTTGCATATGGGAAGTGGATGAAGTGACTGGAAACAGGATGAATGCCAGGCAAACCTCCAGAAATCAAGCAGCAGCGGCATTGCCCCTCTTCGACCCCTCCCCCACATATGGCGTCAAAGTGGTGAAGCGAGTTGTCCCACCCTGGTGAGTACCCAAGGCTCTGCCCCATACAACTCAACAGGTGTGCTAAGACAGGGGGTCAGAGCAGCTCTTCCTAGTATGCAGAAACAAACACAGAGAGGCTGTCAAATTGGGGAGACAAAGAAATGTGGCTCAAATGAAGAAACAAAATAGAACCCCAGAAAAATAGCTAAGCGAAGCTGAGATAACCAACCTATCATGTGAAGAGTTCAAAACACTGGTGATCAGAGTGCTCAGAGATCTCACTGAGTGTGACAAAAGTATAAAGGAAGAAGTGAAGGCTATACTAAGTGAAATAAATAAAAATCCACAAGAAACCAACAGTGGAGACTTCTGGCCAAGATGGAGGCGTAGACAGACATGTTGTGTCTCCCTCCACAACTAAGAAGGAATACAACTACCTCAAAATTAGAAACAACCAGAAATTCCAGAAAATCAAACTGCATGGAAGTCCAGCAAACAAACATATAAAAAAGAAATACCCATCTAAACAGGTAGGAGGGGCGGAACCGGAGCGGAGAGGACGCAGTATGGTGGCGGCGGCAGCAGTGGCAGTGGCAGGCTGGCAAAAAGCACAGTCACACATTATAAAAAGCCAGGAGGGACACCTAGGGAGCATTCCCAGCTCCTCACTGGACCTCGTAGCCCATAGTCCCAGCACCGGGGAAAATCAAGCCTCATTGCTTCTGACTGGGCAGACCAGTGGAGGTTGGAGTGGAGGCAGAAACTGCTGGTCTCAGCAGAGTCCGCTTGTTTAAAAGGCCCCCACAGTCCTAGAACATCCATAGACCCACCCACTCTGGGAACGACGGCCAGGGCTGCAACTAGAGCGGCATCAGTCTGGTGCGGAAGTGGGAGAGGTGCCTGGAAAAGGGGAAAGTGCTGGGCAGGTGGCATTGTTTCCTCTGGGACCCCTCCCCCAAATACAGCGCCACAAAGTGGTGAAACAGGTCACCCTGTACTGACAAATCCCTAAGGTTCCATCCCTTACAACATAACAGGAGAAACAGCTCTACCTAGGACGTGGAGGCAAATAAACAAAGGAGCCTGTCAGAATGAGGAGACAGAGAAGTATGGCCCAAAAGAGGAAACGGATCAAGGTTCCAGTGGGAGAACTAAACCACGAGGAGATAGCTAACCTCACAGATGAGGAGGTAGACAACCTAACAGACACAGAATTCAAAACACTGGTGATAAAGATACTCACAGGCTTGACAGATATGCTTGAGTATGGCAAATGCATAAGAGAAGAAGTGAAGGCTATGCTAAGTGAAATGAAGGAAAATCCACATAAAACCAATGGTGAAGGGAAGGAAACAAGGGTTCAAATCAATAATTTGGAACATTAGTAAAGAAAAAACAGTCAACCAGTGCAGAATGAGGAAGCAAGAATTGAAAAAATGAGAAAAACTTCCCAAATTTTGTGAAGGAGATGGACATACGGGTTCAAGAAGCACAGAGGGTCCCAGGCAAGCTGGACCCAGAGGGTCCACACCAGGACGCATCATAATTGAGATGTCAAAGGTGAAAGATAAAGACAGAGTCCTGGGGGCAGCAAGAGAGAGGTGGAGAGTTGCCTACAGGGGGGTTGCCTATAGGACTATAAGCTGATTTCTCAGAGGGCATTTTGCATGCAGGAAGGGACTGGCAAGCAGTATTCAATGTGATGAAAAGCAACCTACAACCAAGGTGGAAGGGTAAATGAAGTGCTTCCCAGACAAGGTGAAGCTAAAGGAGTTCATCATCACCAAGCCATTATTATATGAAATGTCAAAGGGACTTACTTAAGAAAAACAAGATCAAAACCATGAACACTAAAATGACAACAAACTCACAACTATCAACAACTGAATCTAAAAAGTAAAAACAAAATCCAACTAGGCAAACCAGAATAAGAACAGAATCATAGGTATGGGGATCATTTGGAGGGTTATCAGCTGGGAAAGGGGAGGGGGAGAAATGGGGAAGTAGTGCAGGGATTACGAAGCATAATCAGTTGGTACAAAATAGATAGGGGGAAGTTAAGAATAATATAGGAAAGGGTGAAGCCAATGAACTTATATGTACAACCCATGGACATGAACTAAGGTGGGGTGGGATTGCTGGAGGGAAGGGGGGGTACTGGGAAGAGGGGAGCAAAGGGGAAAAACGTTGGAACTGCTGTAACAACATAATCAATAAAATATACTTAAAAAAAGAAAGAAACCAACAGTGAAGAGAAGAAAGCTGGGATTCAAATCAGTGATTTGGAACAAAAAGAAGAAATAAACATTTAACCAGAACAAAATAAAAAAAACAGAATCTGAAAAATGAGGAGAGTTTAAGAAGACTCTGGGACATCTCCAAAAGTGTCAACATCCGAATCATAAGAATGATAAAAGGAGAAGAGAAAGGGCAAGAATTTGAAAACTGATTTGAAAAAATAATGAAAGAATACTTCCTTAATTTGGCAAAGGAAATAGACATACAAGTTCAGGAAACATAGAGAGTCCCAAACAAGTTGGACCCAAAGAGGACCACACCAAGACACATTATAATTAAAATGCCAAAGTTTAAAAATAAAGAGAGAATCTTAAAAGCAGCAAGAGAAAAGCAGAGAGTTACTTACAAAGGAGTTCCCGTAAGACCACCTACAAATTTCTCAAAAGAAACTGCAGGCAAGAAGGGACTGGCAAGAAGTATTCGAAGTGATGAAAAGCAAGGGCCTACAATGAAGAATACTCTATCCAGCAAAGCTATAATTTAGAATAGAAAGGCAGATAAAGTGCTCCCAGACAAGGTAAAGCTAAAGAAGTTCATCATCACCAAGTCCTTATATGAAATGTTATAGGGACTTATTTAAGAAAAAGAAGATCAAAACTATGAGCAATAAAATGACAACAAACTCGCAACTATCAGCAACTGAATCTAAAAAAAAAAAAAAATTAAGCAAACAACTAGAACAGGGACAGAATCATAGGTATGGAGATCATTTGGAGGGTTATCAGCTGGGAAGGGGAAGGAGAAGAAATGGGGAAATGGTGCAGGGAATAAGAAGCATAGTTAGTAGGTACAAAATAGACAGGGAATGTTAAAAATAGTAAAGGAAATGGAGAAACCAAAGAACTTATATGCATGACCCATGGACATTAACCAAGGGTGGGGGTGGGGCAGGGATTACTGGATGGAAGAAGGGAACTGGGAGAGAGGCAAAGTGGGAAAAATTGGGACAACTGTAATAGCATAATCAATAAAATATACTTGAAAGAAAGAAAGAAAGAAAGAAAGAAAGAAAGAAAGAAAGAAAGAAAGAAAGAAAGAAAAAGAAAGAAGGAAGGAAGGAAGGAAGGAAGGAAGGAAGGAAGGAAGGAAGGAAGGAAGGAAGGAACGAAAGGAAGGAAGGAAGGAAGGAAGGAAGAAAGAAACAGGGAGGAGGCCAGGGCATAGGTCTGGTTTAGCCACTGTCTAGCTGTGACTGGACAGTTAAACTCTCTGGATTTTCTATTTCTCATCTGTTAAAAAAATGTGGTACCATAAGAATATCTCACATGATAATTCTGATGATGAAATGAGATAAGATATATCAAAGTAACTTACAGCATGTGACACATAATAGGTATAAAATATTTTAAAAATCTAACAGGAAAAATAAAAGAAATAGGGAATGAATCAGGCACTTCTTGGTTTACACAAGTGGTCTTCAAATCTGAATATGTGTTCCCTTGGGGAATCAGAAGGGATCCTTGCTGGGGTGACCAATAATAAAAACCATCCAAACTGAGATTCTTAGGGAGTGAGAGGGATGCTGTTAATAATTTCACCAGGACAACAGGTATAACCTACTGTGTGTTGTCATTTTAATGCTCAAAGACTTCTCAAGAGACAGAGACAGTCATGGAGAGTTTTAAAGCACCCGTTTCACAATTCACAACCTCAAAAATCTTATTGCTTCCTTCAAAAAATTGATTTTCTTGAAAGATGTCTTTCATAATTGCCTTTCTTTCACTTTCCAAAAGAAAGAATTCCTTAAAAAAAATTGGGGTCAACAATTCAATCTACCATAGAGGCCATTTTTACTCAGTACAGTTGACCCTTGAACAATATGGGTTTGAACTGCATCCATCCACTTATATGTGGATTTTTTTTTCAATTGATCGAAGTTCAATCAACCTGTATGGTTCAAATCCACACTGTTCAAGGATCAACTCCATGGTTAGGAATTTGTGTATATGGAGGGCCAACTGTAGTTATATGTAGATTTTTGACTGTATGGGAGTTCAGTGCCCCTAAGCCCCTAGTTGTTCAAGGGTCAACTGTCCTTAGAGGCTGAACAGTATAATAGAATATCAGTTGTGGAGCCAGACAATTATTTAATAGCTCCGTGGCCTTCTACAAGTTATGTAAAATTCTCAGATATCAGTTTTCTCATCTACAAAATCTATGGTGATACTTCCCCCACATTACTTATAAGTGATTAAAGAAATTGCATGTGATGCTATCCATGGGCTTTGCACTTTGGGCACCAATATTAGTTAGGATCGCTCCGACTGCTAGTCACAGAGAGCATATCATGACTTAATAAGAACTATGAGGAAGGTGATCAGTGGTTACACTTTGGTGATGTAAAGTCACCATATTGGAGAGATACAAAAATCCAGTCGTCGTCGTCGGCAGCCGTCCGTCTCAAGAGACGATGGCGTAGCTTCCTGAGAGTCTATCTGCACCGCCGAGAATGGCTGTGCAGTCCGACTCGGGAGTGACAATCCCTGCCACACTTGTTACAGGTGAAGGCAGATGGCCGTTGTTGCTGCTGTTGACGCTGCTTCCGCCTCGATCTTTTCTGGACCGCCTCCTCGTTGCGCGCAGCCTCTGCACGTGACGTACCTTGCCTGACCGCGAGCCTCCAGGCTAGGCGGTCGTCTGCTTGAACTTCCCATGTGTTGAGATTGATGGAGCATTGTGTCATGTCCTTTTTGCAGATGTCTTTGAACCGCAGTTTTGGGCGCCCTGTCATCTTCTTGCCTTCTGCTAGCTCGCCGTAGAGGAGGTCTTTGGGGATACGGCCTGCATCCATTCTTTTGACATGGCCGAGCCACCTGAGGCGTCTCTCGCTAAGAACTGCATGCAAACTGCTCATATTGGCTCGCTTCAGCACCTCGGTGTTGGGGACCTTATCCTGCCAGGCGACATGCAGGACGCGTCGCAGGCACCTCATGTGGAAGCTGTTGAGTTTCCTTTCGTGCCTTGCGTAGGTGGTCCACGTCTCGCTGCCATAGAGGAGAGTGCTGAGTACGCAGGCTTGGTAGATGCGCAGTCTGGTTTTCTCAGTGAGGCTGGAATTGTTCCACGCTCGCCGGTTCAGTCTGGCCATAACTGTGGCTGCCCTGGCGATTCTCCGATTGACCTCCAGGTCGACTGACAGAGAGCTCGAGATGGTGGACCCGAGGTAAGTGAAGTCGTTGACAACCTCCAGGGTGTATCCGTCGATGGTGATGCATGGGGGAGTCCCCGTGCCTTGAGCCATAACGTTCGTCTTCGTCAGGCTGATGGCTAGTCCGAACTCCTTGCATGCGTGGGAAAGGCAAGTGACTAGCTGCTGGAGTCCCTCTTCGGAGTGTGATGTCAAAGCTGCGTCGTTGGCGAAGAGCATCTCACGGATGAGCACCTCTTTGACTTTGGTCTTGGCTCATAGACGGGCCAGGTTGTAGAGCTTGCCATCGGATCTGGTGTGAATGAAGACACCCTCGCTGCAGTCCTTAAAGGCGTATTGGAGGAGCATGGAGAAGAAGATTCCGAACAGCGTAGGCGCAAGGACGCAGCCCTGCTTTACTCCGCTGCTGACTGGGAAGGCCTCAGAGGTTGCGCCGTTGTAGGACACCGTGCTGTGCATGTTGTCGTGAAAGGACATGACCACAGCAAGCAGATGTGGTGGACAGCCAATCTTCCGTAGCAAGCTGAAGAGACCGCTTCGACTGACCAGATCAAACGCCTTCGTGAGGTCGATAAAGGCGAGGTAGAGTGGTTTATGCTGCTCGTGACACTTCTCCTGCAGCTGGCGTAGGGAGAAGATCATGTCCACTGTTGAACGGCCAGCTCTGAAGCCACACTGGGACTCTGGGTAGACGCGGGAAGCAAGGGTCTGCAGGCGGGCAAGAGCGACCCGGGCGAATACTTTGCCGACGACGCTGAGGAGAGAGATGCCCCGGTAGTTGTTGCAGTCGCTGCGGTCTCCTTTGTTCTTGTACATGGTGATAATGTTGGCATCTCTCATATCCTGGGGGATGTAACCCTCCTTCCAGCAGCGACAGAGTAGATGATGGAGCGGCTGTAGCAGGACTGGTTTCCCGCTCTTTAGGATTTCTGGAGGGATTCCGTCGCTTCCTGGTGCTTTCCCGCAAGCGAGGCGGTCGATGGCTTTGCTGAGCTCTGCCGCAGTAGGTGGGGTGTCTAGCTCCTCCATGACTGGTAGGTCTGGGATGGCATTAAGAGCAGCGTCTGTTACGGTGTTCTTCGTTGCGTACAGCTCGAGGTAGTGCTCGGTCCACCGCCGCATTTGCTGTTCCTGGTCAGTGATGACCTCACCTGTCTTGGACTTAAGGGGGGCGATCTTGGAGGGGATTGGGCCTGTTGCCTTCTTGATACCCTCATACATTCCTCGTGCGTTGCCTATATCGGCGGCTTCCTGAATGCTTCTGCACAGGTTTAGCCAATAGGTGTTGGCACAGTGGCGGGCGGTCTTCTGGACTTTGCTCCTGGCAGCCCGTAGAGCTTGAAGTGTACTGGGAGTGGGCGTGGCCTTGTAAGCCAGTAGGGCGTTCCTCTTAGCCTCGATCACGGGTTCCATTTCTTCCCAGTGAGCCTCGTACCAGTCAGCGTTCTTCCGCTCTTTCTTCCCGTAAGCAATAATGGCGGAGTTGTATATGGCGTCGCGGAGACGTGGCCAATTGGATTCGATAATGTCATCTGCCGCCACTCCCTCGCCGAGTGCATCTTCCATCTTGTTGATGAATTGCTGGGTCTTAACTGGGTTGCTGGCACAACTGGTGTTGATGCGTGGGCGACCCTTCATCTTGGAGTGGCGCAACCTCTTCGGCATTATGCGCACCTTGCTTACCACAAGGGCATGGTCCGTGTCGCAGTCTGCACTGTGGTAGCTGCGGGTGAGGAGGGTGCTGCCAATATCCGTTCTTCTGGTGATGACGAGGTCAAGCTGGTGCCAATGGCGGGAGCGGGGGTGCCTCCATGACACCTGGTGGATCTCTTTGCACTTGAAGAATGTGTTTGTCACGCACAGGCCGTGGTGACACGAAAGCTCAAGCAGTCGCTGACCATTCTCATTGATCTTTCCTCTCCCAAAGTTTCCAAGGCAGGTGGGCCAGGCCATGTGGTCGGCTCCTACTCTTGCGTTGAAGTCTCCAAGGAGATAGAGAGCGTTACTTCTGGGGATCTTGGATAACGCTTCGTCCAGTGCATGGTAGAACTGTTCTTTTTCTTCGATGGTGGCGCAGAGGGTTGGGGTGTACGCGCTAAGAATGCTGACTGGGCCGAAAGTTGTTGACAATCGGAGGGTAAGTAATCTCTCTGTGCCTCCTGTGGGTGGCTCTATGGAGTTAACAAGCGTGTTCTTCACAGCGAACCCAACACCGTGCTGTCTTGGTTGGTCCGGAGACTTCCCTTGCCAGTAGAAGGTGTAGTTGGTTTCTCTGATAGTTCCGTTGTCGGCCAACCGGGTCTCCTGTAGAGCCGCAATGTCGATGTTTAGTCGTGCCAGTTCCCTATCGATGACAGCGGTTTTCCTGACACCATTGATCCACGGAAGGTCTGCAGTAAGTCCGGGGCACATGGTCCTGATGTTCCAGCTAGCGAGACGAAGAGCTGGAGGCTTCTTTCTTGTTGTTTGCTTGGAATTAACTGGTGCGGGTGTTTTGTGGCCCACTTTTCGAGAGGCGCCTCTCTGATCCCCACGCACCCAGTGGGGCAGGCGAGCCATGGCGAGACGGTAGCTGTCCAGTGAGGTGCGATGACCTCTCCCACCGTCAGAGGAGACCCCTGACGCTCGTTTCCTTCGCCAATCGGATGAGCTTATAACCGGTATCTGTCTCCTCCCGTGTTGAGTCGACATCTTGCGATGACGCTGGAGTGTCCTCTCCAGTGAAACTGAAGCTACAGAGCCTGGGCAGGGTGATATGGAGGGTCTGCTGTTGCCCATGCAGCAGACCCCCCCTCTCTTCGCAGCTGAAGGGTCCAAGGGAAAGACGAAGTCAGTACAGCTTGGCTTCAGGTGCGCTGCAGGAGTTGCCGGTGTTGACTACAACGTCAAACCGCCTTAGGGACTCCGGCTCCGGATTTTCTGTCGGGGTTTACTCCCTTAGCCTTTCCCCTGAAGAGGTATGCCGCAAGGCAGTGGAGGTTTTTTTTCAAAAATCCAGTACAATCCTAGAATATAGCATTGCTCCATCATGCCTATTAATGCCCCATCTGCTGGCCACTACAACCATTTGTCTTTAGGGAAAGTCGTTCTCCCAAAAGAAAGGCCAGCCATTTGCTATCATGCGTTTGGTTTGACAGTTCTTTTATACATCCACTTGATTCCTTGGCAGCTTGAACTTTTGGTTCATGAATAAGATGGGTGTTTTACCGTAGAGGGTTCTAGGACAATGCTGGGCATGCAGCAGATGGGAAAATATACCTCCTGGCATTGCTTTGGAGTTGATCTCCCTGTATCTTCAGCTGCTGCTCTGTTCACATGGCCTCCTGTGGCTGAAGAATTGTGCCAGATACCAGAAGTGTTCTTCTTTGTCTTCTCCAGTTGAGATCAACTGGCTCAACATCAGACAGCTCTTTGAACCCAAGCCTTTTGAGTCCTACTGCAATGTTCTTTTCCCTACTGGTATAAATTAAATAAGCAAAAGGCTAAGCTCCTACAGGAGCTTAGTATAATTGCTCCAGTAATATTGACACTAATTTCTCTTTCATATAGCCCAGAGATGGGCAGGCTGTCTAGAATGGGTTAGAGGCTGTGGTCCGTGTAGACGTCTAGGAATCTAGGTTCCTTCTATCTTCTTGCTCCAACATCCCCAAGAAGCCCTTCTCAATGGAGGTTTCTCAAGAGATAAATAATCTTTAATGCTTCTAAACACCTATTGTGTTAATAAATTAACTTTTCTCCTTCGTACCATCCTCGGAATAAGGGAGATAATGTTACTTAAATCACTTTCTATAGGGCTTAACTCTTACAGGAACCCCAGTTGAGATAGGCTGCTGTAGTGTGGTTCTTATTGCATAGTTGAAGCTGGACCCTGGCACCATATCTGAACGTTCCAATTTATAGGAAAGGAGCCAAAAAAAACCAAAAAAAAATTAGAAGAAGGGAGGTTCTTCAGACAATATTATCCTGGGAGTTGCACAGATTACTTCTGCTCACACCTGATTGGCCAAAACGTAATTTCGTAGCCAATCTAGTTGCAAAGGTGCTGAGGTAAGTTGTTTCTAGCTTCACAGCCATATGCATATCTAAAATTTTTGGAGATTCTATTATTAATATAAACAAGGATGGAATAAACAGGGAGGTAGTAATCAAGTGTCTGCCATATTTGACTATTACTCACTAGACAATAAGTTTTATGAGAGCAGGAACTATGTCTCATTCACTAAGGACAAATAAGTAAGTATATCTTTTAGCATAGCATCTGGTACATAGAAGACCCCAAAAAACTTTGATCGAATTCCATTTATTTATCTCACATTAAAATAATCCAGAGGAATGTCTTAAATTATAATTTTCAAAAGGCTCAGGGACTAAATACAGTAGGTCCTCAAATAACGTTTCATTCAACATCATTTGGTTATAACATTCATGAGATGCCACAGGAACTTAACTCTTGTTTGTATCAGTTAGCCTATGGTAACACTGGTTTCATTCCACATCATTTTGCTGCAGTTCCAAGAACCTATCAATGATTTTAACTGAGGTTTTACTGTACATACTTACTTGACACTTTTTTCCCTTTTGGGAGGGTGAGGGGAGAGTGGTAACCTTGATTTGTTCTGAAATATATACCTTTTTATTGGTTTTAATCATTGATTACTTTGATTTTCCAAATCTTCAGTATCAATTTTTGTACTTTCATAAACCTGCAGAAGAAAACATCTCTCCTCAACTGGGACTCAAGGGGGATGACTAGGATATGAAAATTATATGGAATGAAGGAGCTGATATTTGTAAAAAGCATTTTGGTTTTGCCTGGCACATAGTGAGTGCTATATAAGTGTCCTAGATGCTAGAGGAAGATGTATGTAGATAGGTAGGTAGATTAGATAGATAGATAGATAGATAGATAGATAGATAGATAGATAGATACATGGAAGAAAGGAAGGAAGGAAGGAAGGGAGCAAGGAAGAAAGGAAGGAAGGAAGGGAGGAAGGAAGGAAGAGAGGAAAGAAGAAAGGAAGGAAGGGAGGGAGGGAGGAAGGAAGGAAGAAAGGAAGAAAGGAAGGCAATCCTAAATAAACTGACATTTCCTCACTGGGCCTCTATGGCAGGAGACATCTCACCAGAGACCTGAAGACTCATTTCTTTGCTTGGCTGAGCTTGGATGCCCTTTGCCTACTACATGTGTTACAGTCACACTAACTGCTTACTGATCTCCTAGGCAACACTGAAATGACAAGCAAAAGTGGATCATAGTGGACATTGGTTTAGCTAACTCAGAAAAAGGCTGATGCCATAGCAAGAAACTCCAGGATGTCTTAGGGAGTCCTCAGACCTAGTCTTCTGGGTCATTCTCCTGCATGTTAGGAATAACCCAGCATGCAGAACATTTCATGTCCTGGGCATGTCAAGTGTGTCTACTCCCTGGTTTTGGCATAGGTGTCTGTGATGGATGCACAGTTTTGCCCACCATGCATCCACTCTCCCTTGTTTCATTAACAACATATTACTGCCCTTCTAGGGATGCTCTGCTCCCCCTTTCCACCTGATGTTGGCACAGCTGTGTTCATCTCCCACCAGACCCAGAATGGCCACTTAGAGTATGTCATCTTCCTGACCGTGTGATTGGTTTACAAGTGGTTATAGCCCAAACTCATCTAGAGTCGTTCGATCTCAAAATTTAATAGACACTGAAAGTGATAGGGTGGATTATTTTGGACAGATGAAGGAAAATGGAAGTTGCCCTATTTGAAAACATCTTTCCTAGCCCTGGGAAGTTCATACGTGGTGGGGAAAATGTAGCCAAACTAAAGAGGGAAGCAGAGTGACGCAGATACCAGATGGAAAGTACTAGTATCATTTAAACCCCAAGATATCAGTTGTGCCTAAACCTAGATTTGCCCCTTTCAGCTACATGCACCAATAAATTTGTTTTTTAAATTTAAGGTTATTTAAGTTAAAGTTTCTGTTAGTTGCTTCCAATAAAGTCCTGATTTCCAGAGTGCCTACTGTGGTCTGGTTACCCTAACAGCTCCTTCATCGGCCATGGCTAAGATTGCTGAGGAACTATAAACAGCTCCTATATTTATGCCCCACTGGTTTAGAAAATTGCTCCAGGTTCCACTTTGTACTTCCCACTCTAAACCCTCTTGCTCTGGTTCCTTATCGCTACTTCTGTCCTGTGGTCTGGTATCTGGATCTCTTTGCATTGACACTTCATGGTACATTGAGCCTGTCCTTCTATTTCAGTTATCACCCTGAATGTAGTTCTTCCGAAAACCTGGGCTACACCCATTTGAGCCCATGGGCCAGTCTGTAACCTCTGCACCCAGCCCAGGACCATTAAGCCAGATATCTCTCCATAAGCAAGAATCACTGAGTTATTATGTCTCCTTCAGTGGCCCCTGTTACAAATCTTTCCTGTCCTTTAATACATGTTTACTTTCTTCTGATGTAGTTGTCCTTGGCTTTAATTTATGTTATTCAGGAAACTCAAAGGTCAAAACCTCCTCTATAGCCCACCAGAATATTCAGACTATAATGTCTGATTCCAGAGCTGGGCTGGGGAAAGTACACGGTAAGCCTGAAACCTCTTTTTGTACAGAAAGTAGAAAAGTGATCAAAGAATTTAGAGCCATGGCATATCAAAAGGACACAGAAGTCAGCTTGAAGGGATTCCCACTAGCCAAATATGGACCAATATAAGCATAGAAATAAATGTAACAGATTATAACCCATTAAATAAAATAGAAATTTATGTGTCTATGGAGATATAAATAAATAAATGACAAATTGCAAGTATAAGGACTAGTACAAGGTATTTACCTAGTCTTAAATTACCTCCCCATAAGATACTAATTACAAAAGGAAAGATGCCTGGGTGGCAGATGTCACCTTAGTCAGTGGTCAATGTTAACAACATCAGTAATGGGACAAATCTAAATCTTAAGCCACCTGATGGGATACAATGACAAGAATACAGCATCAGTTCTGTGATATTTTTGCCAAAGTTACACACACTGAATCTAATTGTGAAAACACGTCACACAAATCTAAATGGAGAGACATTCTACAACATAACTAGACTCTAATCTCTACAAATGTCAAGGTCATGAAAGTCAAGGAAAAATTTACAAATGTTCCATATCAAAGGAGACCAAGGGGGTGTGACACCAAAACTCAAAGCACATTATTGCAGGAGAATATTTAGATATTCATCTAAAGGACATTATTGGGGCAATTGGAGAAATCTGAAGAGGGCCTGGGGGTTAGGGGTAGCGATGTATCAATGTTAATTTTCTGACTGTGGTTATGTAAAAGATTGTTTTTTTTGCAGGAAATGCACAGTCAAATGTCTGGATGTGATGGGGCATCATGTCAGCAACTTACTCTCACATGCTTCAGAAATGAAAAGCAAGTTACTCATACTGCAACTTTTCTATAAATTTGGGATTGTTCCCAAAATAAAGGTCAGGGATGCAGGACAACTGCCCAGACTCTTCAACAAATCTGTGTCATGAAAAAAGGAATAGATTAAAACAAGCAGATGCAAACATGGTCCTGGATGAGATTCAAGTTTGGATAAACAGCAATGAAGCACGTTTCGGAGACACTTGGGTAATGTAAATAGGGTTTATTATTAGATGAGATAAAATGTGTTGAAATGGAAAAGCAGAGATCATTGACTGGAAAAGAGAAAAAAGCAGATAATAGTAGTATGTATCATGTGATTTCATTTTGTGGAAAAAAGAAAAATACAAATAAAGTTCTAACTTTAGCAGTGGTGTTCACTGAGTGGCAAGAATACTGTTTTATTCTCTTATTTCTGCTTATCTTTATTTTCTAATATACAATAATGTCATACCCTGTTTCTGTTGTATTAGAAGATGGTTTTTAAAGTAAAATTTAAGTAACAGAATTAGGGGAAAGGAGTCACTGAGGTCAGCCTTCACAACCTTGAATCACACATTTTTGTTCCCTGGGTCATGTTGACGTTACAGAAGACATTTGGGCAAAGTCCCTGAAGCCTCCCTGCGTCTCTGGCATAAGGTCACTAACTCTGCTACATGTGTCGGAGAGGTGTGTATGGCTGTATCAGTTCACTTTAACACCATATAAAAACGGCTGTTATCTCACCTAAAAAATGGGGACTAATCCCCTGCTTCAGAAGGTTACTGGGAATATTAAATGAATGAATACATTTGTAAAGTGTTGAATAAATTATGAATAGATATCACTAGCACCTCACTTATACAAATACAAAATCTGTAATCATCTCTGTTTTTTGTTCATGAAGAAAATAAAGGAAATAGCTATAGTCTCCCAGTTCAGATTGGACCTTGGTATTTATTTTAATTCATGCTGTACCTTCTGTATGCTAGGCACTAATCTAAGTGCTTTACAAATAATAAATTTTTAATCATTATAATAACTTATAAGCAGAGTAATCCTATTACCTCCCCCACTTCCTGGTGAAGGAAGAGAGCCACAGAGAGGTTAATTAACTTGTATAAAGTTGCACAGCCAGTAAGAGGCAGAGACAGGATTAGAATTAGGCAGTACAAGCTCTCAACATCAACACATGCAGTCACTCTTACTCACCACCTACCCAAGTATAGGAGAGAACACCAATTTATCTACCGATTGCTTTTCAAAAGTTCACTTTGTAAGCTCATTTTCAAGTTCTAATGCATTTCCCACCAAAACTGTATTGCTAATTAGGTTTGGTTCCTAGGCCAGCCCATATGTAACTCACAGCATCACCAATTCAGAGCTACTATGCTCTCAAGGCCAGTGTCCCTCTGGGCAGAGGATTGAGAATAGGGTTTCATCTTCCTATCCAATTCCAGCAATTATTTGTGGCTGCACAGACACTCGCTGTCTGGAGAAGAACTCTGAAGTTGGACAGAAGAGTGTACCATGATGGAAGAGAGGCCCCCAAGCCAGGCATTTGTCATCTCTGTTCCAGACCCTTTTAAACCCTGACAGTAAGCTGTAAGCTAAGGCTTGTCACCTTGTCTCTGAACACTTCTCAGTCTTGAGCCCCAAGGAGCCCAGGGCATAGGGAAAGGGGTCAGGGCGAGGTTTCTGAGGACAAAGAGGGGAACAGAAACTGCTCTGCTTCAGGATTCTGTGACAGTGTGGGAGGGCCCGGGGAAATCGTGGCATGGACTCCTCTGCTGGGGAGACAACAGCTGTTCAGGGTTATGGGTAACTTGTAGGCTGAGTAGTCCTGGGTCAGCAATGCTGGCCAAGCCCTTCCTCAAACTCACAAACATCACGCCAATGAACCACATGCCAGCAAGCATAGGGCAGGCAAGGTTTGGACATCATCTACTCTCGTGGCATTTCAAGAAGTTGTCAGAAGGGTTAAATGACTCATTCTAGGTCACACGGTGATTAGCATAGCATCATGAGCTATACATAAAAGCGATGGCAGATAAAATAAAATGAGTACATGTAACCCAGAATGATGATCCCACAAACCAGCTTATGTGCAAGACTTAAAGTGAGGTTTGGGATGGGTGGGTCCTCACTCATTCTGGTGAGGTTTTCAGAGAGACATTAGAATGCAAACTAAACTCTGCATGGGGTTTGCTGAGGACTTATTTCTCAAGATAAACTAGAAAAAATGAGTATATAAAGCTAAATGTGAGTCCCAAGCTTGGTTGCATTTGGGAGAGTACTGTAGCCCAGCAGGCCCCCAAAATGTCAGGTCAGCTTTCAAAGGCATTTTACAGTTGCTGCAAGAGCACCGTTGGAATAATGCCAAGTGGCTTTAGCAGCAGCCCAGTCCCTTAGACATAGATGACACTGCCAAGAGCAAAATAAAGAAGAGCCGCTGCCTAGCTTGGCATCTGGGTCCTGCAGCTGCCAAATCATATCCATTAACCATGCCAAAGTAATCCGCAGAGAAAGTCCCAATGAGAGGCCCAGTGGCTCAGCTAGAAAATTGCCTGTGATCAAGGCAAGCAATGGGTTCCTGTTCTCCAGAGCCTGCTGAGATTGCCAGGCAACTGGAGGCAAGTCAGTAAAAAAATTTCAGTTCCTGCCTTCTTGTTCATAAAAAGGGTGCTCCACTCGTGTCTGTGGTGTGTGTGTGTGTGTGTGTGTGTGTGTGTGTGTGTGAAAGAGAGAATGAGAGAGACAGAGACAAGTAAGACAGACATAGAAGGCGCTGAAACGCAATGATAAAATGAATAATAAAGTTTTTCCCACCTTGTCCAGAAGACAGGGTTAACATGATTAAATGAAGTAAAAAGAGGTGGGGAGAAAAGAAAAAGTTTGGCCATTTCCTAATCTCTTCTCCCAGTGTGACCGGAAACCGCGATACAAGGGCTGAAACCCCACCCTGAAGGAAGAGAAAGCATGTCTCTTCTGCGAGGGAGAAAAGGGAAAGCAGAGCAAAAGCTCAGGAAGGTTGGCCAAGCCAGACAGAAGCTCTTCTCCCACCTGCACAGCTGCCTTAGGCTTTTCTGCTTTTCAGATTGTTGCAAGAAAACAGATGGCTGCAGAAGCCTGAATTTTAAATTTATGAATGGAGATTTGAACAGATGTTAGCAATCAAGATGGCATATAAGAATTTTTTTCATTCCATGTTTACAGCCCAGCCTCCTTCACATAAATGGGAGAGAGGTTCATAAAAAGGGTAGTTTTTGATCTCGGAACAGCATGGATCCAGCATGGTGATTATGTGGCACAATAACGGAAATATTGAAAGAACAAAGGAAGAAAACACTAATAAGCTCCCTGTATAAATGCTAAATATTTATCTAAGAATGATAAAATGTATCTGTAAGAAAACCATTAACCCATCAAAGTGCTTTCTGTGTTTTAAGTAGGTGAAGTTCAAGTTCAAGGTTTTAACAAATATCTGTGAACACCTACTTGCTTGAATTCTGTTTAGAATTTTGACATAATATAAATTGTTTGTTTTGTTTTGTTTGGCTGAAGGCCCCAGACATATGAGGCCTTACTAAATTTCAGAGAGGAATCGTGTAGGAGGCTGGTAAGAGATCTGATGATGCGTGCATATATCTATCATCTAATGCTGGGAACTGCACTAGGTACTAACGGCGGGTAAGGAGTGGCAAAATGAATC